>NC_132908.1:47938209-48238209 GCF_047675955.1 Chlorocebus sabaeus | reverse complement strand
TAGGTTTGCTCTCTGAAGAGTTGACCTTTAAAGTCAGTCATTGATGGGAAGAAAGAGCCAGTCATGGGGAGATCTTGGGGGAGAGAAGGCCACGTTGAAGGAACTGCCAAGTCTCATTTATCAAATGAAAAAGGTCACAGCATTGGAGCAGAGAGGGTGGGTAAGAGGGAGATGGTAGGAAGTGATGGTGAAGGTAGGGACTGACAAAAATCACAAATTTCAAGACCATGTAAGGAATTGAGCTTCAGTCTAAGTACAATTGAAAATCGCTAACAACCTTCAACCTGGGGGTAAAAGGAACTGACTAGTGACAGTGAAGGGTTGCCTCTCTCAATTTCTCCTATTGAGAAATTTTCAACGCAGGAAGATTTTCAACGTATAACTCATATAGTATAGATACCTAGAAGATAGTGGATCATGATCTGATGCTTCCAAATTATTGGAAACATGACAGTGGGTTAGGAGTATCTACTTGTTACCAGGAAGTGTGGGAATCCTTGGTGTTTGTCTAACTTGGAAGAAAGAATTCAACCAAGAGACACATAGCAATGGTTAAGTAGCAGAATTTATTGAAGGAAGACAAAGTACATTCCTAGAGAGGAGTGGAAAAACCTTTGGGCTGGTCTGGCTGGAAAAATACTATAATAATAGCAGTGTTTTATTTAAAAAGACAGTATACCCTGAAAGACAAGGTGGAGCAGGCTGCTCAAAAGAATGAGCCACAGGCCACTGGAAAGAATGAGCCAACAGCAGTCAGTGCTGGGGAACTCTCTTTAGGAGAATCTTACATGATTATTCCTGAAGGGGCATGAGGGGTTGTCACTTGCAACCATATTTTGGGAGGTCCCTTTTGGTGCACATGCTCTGTGGTTGTACATTGCTAGTACACATGTCTCGTTAGCATCTGAAATCTCCACCCAGGGGTGTAGTTTTACTATTATAATGAGCAAAAGGCTTCTCTAGGGCAACTTTTTGGAGAAGTGTGCATGCTTATCAGCGGAGAAAACCCCTAGCATGGTTTTCTGTGGCTAGGGCCGGATAAGTCCCCCTCAGAGCCAGAGGAGCCCAACCACAAGGCCAGAAGTAGCCAATGTAGCCATTGTCTTTTGCTGTCAGTAGGCAGCACTGACTGTTGGTGGGCATCATCTGCAGGACTTCTATTACCAGGGGCTCCCTTCTCTGCTCATTTCTGGCTCTCTGCTTACTCTAACATTAAGAGATCTTGAAAAATACCTGCATTCAATATGATGCAATAAATGCCCCTCAGATGTAGTAACAAATCCATGCTCAGCTTCTGCCAATAATATAACAACTCCCCAAATGCAATGGCTTAAACAAGATCATAGTTTATTCCTCCGAATGGTCCAGTGGCATATGGTACCTCAGTGGCATCAGGGACACAAACTCATTCTACTATCTCTCAACCTGACATGCAGCTTCCTTCTTGATGGTTGAGATAGCTGCCATCCTAATTCCTCCTGCAACATCTATGCTTCACTGAGAGAAAGGGGGAAGGGAATTTGAGGAAAGAGAGCACACTCTTTCCCTTTTAAAGTTGTGATGAATAAGTTGCACATATCAGTTCTCATTTCCCATCACCCAGAATCTGGCTGCATAGCCACAACTAGCAGCAAAGGGAATTGGGAAATGTAGTTTTTGGCTGGGGAACAGCGTGCCAAGATCAAACTTTTCTTATTATAAAAGGATATTGGAAGAATAAGTTTGATTCCTGCCATAGCTTCCAACCCAGTGCAAAAGTGGCTGTTAAGTTCCTTCAGCCTTTGGAGAACTAGCTTTGTTTTAAAAAAAAGTTCTGTTTCCAGGGAAAAAATGAGTACAATCCATAATAATAATTAATAAAAATAATTAACTGATCATGCTTTTCTACACAATCCACAGCTCTGAGTCACATGCAAACAGCACCTTGTTTCTTTAAATTTAAAAAACTGAACAAACAAGTCATTGTTCACCTGCCTCTCTTAGAGCCTGCTCTTTGAGCTGTTTTCATAAAAGTGGAGAAAGATTTGTACTGTTTATTTATATTTCCTCATCTGGTACTCTTCTTTGTGATTAGTGGCATGCAATTTTAAGTTAGATGTTTGGGATTCAGTGTGTTCTTCTGTATATGAAGCAAAATAATGATAAGTCATTCATTCTCAAATGTTTACCTTTAAAATCATTAGCACCATTATAAACGTGTTCCTGAGAATTTAACCCATGACCCACTTATTTTGTGGTATTAGTATGTGTACAAAGGTCATTTTCCTAATCCATTTTAAAAGTTTTGAGTTTTTACTATGTGTGCTTAGTGGATTGACAGTTGGAAGTTACTCTTTGCATATTTTTGTATTTATAAGATACCAAGAAAATAAGAGTTTTAGCAATTAACCTGTAGTGCAGATGATCAAACAGGATACTAGAGGCCTACAGTTGCACAATGGAAATAGATTGAGGTCAAGAGATCAACATCTTGGCTGTGCTAATGGCTTTCTATATGAGCTTAAATCACTTCCATTCTCTAGTACTTAGGTTCCTCATCTGTAAAATGAGGGTTGGGCCCAGCTTTGCACTGGTCAGTGCCTGGCAAGAGTTCCACACTGCTTGCCCATGCAGACATCACTAATCAATCACAGAATTTTTATATATTCTGCTAAGCTGAGACATAGCCTCAAATTCCTCTTAACACAATCTTCATTCTACCAGGGTTGAATCAAAAGGAGATCTTTTTGTCATCCCCTGAATTCAATGGTTTCTAAGATCTCTTCAAACTTTAGCATGTTAGAATCTGATAAAGTAGAAAACAAAGCAAAACAAAGAAAAGAAAACTTAGGTTGAATTAATACATCCACCTGACATGTGACTGTTAGAAATTTGGAGTGTTTGGCCTCAAATGCTGAACAATAAAGCCTGCTGGCCTTTATTAATTAAAAAAGATGAAGCTTAAATTTTGGAAAGAGTGATGTGCTATTTCCTCCACCTTAAAGCCGGAGGATGTAGAGAATATAAATGCAAATTACATGCAAGTATACTTTGGGGATCTTCCTATTTCTTAGAACCAAATTCAGCTTCTAGGGAAATAGAAGAGATGACTCCAAGTCTGTATTTCCCAGGAGTTAACTGTAAAAGTTTTCAAGAACCTTATGAAAATTGCCACTTCTATCATAAAATAAAACTGTTTTTTTTATTGTTAGCAAGTGATGGGAGACTCTCTACATGAGGATGGAGGGTGAAGCTTTGCAGCTGGGACTCTTACACCTGAGCATTACTTTTTTCTAGTGGTTATTCCTGAGTGTTTCTGTAAACTCCACACTGGCCTGGGTTGAGGTGAGAGAGGATGCTACTGCCCACTGTTTCTGTCCTCTATGGACAAACCCTTCCTGTAATTCCTCATAGCTCTAAGATGAGGTGGGAAAAATAAACACAGAGAAAGGCAGGGAATAAGGCTACCTGGCTTGTTCAGATTGGCAAATTCTCATTGTAAGCAGCTCCTCCTGGCTCCTTATCCCCTGGAAGTACCATTGACTACCTTGTCAGAGCTCCCTTCTGCCATGTAAGGATGCAAGATCTAGGCCAATGATAGACTGGAATTCCTGCTCCTGCTGACCCAGGGTCTATCTCTTGCATTCCTATTGCTGTGGTTTGAATATGTGTGTCCCTCCAAAAGTCATCTGTTGGAACATAAGCACCAATGTGATGGTATTGAGACAGCCTAGTATAAAGGGGTTCCCAGAGAACTTCTGACTGGCCTGTGCACTGGGGGAGGAGTGTGTGCTGGGGTGGAGGCATGGAAGTTCATACCATTTGCAGGGGGCAGGAGCCTGGCCTCTCCTGTTCAGGGGTGGAACCTGGGATGCAATCTGAGAGGCAGGAAGCCCACTAGCAGGACTCTGGTTTTGCTGAGAGTCCCCGTTTCCCTTTATTTTTTTTTTTCTTTTTGCCCAATACACCCTGCCCTTCTCTACCCTATGAGCCTAATTTTTATAGCCTAAGTGTCTATGAGCCTCATTTTTCATGGTCATGGGACAAGGACCCCATTTTTAGCTAAACTAAGGAGAAAGTCCTACAAAAGTATTAAGTGGGGCCTTTTGGGAAGTGATAAAGTCATGAAGTCATACTCTCATGTATGGGAGTCATACTCTCATGTATGGGATTAATGTTCTCATAAAGGAAGCTTCAAAGAGCTTCCTGGCCTTCAGTCCCTTCCACCTTGAAAAGAAACAACATTTGTCCCCTCCAGACTGTGCAGCAACCAGGTGCCAACATGGAAGCAGATAGCCTTTACCAGACACTGAATTTGCTGGTACCTTGATCTTGAACCTCCTAGCCTCCAGAAGTATAAGCAATAGGTTTCTATTATTTATACATTGTGCAGCCTAAGGTATTTTGTTATAGCAACAGATAGACTAAGACACCTCTTTTCTGCTTCCTCTCCCCAGATGAGTGTCGTGAGAATGCTCACCTCTTCCGGGAGGCCTACACATACCCATAGGGTCTACATACCCCATAAAACCCATAGGTTTAAGACAGATCAAGACTTTTTTAAATAACAAGAGTCACTATGTGTTAGAAGCTGCATTTACAAAAGCTGTAGTTAGGACAGTGCTTGTCAGAGGTTAATGTGAATGAGAATCACCTGAAGATCCAGATAAAATGCAGATTCTGATTCAGTGGGTCTGGGGTGGGGCCTGCTATTCTGTAGTTCTAATGAAGAGGATCAAGCCGTGCAACCCCAAAATATGCTACTTTTGACATAAGAATCTTTTAGGGCTGAAGGCATTTTAGATCCGGAAATCCCTTATCTGTATAAAAGCAAAACCTTTCCCAAAAAGCGTAATTGTTGTAAGTCCCTCCCTTAGAAGTAATTCTAATATTCTCTTCTTGGAGAGGAAAAGCTGGCACCACACCCAAACAGACATTGTCACAAGACTGTCATATCTCCCATTTATTCTCCTTAGGGTCTATTTATCTTTCCAAAAGGTCACTTGCTTTTCCATAAATGCCCTTTCTCCCTTCTCCCTTGACTTGTTAATTTAGGTATACAGACCTCCAAATTCTAAGCACTCTTTTGAGTTTCTCATCACTGGGTTCTCCCAGGTGTATGTGCTGCACATGTCAATAAAACGTGATATTTTCTAGGCCAGGTATGAGGTGGCTTATGTCTATAATCATAGCACTTTGAGAGGCTGAGGCAGGTAGATTGCTTCAGGCCAGGAATTGGAGAACAGCCTCAGCAATATTGTGAAACCCTGTCTCTACAAAAAATAAAAAAACAAAACTCAGCCAGGCATGGTGGAGTGTGCCTGAACTGTAGTCCCAACTACTTCAGAGGCTAAGGTGGGAGGATCACCTGAACCCAGGAGGTTGAGGCTGCAGTTAGCCATTGAAGCAGGATATTTCCCTGACACGTTCACCAGACTTGTGAAGGGGTGCCTCATTTATTCAGCCCACTGCTGTCAACTCCTTGTGGGAAGGAGCACTTGAGCAAACTAGATGGGAACTGGTGGCAGCCAGATCAAACTCCACTCACTCACACCCGCTGTGTTCCACCCCTCATGGGAGGGAGCGTGCAGGTGGATAGGTGCAGGAGATGGAGTGAGCACTTTTGGGTGCTGACAGGACTGAACACCATGCATGTCCCATGGCAGCATCCATGTGGGGTTCCTGTGACCCCTGAAGCCCCAGAGAATATGTGACAGTGCTCTTTTTAGCTCTGTCATCCACGGATGGCTTAAGTGTTAACAGTTTGGTGGGCCCACAGCTGCCCTCTGCCAGTGAGGGCAAAGGGCAAGTGTGGCAGCCTTTTTAATCCACACTTGTGGCTCCTGAGCTCTAGTCCAGCGTCCGGGAAAAATGAGGTTGCATGAAAGAATTGAAGGATGGTAAATGTGAGGGATTTTATTGCTGAGAAAAGTGGCTCTCAGTGGGAAGGGGAGCTGAAAAGAGGATGAGGGGTGGTAGGTAATCTTCCCCTGAAGTCCAGCCATCTCCAGTTGGATTCTTCTCCAAAGTTACACCATCAAGCTGTCCCTCTGAAGTCAAGCTGCTTCTCTCCGATGGCCAGCCATAGTCTCTGATGTCCAGCTGCTTCTCCTCTCTGCTGACTGAGTCTGGGGTCTTTATAGGCACAGGATGGGGCAGAGCAAGGCCATGTGTGGTTTAAGAAAAGGCAACATTTGAATGGGAAAACAGGGATATAAGTTCTCACTGTGGTCCGCAGTCTCAGGCCTTTTGGCTCAAAGATGGGGCTTCAGCAGGGACCTGCCCCTGTCTGCCCAGAATTTCTCTGCCTCCTCTCCCTATCACCATGATTGTGCCACTGCACTCCAGCCTGGGTGACAGAGTGAGACCCTGTCTAAAAATAAACAAATACATAAATAGAAATTAAAATTAAATTAAATTAAATTAAGCAAAATGTATGTGTTTTCTCTTGTATATTATCTGTCTGTTATTGTTTAATTCACAGTCCCCCAATAACTGAACTTAAGAGTATAGGGGGCAAATTTGTCCTCCCCTCCACTAACAAGCTCCCAGGTGATCCTGATACTTCTTATCCAAGAATCACACTTTCAGTAGCTGTAACATGTACCCTGATGTGGATCAGGCTATCCAAGGAATAAGGAGTTGCCCGGGTAACCCCTCACTCTCCCACATTTGGTGCCTAGAAAGACCCAGGACCAAGGAAAGAAAGAACCCATAGTAGTCTATTGTGCAGAAAAGTCCGACACCAGTCTTAAGGTACAAAAAGCTAGTATAGGAGGCCAAAACTAAGGGACCAGTCACTGGAGCCACTCTCAAAAAGCAAGTGTGAAACCCCAGTTCATTACTCTAGAGGGTGACAGACTGGTGAAGTGTTTTGGAAACATGTTAGATGCCAAAATAAGGATGTTTAGCCTGGAGAGGAGAAGGTTAGTGTGTTGGGTTGCCAGATTTAGCAATTAAAAATATGGGACACTTAGTTAAATTTGAATTTCAGATAAACAATGAATACTTTTAGAATAAATATGTTCTGTGCAACATTTGGAATATATTTACCCTAAAATGTTGGATTTTTTTTTTTTTTTTTTTTTTTTTTTTTTTTTTTGAGACGGAGTTGCTCTGTCACCCAGGCTAGAGTGCAGTGGTGCAATCTTGGTTCACTGCAACCTCTGCCTCCCGGGTTCAAGTGATTCTCTTTCCTCAGCCTCCCTAGTAGCTGGGAATACAGGCACACACTGCCACACCCAGCTAATTTTTGTATTTTTAGTAGAGATGGGGTTTCATCATGTTGGTAAGTCTGGTCTTAAACTCCTGACCTCAGGTGATCCACCTGCCTCTGCCTCCCAAAGTGCTGGGATTACAGGTGTAAGCCACCACGCCCAGCCAGATTTTTTAAAAAGCTGAAATTCAAATTTAACTGGGTGCCCTGTATTTTATCGGGCAACCCTACTTATATGGGATGTGGGATACCTTCAACTCCTTGAAGGATTGGCATGAAGCAGTCCTCAACTGGGTACAGTGATCAACTGGGAAGCTTTAGAAACAATACTGGGGCCTGGGTCCCACCTGCATAGATTGTGATAGAAGTGGTCTGGGGTTCACTCTGTCACTGGGGTGTTCAGAAACTCTGCAGATAATTTGAAGGTTCAAGCAAGGTTGATGACCACTGTACTCAACTGACTTAATTCAGAGCTACATGGTAGTGTTTGAGTCATTGAGCAGCCACTAGAGAGAGGGAAAGTTTGGGTCTTCATGTGAACTGTCAAGCAAGAAAAGTCAGCTTTTCTCAAGAGGTAATGTGTCTCCTGTCTGAAGTGTGTTAGTAGCTTGATGATTTCTTGTTTTTCTTTTTTTTTTTTTTTTTTTCTTTTCCCTGAGAGAACTCAAGATTAGAGCAGGGTAGGGAGGTGATTGTTGGAAAGGTGGGAGAGGATTGAAGAGAAGGGTGGATGAAGTGATTATCATGACATTTCCAGCTCTGAAATCCCAGGACTGGTTTTAGTGATTACATTAAAAAATAAATGAGTCATAGAATGATACACAAAGATAAGCAAAATAAAAACAAATGAGTGCATGCAAAAGGAAAAAGGGACTTTTGTGTAAGGTCTATAGTCTAGTTAATTGTACTATGACAACACATTTTCTGGATTTGGTAATGCACACTAGTTACCTGAGATGTCACCATTAAGGGAAGCTGAGTAGTGGGTACATAGGACTCATTGTATCATGTTGGTAAGTCTACAACTATTTCAAAGTAAAAAGCTTAAAATAAATTAATTCATCACATCGCATTGAACTATTGCTTTTCCAGGAGGCCTGAGCAATGGAGGGTAGCAGGATTGGTCTAACAGTGAGCGAGAGCTTCTCACTGGGGAGGTGTGGAATCTGTGTGTATTCCTCTCACTCACCGCCCAGGCGGACAGCCTCTTCTTAAGGATTCTCCTGGTATCCAGGCAGATAGGGGAACCGCAGCCCTTCCTGAGTGTATGTTTACAAACAGAAACAGGGCCAGTTGGTCGGACGGAAAATAAAGCAACTGGAGCTTTTGAAGCGGTCCGAGTTCCTATCCTAGAAGGGGGAATAAGTCACCTTGTTCCAGATTTAATTAGCAATACAATGAACTAATAATAAAAATGAAGACCAATCCTGAATCAAGATGAGGTAACGGCAGTGGCCTGCAGTGACCCTGTTTGTGGGTGTGGAGCGTGTGTGTGTGTGTGTGTGTGTGTGTGTGTGTGTGTGTGTTTGTATTTTTAGATAGTGACTTATCCTGCATGTGGTAATTAGGGCCCCAAGGGGGATGCGAAATTTTTTTCCAGTGTTGGCAAGTGGAGGGAGGAGGCGGCTAAAATTCCCACACATCTGGGGCAAACAGATCCTGCACTCCAATTTCCTGTCGGCGCCACTGGTTTCTTGCGGAATTACTTGCTAAGTAAATGACTGTTATAAGACTATGAAGATTCGGTCAATCAAATTAACCCCTTTTGTCCATTGCCTCCCTACCCCCGCCCCCACCCCAACGGTTCCCTTCATTTGCCTAAACTCGGCGGCTTTTGAAAATGTGTTCAAGCTTGAAGGCCCCAGCCTTCCTCACATTGGCCAAGTGTAACCTGAGAGAGAACCCGGAGGCCCCCAATTGTTTTGCTAATCAAGATTATTGCTCCATTGAGATGTGGACGCACAGCCTGGCTGACAAAATTTGTCAGTTTCCCATGAAATAGTTCTGTCAGTTTAGCCCGGGTGCTGGCAACTATTAACATATAAATGAAGTTTCTCTCTGCTCGGCCCCTACCTTCCCTACCCCTCAGCCGCCCAGCCTAATGGAGGCAGGAAAATATAAACACCGCACCCCCACCCCCAGCTCCCAAACCCTCTGTGTGCTTAAATCAAACCAGCTTCTTTTCTCCTGTGGGCCGTGGGGGCTACAGGGGGCTGGGAGGAACTCATTTGCACAAAACTACTTTTAAGGCATGAAACTGCCAGGCCCTAGTCCCCCGCTGACAGCAACAGGCGACCGGCTGGGCCTGCTAGGGGACAAATGGCCATCTGAATGCCAGGGCAGACCTCCAAGGCAGCCTTCGGGGACAAAGTGGCAACGTGGAACACGGGGTTTGAAAGAGTTATCCGGGCGCAGGGGTCAAACGCCCGCGATCTCTTGCTCGTTTAACCCGCTGCATGGCAGGACTGGGAACAGGTGGGAGCCCTAGGAGTGGCGGCCAATCGCTGACTTTTCTCACCCTGGATTCTGGGACAAATGTGGGGCTGGCTGGGCTATGGCCTGGGGTGAACTCACCTGTCTTCACCTTAAAATGACTACTTCCTTTGCCATGGCCTGGCTTGGGTTCTTAGCCGAGCTAAAAGAAGAAAGGAGATCAAATTCTATCTTCTTGTTTCTCCTGGGATAGAGTTAGGGCTAAAAGTATTTGATATATTGTATTTATATTGCTCATATAATAATATATGTGTATATGTATATAATCTATCAAGCACTCCGGTAAAAATAAATTCACAATGCCAAAATGATGTACATTACAGAAATAATCTCATTTTGGCATTGTAAATTTATTTTTACCGGAGTGCTTGATACATATACATACACACATATATATGTATATACACATACATATATACGTATTATATATACACCTATATGTGTATATATAACATCTCAAGCACGGTGGTAAAGATAAATTAATATATGAATATTTTGTCTGTGTGTGTGTGTGTGTGTGTGTGTGTGTGAATCTGCAAGTCAACACAAGTCAGCAATATTAGCTATCTGGTGCTACATTAGTTATCTGAAAAGAAAGTTCTGCCAGGAGCCTAGTGTGGTCAGAGAGGCACCCAAGATGATTCTGGTAATTGGTTCAATGGGCTTGGCAAGGTGAAGACTTCTGTCAGGGATCCATCAATCGTGATTTGTTTCAGCTTTGGTAAACTGATGCTTTTTGTGGCCCCCAGGGACAGAGCCATGGGTGAGTCTCCCCACCCCCACCTCCAAATTGCTTCTGTTTTCCAACCTTGCCTCTCTTGTAGCCTGATAGGAAAAGATACCTGGGGTAAAGGATCCCCCAAGGACTTCCTAGTCAGAAAAGCCTCGGTTGAAATGTTTTCCTGAAGCCAGGACATCTAGCTCTTAGCCAGACTCTTAAGATTTGGTCTTGAAATCAAAGATTATTTTTAGTTTATTTGATGTGACTTTGAAATTTTCATCCTGAGAATGTGGAGGAGTAATCTCCAGCTGTTTTCACCATGAAATCTGTAGAAGTAGCCTTTCAGTAAATACAATTTAATGGTTAAGAGCTGTGGAATCAGACTGTCCGGATTCCTAGCTATGTGACTTTGGGCACTTATTTAACATCTCTGTGCCTTAGTTTCTTCCTCGATAAAATAAGCAAAGGAGAGTGAACTTATTATTTTTAGGGGAAGAGGAATACACTGTTTTATGTTTATGAAGTGGTTAGATAGTGTCTGCATTTAGTAAACGCTTTGTGTTTGTCAAATAACACAGTATCTAGGAAGAATTCAGTGCCATTTCTTTCTTTTTTTTTTTTTAATTTATTTTTTTGAGATGGAGTCTGGCTCTGTCACCCAGGCTGGAGTGCAGTGGCCGGGTCTCAGCTCACTGCAAGCTCTGCCTCCCGGGTTTACACCATTCTCCTGCCTCAGCCTCCCGAGTAGCTGGGACTGCAGACACCTGCCACCTCGCCCGGCTAGTTTTTTTGTATTTTTAGTAGAGACGGGGTTTCACCATGTTAGCCAGGATGGTCTCAATCTCCTGACCTCGTGGTCCGCCCATCTCGGCCTCCAAAGTGCTGGGATTACAGGCTTGAGCCACCGCGCCCCGCCCCCATTTCTTTTATTCACTGGTTTAGTTGATTATCACTTTGTTTATGACCAGCAAGGAAGTTTTCATTTCTGGGTAGTGATCCAAGTTTATTTTTAAAATAAATGTATTTAAGTTAAATATAAAGTCAATTTCAAGAACGATACTAAATAAATTATAGTGTGGGGGACCATGAGTATGGTAAAACATAGAGACAGTAGTTAAATGCCTGATGTTTGAAAAACTGTTATATACGTGATTAGATTTAGGGAGAAATCTCAGGTGTGTATTCCAAAGAACTGAGGAATGCAGTGTCATTCTTTAATTCTCTGTTAGCATTGTCCCATACTTTGAATTTTTATGTGAGACTTGGGATTGGGCTTTGTTATGTGACTGACTTATATTCCCCCAACCACCACCAAAATTCATTGTGTTGAAGCACTAATCCCCAATGTAACTGCATTTGGAGACAGGGCCTTTAAGGAGATAATTAAAGTCAAATGAGGTCATCAGGGTAGAACTCTGATCCAGTGGGACTAGTGTCCTTATAAGAAAAAGGAGAAAAGTACCAGGAATATGAGCACACAGGGACTAGGCTATTCTAGGCAGCCATCTGCAACCCAAGAAGAGAGACTTCAAGAGAAATCAACCCTGCAGACAGCTTGGTCTTGGACTTCCAGCCTGCAGAACTATGGGAAAATAAATTTCTGTGGTTTAATTCACCCAGAATGTGGTATTTTGTTATGGCAGACATAGCAGAATAATACAGGCTTATATGGGCCAAAGGAAGAGATTTTATCTGAGAGTTCTTTCTCTCTATGGTTAGGAGTAATTTAAACTAACCAAAAACAAAACAAATGATTGTGTGTCAGAAATAACCACACAATTGCCAATCCTCTTCAATGAACTAAATGTTTGTCCCCCTCCCTCATTCATATGTTGAAACCCTAATCTCAATGTGATGGCATTTAAAGGTAATTAGGGGGATAGTTAAATAATGAGACGTAATTAGGGCATAAGGGTGGAGCCCACATGAATGGAATTAGTGCCCTTCTAAGAGGAGACTGGAGAGCTGCTAACTCTCTTTTCTCTATGTGTGGAAACTAGGAGAAGTTGACTGTCTGCAACCTGGAAGCAAGCCCTCACCAGAAGCTGACCATGTTTGCAGCCTGGTCTCAGACTTCCAGCCTCCAAAATTGTGAGAATAAATATCTGTTGTTTAAAAGCCACCCAGTCTATGGTACTCTGTTACAGGAGCTCGAACTGACTGAGACCTTCTTTAACAATGACCATAAAACTAAGAATGGCTAAAATGCACTGATTGCTGTCCAGATGGGACACCAGCAGTGCCACACACACCACATAAATGATGTCACGTGATTGTCAAAACAGATCTAGGGAGGAAAATTCTAGAGACACGAAAACTGCAGCTTGTTTCTCAGGAAGGAAGTGCAGAAGTCATGAGGTCTTTCTGCGCTTAAAACCAGAGCTCTCAACCCCCATGGCATTCTGCTGGCAAAATTCTCTAAACTAAAGAAGCTTCATGAGAGATGCTTAGCGGGAGCCAGGAGAGCAGCCTAATACCACAGGGAGGACGTGCAAGCCTGTGGAAGGTTGAGGGGTTCAGGGAAGGTTGCCTCAGCTCTCCTTCGGGCCACACGTTCCCGACCTGGATTATTTCCTAAAATGGTTTCATTTTACAAATGAGCATGAGGCTCTGCTGAAAGCAGCCAACATTGGCAGAGATTAAATAATTAGCATTTCAAAGTGTTCATTTTCATTTTCCTCTTTGCCGGGGTGAGAACCACTACAGGACAAAAATGAGCTCCTTTTTTCCAGTCTCAGCCCAGGAGGGATCTTCACAGAGAAAGCAAGCCCAGTCCATCCCCGCAGCTGGCTCCCTGGTACCCACTCTGAAGGCTGGACCCATCCTGACCCGTCCCTGCCCCAAGGACTGCCTGGTGAGGGATGGCTTACCAACACTCTGACTCAGTCCTTCCAACATGCCCAACAGGTCAATTCTGGGATATTCCTTACAGGAATTAATGAGAGCACATTGCTGGTAATGTTGGCATTTGCAGATTACATTTAAATTTAAAAATTCCTTTTATGAGGTTTAAGAATAGGGCTAAGATACCCATGCAATAAAGAAAGGAGGAGACTTTGCCTGGTCTAATGGAGAAGCTGGAGCTGCATTGTTGGGTACAGTGACCAGTGACTACACCTGGCCTTTGAGCCCTTGCATAGTGGCAAGGACACATTGAGATGTGCCCTAAGTGCAAGATACACACAGGATTTCAAAGGCTGAGGATGAAAAAAAGAAGACAAAATGTCTCATTAGTGTTTTTATATTGGTTGCATGTGGAAGTGATAACATTTTGGATATACAGTTGACCTTTGAACAATATGGGTTTGAACTGCACAGGTCTGCTTATAAGTGAATTTTCTTCTGCCTCTGCCACCCCTGAGACAGCAAGACCAACCCTCCTCTTCCTCCTCTTCCTCCTCAACCTGCTCAACATGAAGATGATGAAGATCAAGACCTTCCACTTAATGAAGAGTAAATATATTTTCTCTTCCTTGTGATCTTCTTAATAACATTTTCTTTTCTCTAGCTTATTTTGTGGTAAGAATACAGCGGTATATAATATTTACAACATACAAAATATGTGTTAACCAACTCTGCTATCAGTAAGGCTTCTGATCAACAGTGTGCTAACATTTTTGGAGAGTAGTTAAGTTTGGGCAGAGTCGAAAGTTATAGGCAGATTCTTGATTGTGTGGGGTATTGGCATCTCTAACCTCTGCACTGTTCAAGGGTAAACTGCATTAGCTGAAATAAAGCATGTTCTTAAAATGAACTCACCTGTTTCTTTCTGCTTTTGTAAATGTAGCTACTCTAAAGGCCTTTCTCATTTCTCTAAATCTTTCTCCCTCATTCGTCAACTTATTTTACTTGTCACCATCTGAAATCCTGTTCTTCATGTATCTGTTTGCTCTTAGGTTTCTGTTTCTCCTTCTGGAATATAAGGTCCCTGAAAGCAGGGTCTCTGTCTGCCTGCCTAACTGGCTGCTTTACTTCCAGTATGCAGGGCCAGGAACAAGTTATGCACTCAATAAGAGTTTTTTAGATTGCAGGAAGGAGGGAAGGGAGCTCAGGTAGAAGTCCCTGTTCTAAAGCACCTCTGGACACCAAATAGAATGGACCATTTTATTGCTTGCACTTGAGGTCACCATATGCAAAAACACTAACCCTGTGGCATTTTAGGGCACTTATAAGATTACCTGTCAATCTCCTTCTACTGGACACTAAGCAAGAACCTTATTATAATTCCTCGATAGCAAGAACCTTATTATAGTTACCTTTTTATTCCCAGGCACATAGGAGGTACCCGGTAAATGTCCAATAAATAAATCAACCATTGAAACTTTACCATAGAAGTCTAAAATGATGTAACTTTCTCAATAAGAGAGCATTCTCGCCTCAGCTAAATAATGTTGGTTTTCTTTCTCCCCCCTCCCTCTGATCATCTTAATGGTCCTCCCTTTCATGACAAGAAAACAGCTGAATTTCACCAGTAAGATATGGGTTTGGCACGCCAGCTGGATGTGATAACACAATAACCCAAATTACTGTTTATATAGTGCTTTATATTTGGCTAGGTGCTTTCATGTACTCTATCATGTCATTTGGCCCTCAAAACTACTTTGTGAAGTGGGAGGAGCAGAGATTAGAATTGCAATTTACAAACGAAGAAATAGGATTACAGACATTACCCAGAGAGACTGGGAGAGCTAAACTCTAAGCCCAGGCCCTTAGATTCTTCCTTCGGTGCTTTTTCTGGGTTCTTCTGACTAGAATCCAATAGAGCACTGACTCTAACAAACGTAAGGCAGCAAACTTTCTTCCACTTAGCACATCTCTGCCCGAAAGCCTTCAATGACTTCCTGTGATTCGTAAGATATAATCCAAACTACTTCTCCCAGCAAGGAAAGCTTTCTGCAGTCTTATCTTTCCAGTCTTATTTTCAGATAGTAATACCTTCCCATTCACAGAGTCTTGTGCCCAGGTACATAAACCTTCAGATATCAGCTTTCTTGGGGATGATTGGACATCCCACCAGCAGTCATTTCTACCATGTTTACCCCGCCTGAGCTGCCTTCCTCAACACTCATTTGTATTCTTTTCTTCCAACTTCTCACCTTGTCCCTTAGCCTTCCAGGCTACATCCTTGCTTTGCCTCTGCCATTTTTCTTCTTTGCCAACATCTGGGAAATTTTCCCTATAGTGGCTCCAGTGAAGCCCATTGTGCTGCAATCACCCAACAGGTTGTTCTCGCCCACCACACAGAGACAGCCAATTCACCGAGACAGCAGATAAAGAATTTAATAAATGCAAAGCTAGCCAAGCAGTAAACAGGAGTTTATTACTCAAATCAGCCTCCCCAAGAGCTCAGAGGTTAGGGTTTTTAAGGATAATTTGGCATGCGGAGGGATGCTGATTGGTTGGGGATGAAATTGCAGAGGTGTGGAAAATGGTCCTCCTGGGCTGAGTCTGCCTCTGGTTGGGGACCACAAGACTGGTAGAGTCATGAGTCAAGGTCCAGGTAAAGTTGGTTACGAGAACACAGAAGTCTGCAAAACACCTCAAAAACCAATCTCAGATTCTACAATAGTAATGTTATCTATGGGAACAATTGGGGAGGTCACATAACTCGTGACCCTGGCCACATGACCTCCAAGCCCCAAGGAATTATAGAAAAGCAAACCAGGGACTAATGTCTGGTTATCATTTAACTATGCTTGTATTTTTAGCAAATTTAGGCTCCTCCCATAAGCCTAATCTCATGGCCTTTTTAGTTTTACAAAGATAACTTCTGTCCCTGAGCAAGGAGGGGGTTAGTTTTAGGGAGGGACTGTTATCATCCCTGCTTCAAAGTTAAACTATAAACTAAATTTCTCCCATGGTATGTCCAGGAACAAGTGAGGATAGCCAACCTGTGAGGTTAGAAGCAAAGTAAACTCAGCAATGCTCGACTTCTCTTGTGTCATAATCTTTGCAAAGGCAGTTTCAGTGCCTCATTGATACCTTGATGGTCCATCTCCAAATCAACTGCTCACCATCTCACTTACAGAGCATTTATTTAATCTGTAGTGAGCATTTGTGGTGATATATACTAGTAACACTACACGTATTCACATCTCTAAGGAGGAGCTTCCAATTTCCTACAAGACCCCTGTCACTCTCAAGGCTGCATAATTCAGGGTTAGGTACTTCACTTAAGTGTATCCATTCACAATGTTTGAACAGGAAAAGAGTCTCTGTAACAGCTGCCTCAGGAAATGTGACAATGAGAAGCCAAAGACAGTGAATGAGGAGGAAGCCACACAAAGGTATAAGGGATGGAAATGCCTCGTTAGTTTGAAATCTGTGGCTCCCGCAATTTTTGCAGCCAAGCTGCTGAGCTGTGCTTCCAGAGTATATTAAATAAGACACAGACTTGGCTATCATAATGTACAAGTCATAGAGCTCTGACCAACCAGTGGATTGGTCCCCCTTCAAATAAGTGTTCTTCCTGGTCCCCCTTCAAATAAGTGTTCTTCCTGGTCCAATCAGCTGTGGCAGGAGCATCTGGTATGTGGGCTGTGTTTATGTTAAAGAAGCGTAGGATGGTGCCTTGGTACCTGTCTGTTTCTAGGGCTGGTGTGTGCAATGCATCTTAGCTTTGAATGCTGAAGCCTCTCTCTGTACTATTGGGTGGAGGGAAGGGCACTGGTGCTTAGAGAATGCATTTTGAAGTTAATATCTGATCACCCTACCAAAGGCAAAGTGAGCTGATTGTCTCTGCCACTAGAATGGCTGAAAGCTATTCAGAATTCAAAAGCAAAGGCATTTGGAAGACCACAGGCTCACAGAATATGGAGTCTGTGTCCCTTCTCCCCATGAACACACCAGGTCTGAAAGTTTGAATGGCCCACAAAGAACTCTAAGCAACAAATGAAGAGTCAGACTGGATGATGGTCCACACATACACCTTAAAAACTTTAAAATATGCAGATTCTCCAAGATTCTCTACCAGCAGATTCTCATTCCAGAATATCTCCTGCATGGCAGTGGTGCTGGAAAATGCATCCCAGGTGGTATTCCTCCAGCCTGCTTGCTTTTCCTTGTCAACAGTTTTCAATATTCTTATTTCTAGTACAGGGAAGAGGTTGTATTTCTGACAGGTCTATCCTCAGAATTAGTCATATTCTTTGAGCAGTTGAAGATGCATTCCAGTCTAGTCATGGTAGTTGATGCCTATAATCCCAACACTTTAGGAGACTGAGGTGGGAGGATTGCTTGCAGTCAGGAGTTTGAAACCAGCCTGGGCAACATAGCAAGATCCCTATCTCTACTAAAAAATAAAAATAAAAACAATTTTTCAGAGAAATCAGACCCAAAAAAGGGATATCTGCATTTGTATCTGTATCTGTATTTAGAATAGAACAGGCAACAAATAAAAGCAAAAAGACTCATGAATTACAGCCAGTAGGAAACAATCAGAACCACACTTCATGGTTTTTTACCCATTTATTGAGAATTTTTTAAAAAGTCACTACAGGCATATTATTTCACTGCACATAATATATAGGCATAAACCAAAATATGTGGTCCCTGGTCTCAAATTATTTTTTTAGTATGGTATTAAATTGCTTATTCGTGGGTGTTCCATAGGCTCCTCAATTCAATTCCCCAAGAAATGAGCTCATTACCTCCCCACTCCTTCAACCTGCTTCTCTCCAGTCTCTCTCTAAATGGCACCCCATCCACCTGGACACCTGAGCCAAAACACTTTGAGCCATCCTTGATTTCTCCTGTTGATTCTGCCTTCCATACATCTCTCAAGTCTGCCCGCTCCCCTGCATTGTTGTCTAAGCTGTCATTGTTGCTTGCATACTGCATGGCTCTTCAAAAGTGTGTCCTTATAGCCACTTTTGAGCCTTAATGATCCATGCTCGAGGTCAGCAGTCCCCCACCCTCCCCACAAGCCTCCACAAAGTACTACTGTGATCTGTTAGGAAGTGGGCCACCCAGCAGGAGGTGAGTGTCAGGCGAGTGAGTGAAGCTTTATCTGCATTTACAGCCGCTCCGCATCACTCTCATTACCACCTGAGCCCCACCTCCTGTCAGATCAGCAGGCATTAGATTCTCAAAGGAGTGTGAACCCTATTGTAAATCGTGCATGCAAGGGATTTTGGTTGTACATTCCTTATGAGAATCTAATGCCTAATGATCTGTCACTGTCTCCCATCATGCCCAGGGACCATCAAGTTGCAGGAAGACAAGCTCAGAGCTCCCACTGATTCTACATTATGGTGAGTTGTATAATTATTTCATTATATACTATATTCTAATAATAATAGAAATAAAATGCAAAATACATGTAATGCACTGGAATCATCCCGAAACCACTCACCCCACCTCCAGGTCTGTGGAAAAATTGTCTTCCACAAAACTGGTCCCTGGTGCCAAAAAGTTGGGGACTGCTGTTGTAGGCTACTCCCAGAATCATTATTTCCCCTCAGCTACATTGAGGTCAACGTGCACACAGTAAACTGCAAGGATGCAAAGTACACAGCTTAGTAAGTTGTGATGTATGTTACATATCCAGGCAACCATGAATCAAGATAATCACTATCAAAATTTATTTTGACTCCTTTGTGATTACTCCCCCCAACTCCTTTCCCTCCCACAAATCCCAGGCAGCCTAGGATTTCTGCATTCTGCCCCTGTGGATAAGTGTTTTTTCCAAGAATTTTATATAAATGAATCATACATTACATACTCATTTATATCTGGCTTCTTTCACTCAGCGTAACTATTTTGAGATTTATCCACGTTCCCCTGTGTATCAATAGTTTCATTGCTATTGTTGTTTTTTCATTTCTGAGAAGTATTCCATTGTATGGATATACAATTGATTTATTGGTTCATCGGCTCATGAAGGTTCGGGTTACTTCCAGTTTTTTTTAACCTATTACAAATAAAACTGCGATGACAATTTATGAACAAGGGGTTATTTTAACATAGGGATCCAGTTCTCTCAGATAAATACTTAGAAGGGAGCATACGATAGCTGTACGCTTACGTTTTTAAGAAACTGCCAAACTGTTTTCCATAGTTGTTGTACCATCTTACAGAGCCAGTCACAAAATATAAAAGCTACAGTTGCTGGCTTTCTGGGCTCCTGCCTGCTGCCCCAAGCTCATCTTCCTATTGTCCAGTAGCATCTTTTCTCTCCGGCTGAGCAGACACTGCTGTGGCCCATTGTCAGTCTGTTAAATAATGATGGAATCCCTGACCTCGCCTTGACCTTGTGCTCAGGCCTGTCAGGAAAGTAATGGACAGAGCCTCTACCCCCCTAGGACATTAAAGACATATGCACAGCAATTAATCCTGCCCACAGGTGTGAGAGTCATGACAGCAGTACAAAGGAAAAGAGTCCAGGAAACATAAGTTCTTTGGAGCAGGCGTGGTCTGAGAATATTTCCTGTAGAAGTTAACCATCACTGGCCTTTAAAGATGCCTGATGTTCAGAAGAAATTATGTCCATCTTTTTTCCCATTCATGCCACATCCTATTTTCAAGACCTGCTTCATAGCTGACCTCTCTTAGAATAACGTGGTGACTAAAAGCGTGTGCTCTGGGCTCCGACTACTTGGGTTCAGTTCTCAGCTCCACTGCTGTCTAGCTGTGCAATGCTGAGAAAGTTACTTAGCCCTTCTGTGTCTCAGTCTTCTCCTCTTTGAAGCCAAGATAGTAGTAAGTGCCACGTTGGGTTGTTGAGAAAATAAGTAAGATAATGCACGGGGCATGTTTAGAACAGTGTCTAGTGCACAGTCAGCTCTCAGTACACACTGGATAGTGATTACTATCACCACTCCCTCAGCCATGGCTCTTTTGTGCTGAAGTTGCTCAGTGGAGATCACCTGCCTTGCTTTCTCATTTTGTAAGTGTAACCATCTCCCTGTGAGAACTCTTCTTGGGATCTCGTTTCTCTTTTTGTAAAACCCTCTTTGCACTCTGCAGGGCGCTGTGTTTATAAATCCTCTGTGTATATCCTTAACTAATCATTCCCATTGTCAGGAATCTTTTGATAGCAAGTATCATAATACGTAATTCAAATTTGCCTGATCAATAAAAACATTTCCTGGCTTTGTAACAAAGAGTCCACGTTTGAGACTAGGTTCATATGAGATTTGATTTGCCAGCTCGACCTTAGCGTCAAGAACTTAGTTTCTGCTTTTTCCATTCTACTTTCTTGGGTGTCAGTTTAATCCTAAGATGGTGGGAAAGAAAAATAAAAATTATTGCAAAGCTAGCTAAAGGAGTAAAGAAGACTTTATTCACAAGTATTGCAGTAGTGGGGAGAGATCAGGCTCAAATTTGAGTATGACAAGGACAAGTGGGGATTTATAGCTCAGGAACAGGATGAGGGTGTCAGTGGATTGGAAATTACTAAGAGGAGAGACATCAGGGGTAGGGGGTTCTTGCTAAACTGGCCTAACAAGATTGTTGCTAATGACAGGTCAAAGATTTATACATTGAAAGTGAGTGTTGAGAAACTTGGTATCAAGGGTGATGCCATATCAAGGGTGGGAAGTAATTTAGCATGATTCTTACCAAAACTCAGCTGGGCAGGCCAAAGATAAGCCAGGGGTCAAGGTCAAGGCCTAGGTGAAAAGACAGCTCAAAGGAGCTTGACTAAAGTTGGGTCACAGGGAGTCTTTGTAAGTGGCTGTCTTGTGGTTTAAAATGGCTGCTGGCACCTCCTTAGTCCATGCGTTCCTTAATCAAAGCCAGCAGCAAAACCAGGAATAACTTTGTCCTAATTCCCAGGAAAAAGTCCAAAGAATCACTTATATCAGATCAGCTTATTCACGTGTGAAACTCTGGACCAGGAGGTTGGCTGTGCTGGTTTGTTTAGTATCGTCACTTGATCCACACCCAGAGCCCAGGAAAGGAAGTGATAGCACCTAAGTTGTGAAGCTCCTAAACAAAACTTGGGCCCAGGCTCATCCCTAAATATTTGGGGACCCCAGGAAAGACTATAAATGTAGGCCCACCCTCCCTATTTATAAAGATTTTAAAGTTATCAATCAAGCTAACGAACAGTTTAATAAAATATGTTCTGCCTGCCCTGGGTTGCCAGATTAAAAAGACATCCTAACTTTTTACTTGCTTAATCTGGCAACCCCACTTCTACCTTGAAAAATGCCTTCATAGTGACAACACATTGAAGAATAAGGGTGAAGCTGCCTGTTAGTCCCTCTGATGTCACCCAGGAGAGCACAAAGAGAAGCAGGGAAGGGGTTCTCCTTACTCCTGGGAATAATATTTTGTTATGCCAAAACCTACCACTTCCTTCGTATCTGGGAAGAAGATGTGTGTAATTTGTCTTTTACGTTGCCTAAAAGCTTCCATCGTTGAGTTCTTCCTGCTCTCCACAGTACTGTCTTTCTCTGACTTCAACAGTGGGACACCCTCAGATCTTCCTGGCATTCAGGCCCATCTGTGTGTTGTTTTGAGGAAGCACAGCTGGAGAGGTGGAGAAGGACTTCCCTGGGGCCTGAACTGTGTTAGCCACAGAAGCGGATGTTTGGGTTATAAGTCATGCTGTGCCAGGGCTAAGCAACAGATCCACATGATAGAGGCAGCTATGTGTTCTGTCATAAGTGTATTCTTACACATATGTTTGTGGTATGTAGAACTCTCTGAAGCTGGGGGCACAGGCCAGAGGCCCTCTGTGTCAGGTCTAAGGGCAGCACTGGGCTTTTTCATTCCAGACATACATATAGCAAGACCGTATTTCCTAACCTCTTTGGGCCATGTGATTGAGTTATGGTTAGTGAATGTTGGCTACTTCTTGCCCTGACCCATGAAAATCTCCCACAAAATTCTTTGCACTCTCTTTTTCCCCATTCACTGGATAAATGGAAAAGATTCTAAAACTCTAGTGGAGAATAGGATCACAGATGGAATAAGCTTCAATCCCTGAATGACTGCCTGGAGCAGAGCCTCCCCTCAACTTCCACCTCCAGTTGGATTTTACCCAAGCAAGAGATCTCTGTGATGTCAAGCTGATGAGCTGTTGGTTTTTCCCTGTTAAGCAAATCGTACTACCTTAACTTGTGTAAGGGAGGATGCAAAGAGGGATAGAGAGAATGTTTGCCGGTGTGGCAACTAATAAGCTAATGTCTACGATTACCACCTAATAGCTCTTAGGCATATAGCAATAATAGTAAAGTGACACTATTACCTACATTCTGCTGTGTCACCAGAGGTCTTTCAACATTACAAAATCCGGAACCATTTAACCTAGAGTCTGCATGGTTTATGTAATGTACCTAAAATGTCACTCTGCTCATGTGACTTAGAGCATTGGCATGCAGAGAATTCAGGACCTGGAGTTGATTTTCCAATTCTTGGAGGTCATATTCTTATCAATATGATTTTAAGCTATGAACTGAAAAACCAATAATGTAGTATGTGGCTATAAAAATGTCAGTATGGGCCCACAGTCAAGAGCTGGGAGGAAACACAGCCTGTTGTCAAAGACTCAACCAGGCAAGCAGCCTCTCTTTTTAAGGGCAAACACACAAAAGTTTTCGTCCATTTCCACAGTCTCGATGAACTGTATTTGAAATGACCTCCAATGCACTATTGTTTGGAGTGAGGGTGTGGGGAGGTGAGGGTTTCCTCAAAAGTTCCTAAAGTTGGAGTTTTAAAATGCATAGATTGAACTCAATGGTGGTAGGGAGCATGAGGGGTGGGAGAGTTACGGAGTTTCTTTGACCAGAGGACAATATCAAAGGAGAGCATAATGCAGAAAGGTAAACAATCTTGGGAAATCTGTAATAATTTAAAGAGAAACATGTAGGGTCAGGTATTTCAAAGAGAAGTTTCAAAGCGTCGAATAAGAATAAATGTATAAAGCCAATACAGATTGATTGGTCCCATTTGTGGGGATTCCAATCTTCTTTAAATGCATGACCTTCTTTAAATGCAATAAAGTCTTTTCCTCTGTTTGAGATCACGATGACCACTCAGTGCACTGCCATCCTCTAACACAGCATAGGGATCTAACACTGCCCGACAACCTGGAATCAGGTCCTGCCAGGAGAGCCTGAAGTAAAAAGAGAGGCACAATTGCCAATTCTGTTTTAAATCAAGCTTGAGAGTCTTGATGTGTGTCTAAAACGTTCAGCAAAGAGTTAAACAAGAAACTATAAAATATGATAGAAACAATATGAGATCTAACATCTCAACAGTTGCCAAAACTAGCAAATAATCAAAATCTGACCACAAAACCTCTCCAGATCCCCAATGGCACCAATACCAGCTTAAGAACAAAGCTGCCCAATATATTTTTTAAATCCCTCTCATCTCCACTCATCTCCTGACCAAATGTTGGCAACGAATTGGCTTGCAGAATTTTGAGTTGTAAAAGGGTTCAGAGATTAACTGGAGCAGTAATTCTGAAACTGGGGGGGGGGGGAAGGTACCATCCCCTGGGAGATGGGTGCATATCAGAATCAAGGAAGTGGATATTTAAAGAAATATTTATTGCTGTAATTGTATACTAGAGGCAGGAGAGAATTTTGTTTTCCTAGAAGACACACAAAGAAACACTATGAAAATCCCCCTAACTGATGGAGAAATGAGACATACTTCCTGCCAACCAGGAAGTTTCCAATAGAGGTAAAAGATAGGATGTGTGAGGTGTTAAAGTTATTAGAAGGGGATGTTGTTTATAAGTTCATGAAGAAGAAAAAGCATGACCTTTTTCTCTACATATTTAATAATTCATTTACCATTTCATTCAATTCATCAAATTATGAATAAACACTGACTGCATACCAGAGTGGAAATATTGAGAAGGCAGGGTTAAATAAGCCTACCCTATTTCAGTGTGTGGATTCACACAAACAGAAAACGGACAATGCAAGTTTAGTTTTATAGAGATGTGCAAGTTATCCTAGAAGAGACAAACTCTAACCACAGGGTGTAACTAGTAAAGGCTTTTCTGAGAAAATGATACCTCCCCACCACCATCACCACCAACTCCAAGGTCATTATTGTACTTCTTATGAGCTGGACAGTAAATATCTAAAGAGAGAGGAAAAGTCAAAACTTTGTGGTATGCAGCCTCTAAAAGGACCCCCAATGAGCCTGGTCTCCTGTTACTATATAATCCTCTGCCCTTGAGTGAGGCCTGAATCTAGTGATTCATTTCTAAAGGAAAGAACACAAACACAGCAAAAGTGATGAGATGTTACTTAGATTGTGTTACAAAAAGAATTGGGCTCTCACCTCTCTTTCTGGATCTCTTTCTCTCTATCTCTGTCTCTCTCACACTCTCTCTCTCTCAAAGCTCTTGCTCTAGAAGAAGCAAGTTGCCATATTGTCAGCAGCTCCATGTTGTCAGGCCCACACCCCAAAGCCCCACCAACAGCCAGCAAGGACCCGGACCTGCCTGTGGGGATTATCCCCCAGTCCCACTTTGAGACCCTGATGCAGAGACACATGCTCAGATGTGTCCAGATTCTTGGCACCCCCACCTCATAATTGTGAGGTTATAAATGTTTGCTGCATGAAGACACAATATCTTGGCGTGATTTGCTACATTGAGGTAGATAACAGACTCCTAACAAACACTGAAAAGAAAAAACTGACAATAAGTACCTGTATGAATCTCACTGGAACTTACATTGTTTGGGATAAATTAGACAATTCGAGATCCTAATAAAATTCCACCAAAGCCTGGCTTCAAAAGGGAAGGATGATAACCAGGGATTCATGGGGTGAGGGAAATGGGGAGGCAGCGAAAAGAGCACAAATATGTTCCAGAGACCCAATGTACCATGTGGTGACTATGGTTGATAATGTTGTATTGTATACTTGAAATTAGCTAAGAGAGCAAACCTTAAGTAGTCCCATCACTCTCTCTCTCTGTCTCTCACACACACACACACACACGTACACACACACACGTACACACACACGTACACACACACGTACACACACACACACAGAGTACCTCTGTGACGTGATGAATATATTAATTAGCTTGAGGATAGTAATCATCTCACAGTGTGTATATGTATATGAACACATCATGTTGTATACCTTAAATATGTACAATTTTTATTTGTCAGTTATGCCTCAGTAAAGCTAGTGGGCAGGGAAGAGAGAGTGTCCATGTACCCCCCAATCCCGGCTCCCCGTCTCGGTACCTAAAGCAGCCCCTCTGAGATAAGGTAGCCACATTTTCCTCTCAGAAGAAGGTCTGTAAATGGCAGAACACTATGCAGGGAAGGGCTTCTTCTAGACTTTTTCATTATATTTTACATTTTACTGCTGGAAATATTTTCTTCTTTGCATTAAAAGATTTCAAAATTTCCCCCCAGGCATATATTTAAAGTCTCCCTCCACCCTAACTTTCTTTCCAAGAGGTTATTATCCTTTGTCATTTAGTAAATGTTTTCCTCCCCTGAGGTGTTCTCTCCAGGGACAAAGAGATGTCAGGGCTCCCATGTTTCTGAAGGGCTTTTCCCGTCCACACCTTTCTACAGGTGTCCATGACTAGAACAAAAAACACATGGTCAAAAGTTCCATAAAGAGGAACTGGCAGGAACTGAGCCTGGGCTGGACTGAGCGCTAACTTTCAATCTGGTCTGGAAAAAGGATTTGGATAGGAAAATTAATTACAAAAATGAGCAAATTGTCTATCATCTCCAGGCTGAGTGAAATAATAGTGTTCTGGAATTACATCATGATTAACAGAGGCTGTCACACAGACTCCGGAGACAGCACACATCACCCAGCCTAGCACAGAGCAGGTATGAACTAGTGTCTGCTGAGCAACTGAATGAATGGACTGTACATGGATTGTTCCACTCTCAAGGAATTAAAAGGTGAAAAAAAATCTAACACTAAAAGGAGACTGAAACATATAAAAACCTCTTTGGTTCAAAAATGTCATGAAAAGCAATAGATACTGTAAAGAAATATTTGAAGTGGCATGAAATAAAAATTTCCAGTTACTCAAATATTCTATCAATGTATATTATAGTTGATGGTAATTAATAATTATTGATAAGGAAAAAATCTATAAAGTTACTTAAACATGTTGATTTTCCAAATGCTAAACATGTTATTCAAAAGTATGGAAAGAACAGTCCAATTATATATTATTATTATTATTTTTTTTTTTTGAGGCGGAGTCTGGTTCTCTTGCCCAGGCTGGAGTGCAGTGGCCGGATCTCAGCTCACTGCAAGCTCTGCCTCCCGGGTTCATGACATTCTCCTGCCTCAGCCTCCCGAGTAGCTGGGACTACAGGCGCCCGCCACCTCGCCCGGCTAATTTTTTGTATTTTTTAGTAGAGACGGGGTTTCACTGTGTTAGCCAGGATGGTCTCGATCTCCTGACCTCGTGATCTGCCCGTCTTGGCCTCCCAAAGTGCTGGGATTACAGGCTTGAGCCACCGCGCCCAGCCTATATATTATTAACTGGTTTATTTCATTTCTAGCACTGATCACTAATAGAAATTGTTTTTTATTTGTTCATTCTCTGTCTCTCCAACACTCACCACACTCATCTCACACACACACACACACACACACACACACACACACCCTAATACTGCCAAAAAGGCAGCAATGTGGTAAGTTCCATTCATGACTTTTCTCCAGCCCTGAGTCCAGCCATGCTATATTGTGGGCATATAAACAAATACACACATATATATTTTTTAACTTATAAATATTTATTGAATGACTGAAGCAATGTTATTTCATATATTACCATTAATTAAAGCTTATTTCACAGAATGCAAAGAATATAAAGGCCAGGTTATCAAAGTGAAACATTTTATTTTATTTATTTATTTATTTATTTATTTGAGATAGAGTTTCACTCTTGTCACCCAGGCTGGAGTGCAGTGGTGCGATCTCGGCTCACTGCAACCTCCCTCTCCCAGGTTCAAGTGATTCTCCTGCCTCAGCCTCCTGAGTAGCTGAGATTACAGACATCCGCCACCATGCCCAGCTCAAAGTAAAACATTTTGAAACATCTCCCTCCCCACCTCATCCCTCAACCCTTTTCTTTTTAGGATCAAAATACTTAATCCTCTCTTGCATCCTAGTTTTGTGGAACTTCCTCTCCTCCTAACACAGGACGATTCCTGGAAAGTCCTGCTCCAAACTCAGTCCCTGCAAGAGAGGCCCACAACAAATGCTTCCTCAGGAGACCTTCTTGCTCCTGGACACCAGACCCCGTGCCAGTTAATAAATGAGATCTGACAAGACTTTAATCTGAAGTGGTATTTCCCTCTAAAGTCCCTCCGAACCTAAAGTGGAGCCACAGACAACAGGAGGAAAATAGAAGGAAATACTGTGAAAACGAAGAGACTGCCCTTGTTAACAGCACACAGGGGGAAAAATAATTTTTTGGCATTCATTCTATTTCCTAAGACTTCAGATTTAAGCTCAATTTGCCATGAGAATTGTATCCAAATCCGGGATAACTCCGTTTCTTTTATTCGGGTTCAATTTTTCTCCTTCTGGTTTTTATTTTTAGCAGTGCTTCAATTACTTTAAGATGATAATAACTATCAGACATTTTCGATTCTGAATTTATGTAGAACGAGGCCAACAGTTCTCTTTTCAAAGTCTTCAGGAACCCAAACTTTCACAGTCCCACATTCTGCTCCCAAGACATTAACTCTAATTAAGCTAATCAAACCCATGCACAGTCATAAGAATAAAAAGTACTAAAGAACAAGACAATTCTATGAGAAACAGATATTATACAATGAAAATAAAATGAATTCTCCAGACTTCTTTAACTACTGTTCCATTAAATCCATTTATTTTTGAATGAGCTTTGATCTTTTTTTCATTTCATAGACCAAGATGTTGTCATTAGAGGAATGAATTACTTCCTTTAAGCTGACCTCATGCATATTCCATACCCAAAGCCAGTCTTACTACAACTGCAATTGAGCCTAATCCAATTACAATTTTTATTTCAAAATATAACATGATCGCCTGAACTTGAGAACCAAATGTACTTCAAGGTTCACAAAAAATGCAAGATTTCTATTTGCATGAAAAAAGTAGGCAACATTATTTGTGGGCTGGATTGGCGGGCTAGATTCTGAGAGTTAGAAAAATGGAAATACCATTCCACTGTGTCTCTCAGCAACAACCTCAGCCTAAGGGGTGAGATGTCCTCCTTATCTAGGCAGAGAAGTTCTGGCCTTGACCATCCTCTCCAAATATCTTCATTCACATATTTGTCTTTACTCTCACCTTTTACAAGCCCCACCTCTCCCGCGTGCAGCATCTTAATGTCTTCACATTAGGGAAGTTTTATGGTTCTTTCACCAACCTCTTCTTGTTCTTCTTGTCACCTTTGGTTACATCTTTTCAGCTTCTTTCAAGGCTAGTTTGAGACTGAGCGCCCTCCACACTTTTCCCCATTGGAAAATAGTCTGGGGAAAGAGACACACAAGGTGTCCATGAGTCCTTATGTTTGGTTCGACCTGAGTCTTTCGCACGGCTCATGAGAAAACAGCTCATTTTATTTGCTTGGTCTACCATCCAGTATTGCCATGAGGGTCAAATAAAATGTTCTGCAAACTGAAATCTATAAAGAGCTCTATGCAAGACTGACAAATACTACCACATATTATTCTGGAGGAATGCCAAGAAGAGGCAGTCACAAGGGATCTAAGTGTACAGCGCCCCCTGGAGTTGTGCAGTACACAACTGTATGCAGCAGCCCTGGTGTTAGGTAAATGTGTTGTCCTCATGGGTTGATTCAAGAGGCCTAAGCCATAAGGGTTAAGGGGAGAATAAGAACAGTAGAAAGCAAAAATAAGAAAGAAAGAAAACATGGAGAAAAGAGGCTAGGGGCCCGGTGCAGTGTCTCACACCTGTAATCCCAGAACTTTGGGAGGCCAAGGTGGGTAGATGGCCTGAGCCCAGGAGTTTGAGACCAGCCTGGGCAACATGGTGAAACTCAATCTCTACAAAAATTAGCTGGGCATGGTGGTATGTGCCTGTGATCCCAGCTACTCGGGAGGCTGAGATGGGAGGTCAAGTCTTCAGTGAGTTGTGATTGTGCCACTGTACTCCTGCCTGGGCAACAGAATGAGACCCTGTCTCAAAAAAATAAAATAAAAAATAAGAGGCTGGAGATGTGGTGTAATGTCCAGAAACATGTGTGTGCATGTCCACAGTCAAAGATCTAGAAGGATATACACAAACCCTTAATGTGAGCATGAGCTGTATCTGGATCATGGGGTGGGGTATGATTTTAATTTTTTGTTTTGTTTTGTTTTTGCTTTTTGGTTTTCTGAGACAGGACTTTCTCTGTTTCCCAGGCTGGAGTGCAGTTGTATGATCATAGCTCACTGCAGTCTCAAAGTCTTGCACTCAAGTGACGCTCCCAGCTCAATTTCCTGAGTAGCTCAGACTACAGGCATGTACCACCACACCTGGCTAATTTTTAATTTTGTTTTTTGTACAGATGGGGGTCTCACTATGAGGCCCAGGCTGGTCTTGAACTCCTGGCCTCAAGTGATCCTCCAAAAATGCGAGGATTGCAGGTGTGAACCATCACACTTATCCTTATTTTAATTTTTCAACCACAACTTTTATATTTTTCAAGAAGCAATAATAAAAGAAGAAGCTGAGGTGTGGAGAAAAGAGTCCACTAAATTCTGGCTAGGGAGAGAGGATGTAGGAGGAAGACATACTGAATTGCATACTTCAATGTCAGACTGACATCCCCATCATACTTCATCATCCACACTTAGGTTCTAGAGACAAGGGCTAGTGATGAGGGGAAGAAACCGAAAGGAACCACTAGACTCAAGCCAGTGGAATGCTGCCCATGGCTGTTGTTGAGTTAGACACCACTTACTTCCTCTGGCTTTCTGGTTTCATGTTAAGGTGACTGCAGAAGCCAGAGCAGTGAGTAGCATCACTAACGGAGTGAATGTAGATGGACAAGAAGACCTCATAGGTTAGATGATTGCAAAAAGTTCCCTTTGGGGGAGTACAGGGAAAGTATAAGAGCAAGGGCAATCTAAGAGTGAAGAGAGTCATCAATAGATTATTTGATCAACATATGTGATGGATACCAAGACCCCTCAGAAAGAATTGGTATTATCACAAAGGACTAGAAATCTATTTGCTCCAATAACCAAAATGTCTAGGGATATCCTAACCCCGCTTTATCCAGCACATCCTGCCCGCACATCATCTGGGTACCATTCAACCCTCTGGTTCCACCCACATCCTTAAAATGTTAAAAATACACATATTTTTATGTAGCGGCCTCTTTTGCTGCATATTACAATCTCATGCTTATTACTGAAAAACTTGGAGCAGGAAAGCTGGAGACCGATTTGATTGCTTTGCCAAATATTGTCATTTGTTGCTCTTCAGAAGGAGTAGGTTTGTGGTAATAACTGTAGGAAACATCTCAGGACTATAGCTCATTCTTGAACCATGACTCACCACATTGCCTTGCATGTGTGAAGAACTCAGTACTTTTTCTGAGGGCTTTATAACCTCTCGTGTTGCTTTAAACTTGGAAAATCCTGAAAGACAAGGTCGGTAATTCATGCCCGTTTGAGAAACATCACAACTGAGGTCCTCCCCATGGTTGTAATTAGTGATAGGCGGAGCTGAAACAAGAACCCAAGATTCTGAATTTTTTTCCTTTTTGTTTTGAGACAGCATCTTGCTCTGTCACCCAGGCTAAGGTGCAGTGGGATGATCATAGCTAACTGCAGCCTCAAACTCCTGAGCTCAAGTGATTTTCCCACCTCACTCTCTTGAGTAACTGGGACTGTAGGGGTGTACCACCACTCCTGGCTAGTGTGTGTGTGTGTGTGTGTGTGTGACGGGGTTTCACTATGTTGCCCGGGCTGGTCTTGAACTCCTGGTCTCAAGTGATCCACCTGCCTTGGCCTCTGCAGGTGCTGGGATTCCAGACATGAGCCACAGCACCCTGCCTGAAATTTTTATCTAGCATAGTTGAATGGTTAGGAGCACAGGCTCTGAACCAAGCCACTTAGGTGTGATTCTAACATCACCACACACTAGTTAGTTGTGTGTTCACAGGCAAGATATTTAGCTGCTTTGTGATTCAGTTTCCTCATTTTAAAAATGGGATGTTGCAGGTTACATTGTGTTCCTCCAAAAGATGTGTTCAAGTCCTGACACGATTTATCTGTGAATGTGACCTTATTCGAAAGTAGGGTCTTTGTGGATGAAATCAAGTTAAGATGAGGTCATACTGCATTATGGTAGATCTTAACCCAATGATGACATGCTTATAAAAAGAGGTAGTTTTGGCAGGGCGCGGTGGCTCACGCCTGTAATCCCAGCACTTTGGGAGTCCGAGGCGGGTGGATCACAAGGTCAGGAGTTCAAGACCAGCCTGGCCAAGATGGTGAAACCCCATCACTACTAAAAATACAAAAAATTAGCTGGGCATGGTGGTGGGCGCCTGTAACCAGCTACTCAGGAGGTTGAGGCAGGGAATTGCTTGAACCCAGGAGGCAGAGGTTGCAGTGAGCCAAGATAGTGCCACTGCACTCCAGCCTGGGCAACAGAGCAAAACTCCTTCTCAAAAAAAAAAGAGAGAGATAGTTTTGTACACAGACATGCAGAGAGGAGACTTCCAGAAAATACATAGGCAGAGGGGAGGAGGCCAGGTAATGATGGAGGCAGAGACTGAAATGATGCAGCCGCAAGCCAAGCAATGCCAAGGCCTGCCGGCCAACACTGAAGACTAGAACAAGGCAAAAGAAAAAGTTATAGAGAGTAGGGCCCCACACCTTGATTTCTGACTCCCAAAGAGTGAAAAAATAAACTGCTGTTGCTCTGAGCCAGCTGGTTTGCAGTAATTTGTTATGGCAGGCCTAGGAGACAAACGCATGGGATAATCACATTTCCTGCCTTTGGGAGATCATGTTATTCTCCAATACTTTTGTTCTCCTTGACAGGATGATACACTCTTGCCTAGTAGATTTCATACTTGGCTATATTTTTTGCTTTTGCCAATGAAATGTTGGTGGAAGTGAGATGTGCCACTTCCAAGAAGAAGTTTTAAGAGCTTCACGTGGTTCCGTCATCTTATCTTTTCCCTCTCCTAGGAGACACCCAATCCTCAGATAGGGACTGCTCCTTCAGCCTGGGTTCCCAGATGATGATAACACGGAACACAGTTGAGGCTGACCTGTTACGAGCATTAATGTGAGCAAAAAATAAATTTCTGTTGTTATAAGCCACTGACATTTGGGAATGTTTGTTACAGAGGCATAACTTAGCCTAAAGTGACCGATATACTACCTCATAAAATATTATGAGCACTCAATATCATGATGCTTGTAAAATACAATGCTGGACATATGAATATTCTTTAAGCACCATTACTGTCTTCTTAACTCCAACATTACAATCACTGAGTGTCTATTATGTGTCTAGATAACGTATTTGGTTCAGGGATGGGCATGTGACTAGAGTTGGAGGAATTTACCATCATTCTTTGCACTTCCCTGGAATATTCTTTTTGGAAGAAAGAGAAGTGTGACCTGTGTTCCTAGCTGGTTCCTAGCTGTGACATATGCTTGACATTGGTGAGGAGTATCTTTTCCACTGTAAGGAGAGAATCTAGCTGAAAATGAAGACAGCACATAGAAGAGAAGATGGTAGAGTTAGAGAAAGAGGAGGAACAAAAAAGAGTCCTGTTGACAACATTTAAGCCCCTTGGGTCCAACCATGTTCAGTCAGAGGCACCCTATGACTTCCAGTTACATGAGCCAATACTTGGCCATTTTTTCTAAACTGCTTTAAGTTAGGCTTCTATTAACAGGCAGCCTTGACCATTGGAGAACCATTCCAATTTCCTGCCACCAGTTGCTTGTTCTTTAAGGACAGTGACTGTGGCTCATTCATTGATATCGTTCCTGTAGCTCTCAGCACAGTGAATGGCACATATGGGAGTGCACTGTATTTGGAAATTTATGCAGAGCGTTTAGGCACTTAAGGAGAATATTGGTCTTCATATAAGCACAGCCCACAGAGGAAGTTGTAACTTATGCTACAGAACTGTCCTCAGGAGATAACAGATAATGAATATTTTAAAAATTATTATTTGTAAAAATCTGAATACTTAAGAAGAAAAGTTTAAAATTAAGAGCAATAATTAATCATGTACAAAGCATTTCTAAAAAATCTGTCTAACCTCTCTGAATCTGTTTCTTCATCTGTCAAATGGGATAACGTTAACAACTTTTCCATCTACCTGGGGACCTAATGATATGATACTTGCAAAATGTGCACAGATTTTTGTGACAACTTGTACAGTGCCAAACAAAAAGTAGCCACTGTTATCACACATTCATAGCTAAAAACACACTATTCAGACTGAATAAGTCTTGCTGAATGTATTAGTCCATTTTCACACTGCTATAAATAAATGCCCAAGACTGGGTAATTTATAAAGAAAACAGGTTTAATTGACTCACAATTCCACATGGTTGGGGAGGCCTCAGGAAACTTACAATCATGATCGCAGGCGAAGGGACAGCAAGAACCTTCTTCATATGGTGACAGGAGAGAGAAGAGCACGTGAGAGTGCTAGAAAAACTACCTTTTATAAAACCATCAGATATCATGAGAATTCACTCACCATCACGAGAACAGCATGGGGAGATTGCCCCCATAATCCAGTCACTTCCCTCCCTCAATACATGGGGATTACAACTCGAGATAAGATTTGAGTGGGGACACTGAGGCAAACAATATCACTGAACTCTCTGGGGACAAAGAATTGGGGTAATGGGGTGACTCCACTTGAGACCTGAAGCCTTTTCTACTGATAAAGCAAAAGACCCAGTTTATCACTGCAAATAAGCACATTAATGTTACATTAACCTTAAGAGAAGATTGGCCAAAATCAAGATAAAATATGGACGGGGAGCCAGACTCCCAGAAATCACAAAAAGTCACTGACTAGACTGACAACAAAGAGTTAAATGCAGCAGACCTGGAAGCCAAACACACAAAACAGAACACACAGGCAACTGTGGAGGCCAGGTGAGAACACACAGGCAGGCAGCGGGACCACAGCCACCCCTCCCTGGTATGGATCGTAGTTAGAGCAGTTTGAAAGACCTGGAACGTTTTCCTATGGCAAATGTTCCTTTCCTCTCCTACCTGGACATTCCCCTTCCATTCTTGCTCTTTTATGATCAACATTCCATACAGCAACCATGAAGATCTTTAAAAAACAAAAACAAAATCCTGTGTCTGCATCCCCTAAAACTTCTGAGGGTTTCTTATCACAATTAGAATCATATCCCGATTCCTTACTGTGGTCTATGAAGCTCCAAGTAATCTGGCCCCTGCCATATCACCGACTTTCCTTTGCCTAACCTGGCAGCCACACTGGCTTCTCCCCCAGTTCTTCAGACCCAGCAACTCTGTCCTGCCTCAAGACCTTTCTGTTTGCTGTTCCACCTGCCAGGATGTACTGAACCAAGACCCTGCATTGCTCATTTCTTTCTGTCATTTAGATCTCACTCAGTGCCACCTCTATGAGGCCTTCTCTGGCCACCTGATTTATTGATTTATTGACTCAAGTTTATTTTTGTGGAGATGGGATCTCACTATGTTGCCCAGGCTGGTCTCAAACTCGTGGGCTCAAGTGATCCTCCTGCCTCAGCCTCCTGAAGTGTTGAGATTGCAGGCTTGAGCCACCGCACCCAGCCCCTGACCACTTGATTTAATATTGTCATCCCCTACATCACCCTATCTTACTTCTAGTTTTAGTAGAACTAGATCACTGCTTGACATTATGGCCTTGTTATAAGTGTATATATGCAGACATTTATATGTACATACATGTACATATGTATGTACACACATACACATAATATACATGTGCATGTATGCACACTTTCCCTCAAACTAAAAATCAAGTTTCATGAATAAAATGTTGGGCCTGTGTTCTTGTCTCACCCCCTGCTGTATCCCCAAAGCCTGGAAGTGTCTGGCCCATAGACACTTAAAATTTTATTTAAAAAAAAAAATTTTAAATATTTATTAAAAATTCTCAATAAATATTTATGAAATGAGAGAGTAAACTTTCCCCAGTCTCTACTCATGCTTGATTTCTGTATTTGCAGTCCTTGCTTCTCCCTATCTGTCCAGTTTAGTATCAATGGATCCCAGGACTGGAAAGCATCTTGTTATGTCCGTTCTCCCACTCTTAGACAGGACTATGCGTGAGCCATTTCTGAGAGAAAAGAGTCTTCTCAGTTGATAGACAGGCTGAGTGGTGCAAGACCCACCAGAGAGGAAGTTTCATTGCTGTTGCTAATATTTCTGTGCTTTGCTAAGTAGAAACTAGAAGAAAGTCTTTTTATGTGACAAGTATAACTAGTAGGTTTCAATCCTGGTGCCAACTCTGACAGATTAGTGGTATCTGCCTGAAGTGATGTGTTGAGGAATTGTAGGCTCCTATGAGCTAATTAAAAAAAATACTTGAGATTGATTAATAGGGTCTGTGTGGGCATAGGACAGAGGATATAAAAGTGGTGGCATTATGTATTCGCAGCTCATAAAAACACAAAGTTTTCTTTTGATCAATGTCTAGACCATCTATAATCCACTTTGGCGATGTCACTAAAAGAATGAGGGTGACAGAGCTGGGTCACTGTTCTCTCTATACCCCAGGATAAAGCACCGTAACTATTTCTTACTTCCCTAACAATCTACAAATGTACTTGGATGTGTCTCATAACCTCCCAGACTGAGAAGTTTCAAGGGAAGTCTGTAATTGAATATCTGATGGACAAGGCAAGAAAAATCAGCTAAGACAAGCGACAAATAAACACCTATCCATGAAAATTACACTCTTACTTGAAAAAATAGATTCTAGGTCTCTGAGAGTGTTTTTGAAGGTCAGGCCTTCATGTATAGGTTGATATGTCTTTTCTTGGACTCATATCTTCAGTCTCTTCCTATACATATCAACCTGGAAGTTATTTGGGTGATTCAAACTCAGCATGCCCAAAACAAAATTCAATTGTATTTTTTTGCTCCTGCAAAACTCAAAAGCTGTGTTACTTCCTATCTTCCCTATTCATCCAGTAAATATTTCCTCAGTGCCTTTCTATGTGCCATGTACCATTCTAGGCACGGGGCCGTGGAAGTGAACAGTACAGAGGAGGTCCCTGCTCTGACAGACAAGATTACCAGATTATACAGTGCAGGAGGGAGCAATTGCATTGTGTTCTTTGTGATTAGTGTCCTTGGAGTTGCACAACATACTGACCCTTTTCATGGAGCATAACTTCTAGATGGGAATATACAAAATAAATGTTTGTATAATAAGTAGAAATAATCCTTTCAAATAGTGATAAGTATTACGCAGAAAATGAAGTGATAAGTAGAGAGTATTGGGCCACATTGGATGGAGGTGGGGGAGCCAGAGAAGGAAAAAAGTCTTTGAAGAAATGACCTGAACAGACCTGAATCATGACAAGGAGTCAGTCATGTGAAGATCGGGCAGAGCATTTGCCACAGAGAAATCTACAAGTGCAATATCTAGAAGGTGGCAACAAGCCTGAGTGGTAGAGAAACAGACTGGAGAGGCCTTGGTTGAAGGTAATGAGTCAGGGACCATTGATAGGAGATGAGGCCTGAAAGCAGGGACCACATCAGGATGGAATGGGGAGGCCCCAGTGGGGAATTTGGTTTCTATTCTAGGCCTATGGGAAGCCATGGGGGGTCTTGGGCAGGGAGTTGCAGGATCACTGTCTCAGCTGGCATCTCTATTCACCCAGTTGCCCAACCTTGAAACCCAGTTCCCTCTCTTTCGTCGGAGTGGTCAACAAGCCTTACTTACTCCCTCCCTCAAATGGCAAATTATCCCCTTGAATTTTATCCCCGGTGCCCTAGTTCTTTCTCACCTGACATTTCCCAGGATGTCTTCCTGCCCCAACCTCTCCCAGAACTCTCCTTGGCATTGCCACCCACACTAATGCCCCTAAAACCCCATGCCTAGAAATTTTGGCTGGGTCTCCACTGCCCACTGGGTGAGCTTCAAATCTGAGCATCTCTCACACCTTCTTGCCTCTCTCCCATCCCTAACATACCTCATATACTTTTAGGTTCACTGGAGTCCTTGCTTTGTATAAAAATTATTATGATTATTATTATTTTTGAGACAGGGTCTTACTCTGTCATCCAGGGTGGAGTGCAGTGGTGTTACCATGGCTCACTGCAGCCTCAACTTCCTGGACTCAGGTGATTCTTCCATCTCAGCCTCCCAAGTAGCTGGGACTACAGGTGCACACCACCACGCCTGGCTAATGTTTTGCAATTTTTTGTAGAGACAGGTTCTCGCCATGTTTCTCCGGCTGTTCTCAAACTCTTGGACTCAAGTGATCCTCCTGCCTCAGATTTCCAAAGTCTTGGGATTACAGGTGCGAGCCTCTGTATCTGGCCAGAGACATTCTTTACATGTTCATATTTATAGGTGCTCTTCCATCTCCCTGGAATGCCTTCTCTATTTGGCAAATGTCAATTCATCCTCTAAGACCTATGTCAAATGCTGCCTCTTCAGAGAAGCCTTCCCTGATTTTATCATGCAGATCTCTGTGTTAACACAGAACTTGGTATATGTCTGCGGAGACACTTGTCAAGTTGAGATCAGAGTTCTCTAGGCACAGGTCAATACCCTCACTCTCGAAAGCTCCTGAGAGCAGAGATCATGACTTGTATCTGTGGGAATGGCAGGGACAGGCAGATGCCCAAGAAATACTGAACCGAAGAAAGCCATTCCATGACCCACAGAGACCCCTGCAGAGAGAAAGGAGGACACATAGATAGCATTTTCTATGGCGTCTGCGAGTGACCATCCTGGGTACAGCATCCAGCAGTCCCTCCATGATGGTAGGTTGCCCATCTAGAGTCCAGGCAAGTAGATAATGCTGTCTGTCTTCCTCAGCATCTCCAGAACCCATCAAGTTTAATCAGCCTGTAACAACAACACAGAAAGAACTAGATAATTAGTAACCAGTCACCAGGCCACTTGTCAAGTCAAGCTAATGACAAGGTTAGTTTAACAGCACACATCTGGGTAGAGAGATACTAGCGTCATGTGGTTGACTGTTCCCACCATCCAAAAAGGAGAATTAAGCAAGTCTGTGGTCACTCATATGATCAGATCCAGGAGGGACCCCAAATCCATACATGAGAAGAAACTCAACAAAGCAGGCAGTGGAACTCCGAATGCTGATCTACACTCCTAAATTTCTACCTTTTTTCTTTTTTACAACCTACATAAAACATCATCTAGAGATCAGAGTGAATACTTATTGGCAAACGATGATTACTTAGATTATAATAATAGTCAATATCTACTCAGTAAGAGCCTGGACAGAATGATAAAAATGAAAATCAGCTGCCTAAACTCAATATACTTAAATCTAATGGGGCAGGAGATACAGAATATGGAGTGTTGCAGTCTGAAAAGGATCTCAGAGAAGATCTACTGAAAAACCTGCTTGTTTAGAGATGGGGAAACTGAGGCTCAGATAGAGAAAGAGACTGGCCAGTGGTCACTCAACTTAGTGGCAGCAAGATAAAAACTAGAACTTAGGCACATAAGTAACCCCAATACAAGGCGGGAGGAGCAAAGGGCCACCAGGCAGGGAAACATGAGAACAAGGCCAAGAAGGTGGAGAGGTTTATTCCATTCAGAAGAAGAAGGACGTTACTGAGAAGAAGAAGCGTGTGAACAGGGCCTTGAGGGGTGGACAGGATTCTGATCAGTTTCAGGGAGGATACTCCAGGGCAGAGGGACGGGTGATCAAAGCACAGGAGAAGCAGAGAAAAGGCCAGTTCTGGGGATCCCAGGAATGTGTTCCGCGTGCAAGCTGGCCAGGTGAGCTGATGCACAGAGGAACACCTCAATTTCCCACCCTAACCATTATCATCTCTGGCTTGGACTTTTTCTCCATTTTGGCCTTTATGGCACATTCTTCACCTTTCAGCCCGTGTGATCTTTTAAAAGCATAAATTAGGTCACACAATTCTCCTGATTAAAATTCCCAAATGCTTTTTCACTATGCTTGGCATAAAATCCCAATTTTTTTCATTGCCTATGATATTCTATGTAAAATGCTATCTCTGAGCATTGACTCAGCTTACACCAGGCTCTCTTCAGTCACGACAGACTTCCCTCCAAATCTTCTTTCTGTTCCTCAGATATGCAAAGCTCATTCTCATCTCATGTCTCTGCACACACTGTTTTCTGTGCATGCAGATGTTTACCTGTAGAACTTTACAGGGGTGGCTCCTTCTGAGTTCAGCTCAAAGATCACCTGTGCAATGAAACTATTCCTCGGGTGGCATGGACTTCTCCTTTCCTGCCTCCCGTCACTCTGTGGACCTTGTGCTGTTTTATTTTCTTCATGAAATTTGCCGAGCTATAGCTCAAATCCATTAACTACTTCAGGACAATGGATTATTCAATAAGTTGTACTGGGGAAATTTATTACCCACGTGAAAAAAAAATTAAAATTAGGTCCCTACCTCATACTATATTCCAAAATCCCCAGGCAGATTAACCGTGCTAAATGTAAAAGGCAAAATATTAATGCTTTTTGGAGAAAATGCATAAAAATGTCTTTATGACTGCTGGGTGGGAAAAATTTTCTTATGCAAGACCAATAATAATAATGGTAAAAATAAATAACTATGGAGTAAAAGATTAACAAACATGACTACATTAAAATTAACAACTTCCATTCATCAGAAAAAAAAAAAGTTAAAACAAATTCCACAAATTGACAGGATACAATTTCCAATCAATCAATAATCAGTCAATAAAAGTGTAATTATTAGAATACTTACAGATCACTTGAAAATTAAGAAGATATTAAAAAATAATTCAGCCAGGTGTGGTGGCTCATGCCTATAATCCCAGCACTTTGGGAGGCCTGAGGCAGGCAGATCACAAGATCAAGAAATCGAAACCATCCTGGCCAACATGGTGAAACCCCGTCTCTACTAAAAATACAAAAATTAGCTGGGAATGGTGACACACACTTGTAATCCCAGCTACTCAGGAGGCTGAGGCAGGAGAATCGTTTGAACCCGCGAAGCAGAGATTGCAGTGAGCCAAGATCATGCACTGTACTCCAGCCTGGTGACAGAACAAGACTCCATCTCAAAATTAATTAATTAATTAAGTTAAATAAAAATAATTCAATAGAAAATGGGCAAAAGACAAAGTGATACAATAGAAACTTCACCAAGGAGGAAACGTAAATGAAAACTAGAGAAGTTTACCACGAGTGCTCAACCCTAGTGGGAAAAAGAGAAAGATAAATGATCACCATCATGAAAATCACTCGTTTTTGTACCATTAGACTGGCAAAGCGTTAATAAAATCTGGCAATGTCAAGTTTTGGTGAGGATGTAAGACAGCAGGAAACTCACATATTGTCATGGGACTACATGTTAAAATAACTATTTTGGTAACACAATTTAGCATCATTGTGTAAAGTTAGAAAGGATCATATGATAAAACCTAAAACTTTCATTCTTGGTCTCTACTTAGAGAAACTGTTGCATGTATGTTCCACAGGACATGTCTATCAATATTTGCAACAGCTTTGTTTAAAATTGCTCAAACAGGAACTAACCTAAATGCCCATACACAGATGGTTAAATAAATGATGAATGTTCATAAAATGAAATACTACTCAGCAACAGGAGTGAATAAGCTACAGGGACACACACCAAGGAAGATGAACTCCAGACATAAAATTGAATTTAAAAAAAAATGCAGAAGAAAACACACGAAATAACCCTGCTTTTATAAGATCCCCAGAGAAGGAAAACTAAAAATCTATAGATTTTGAAATATATAGATTTAGAAATATATACACATGCAGTAAAACAATAAAGAAAAGCAAGTCTGAGCACAGAGGCTCACACCCGTAATCCCAGCACTTTGGGAGACTGAGACAGGAGGATCTCTTGAGCCCAGGAGTTCAAGACCCCCCTGGCCAACAAAGGCTACAAAAATAATAATAATAAAAAAATAGGTGGGCATGGTGGCATGCACCTGTGGTCCCAGCTACTCAGGAGTCTGAGGTGGGTGGATCACTTGAACCAGAGAGGTCGATGCTGTAGTGAGCCACGTTCGCACTGCTGCACTAGAGCCTAGACAACAGAGCGAGACTTTGTCTCAAAAAAAAAAAAAAAAAAAAGAAAAGAAAAAGAAAGAAAATATTTATTTTTCAAAATCAGAAGAAATAAAGTGACATAAGAGATTGGTCTCACAATAATATGAAGGGGAAGGAAGTAGGAGGGTAGGCGTGAAACAAATGTGGCCAGGAGTTACTAGCTGCTGAAACTGGGTTACACCTGGGAACTCATCAAATATTCTCTCTACTTTCATATGGGCCTGAACTTTCCCACCATTTAAAATGATCTCTATTTATTTTTAAGTGTGTGTGTGTGTCTGAAGGGATGTACATATTTTGATTTTTTTTTTTTTTTTGAAACAGAGTCTTGCTCTGTTGCTCAAGCTGTCTTGCAGTGGTGTAATCTCAGTTCACTACAACCTCCACCTCCTTAGTTTAAGTGATTCTCCTGCCTCAGCCTCCCAAGTAACTGGGACTACAAGCGTGTGCCACCATGCCTGGCCGATTTTTGTATTTTAAGTAGAGATGGGGTTTCACCATGTTGGCCAGGATGGTCTCAAACTCCTGGACTCAAGTGATTCACCTGCCTCAGCCTCCCAAAGTGCTTGGATTACAGGCATGAGCCACTGCGCCTGGCCCATATTTTGATTACTTTTATGGGAGTGGAATGAGATAGAAAAGAAACATACAGAAAACACTACCATATCGGCGATGTTCTATTTCTTAATTTGAGTGGCAAATGCATGAGTTTTTTCCTTTCATTATGCTTCAGCACCTACAGAGGTACTGCATGTATACAATATGTAATACCTGCTTTATACTTTTTTAAATGGGCAGGGAAGCAAAGGAGAGAGACAAAGCAAGAGTGTGACATGATTGGGCCTAGCCCTGTCCTCCTAAATTTCAGGGAGCTATAGGTTCCCCCCATTTTAAAGATAAGGAAACTGAGTCTCCAAATGGCTACATGCCTGCTGCAGCCTAGCTGCAGGTGTCTACAGAAGGACAGGGTGGGAGGTGAGGAGAGGCAGGGATGGACGGTTGCCAGGGAACCAGAGCTCTGGCTCCGGGGCATGGGTCAATCTCAAAAGAGGGCCATCTGGGACATGGACTGCGGGAACACTGACCAGAGCTCTCAGGACACATGTGACTGAGGCCTCAGATGTGGGCACCATTCCCACATGGATCGGCTCCATTTTTGCTTGTTCTTTGGACATGAAACTAGAATCCTCCAGCCTGCCAGTGAGCCTGCGAGCATGATGTCACCAGCGGGTCTGAGCAGCAGGTGGAAACAGCCAAGCTAACTTAACACGCTACCAAAACAAAGCCCTGCCATAGTGATTAGCAGCTCGGCTCACAGAGGATTCTGTAAAGGAGAATGACCATGTTATAAACACCCAGCTCCTATTCCGCCTGCCCCAGAAACACCAGCTTAGTAACTGTTGCACGTGTGTGCACAGATAGCCCTGCTTCCTCACCCTTCCTCTCCTGGTTTGTAATCGCACTCACAAAGGCCCACCCCCAATGATTTGAAGCATCCTATCGGCAGTCACAAAGGCAAAGGAACTCCAGGTTATGGCCACAATTCAGCTTCAGAGCCCCCCCATTGTGCCCAGCCACTGCAGTGGTCTCAGAGCTGTCGGGGGTCTTGCATATCTCATACGTGCAGCAAAGTGGGGGAACAATGTAACAAATTATGGACAAGCTCAGAGCCCAGCCTGTGGAATTCTTCCCTTTGTGAGCCTGCATCACGTGTCAGTTGGGCTGCTGGGCTGAGGGAGGACGCAGGGGTGGGGGACATCCCAGCAGCAGGAGGCCAGCCCAGCACTGGGACACTTTTATACTTTTCACACCGAGGAATGTTACCCCTTCACTCTCTCTCTCTCTCTCTCTCTCTTTTATTTACAAGGGAAAAGATTATTCTGACTCTGTTTTTTTCTTGGAAATCTAAATATTCTATCTAAATACCAATACTATTTCTTGCTAAAGAAAACAAAGACCCAAGTAAATTTTTGGAGTCTATTCTCCCAGGAGCCAAATGCAAAAAAAGTTCCAGCAATGTGGACCATCATCTTGGTCCTAACCCTGCCCTTATCTTGACTTCCTGGTGCCTCTATTTCCTCATCTGTAAAGAAAGATACCATTACAATAAGACTATCTATTTCATACGATTGCCATAGCAGTAAATATCTATAAAGGGCAATACTTGCAATGTAGACAGCCTTTAAACTGTGTGCTGGTGCTGTTACAATTATTATTATTTACAGTACTATTGTCAGAAATATGCACCTTACGGCCATTTTCACCATTCTCCTTCATCCTCTTTCTTGGCCCTTTCACATCTTAGCAGGTTCTTTATAAGAAGGGCCGTTTCTGATGCTTCTTTTATATCTTAAAGTACATAGGAGGGGCAGGACACAAGGATTCATGGTGAGCATTTGTTTTCTAACAGATGCTCAAATTCGAAAAGATGACCTAACAAATTCTAACAAATCCCAAAAGATGACCTGCAAAAGTAGACTCTTTTTTTTTTAAATACCTGATGCTGAAATACATTTACTTGATGAGGAGGCTGTTGTAGAACAACTAAAAGGTTTCCCTCAAGTTAGCTTTCCAAGTTTTGTTAGGAGACCAATATCATGTTTTCTCAGGGTGACAAGAAGAAAGCATTCCTTATGCAAACAGTTTGTGAACACACCATGAATCATTTCAGTATTCTAGGTGCAAATTCTTAAGGGTGGCCTGTTTTCCTTTGGTCAATAGCTGTTTTTGCAAGATCCTTACCAAATTCTTAATTGTAATGATTTCTTTTCTTCTCTGTTTTGCTTAAGAAACACTAAGTGAAGTTACACCTTTTGCTGATTTAGCTCTAAGTAGTTTTTCTTTGATAACAGACCATTCAGAGATGGCAACAATGATCGAGACAGAACTCATCACCCATTTGCTGAATCTACACAAGCCTTAGGGAAGGGCAAGAGGGAAGAAGAATCAAAGTTTAATAAAGCCTCTTATTGAGAATTAAAAACCTGTAAATGACTCCCTTTTTAATAGCATAATAGAAGAAATCAAAAAAACTGATGCATTGTTCTTTAAGAGAGCAGTAGACATAGCATGGCAACATGCTGTTGTCCTCCTAAATATCAGAATAAATACTTGTGGGTTTGGAGCAATTAGTGCAATGTCTTTCTCAGTGAGACCTTGAACATTTACCGGGATGCACGTCTTAGGTTTTTAAAAAGCAGCCAGTGTGAGTGTCATGAGAATCTATGCAACTCCGAAGACAGACCTGAACACCTAGAGTGGGGACTTAGAGAGGAAACATCTACAGCTCATGTTATAGCAAACTGTGAAGTTACTTGAGTTCCACAGCTTGATTTCATGTATGGTTGTGAAGCACTATCAATGTGTCCTGGGTTAGGCTGCTTGATAAAGAAAAATGTAAGTCTCATCCTAGAGAGGGTCTCATCTCACTGGGAAACAAAGACATAGGAAAAAAAGGTCAGTATCATTTGAGGCAGAGAATGATTCAATTCTCAGTAGAAGTTGGCATCATAAAGATGCTCAGCAATGGAAGAGGGGGTGATCACTGGCAGGGAAAGCTCATGGAAGGGGAAGGACTCCCTATGGATTTGGGAAGATGGTAGCATTTGGAGGGAGAAAGGGGAAGCGTAGGCAGCCCAGCAGGCTCAGACACTGTGACTTCTGTATGCTCAGCACAGTTGCTTCCTTCTCTCCTCTATGACTATGGCAGCCATCACTAATTAATCATCCTTAATCAGCCATCACTAATCAATCATCACCAATTAATCAAGCTACTCTTCTCCATCACCCCCTAGTCCAGTCTAAGCTTCATAATCCTTCTCAACACAGTATTCCTGGTAGACATTACCAATCATTTAGCGCTACTTTATAAAATGAAACTATTTGCCCTTCTAAATGGAAGGAAGTGGCATGAGTCAACAGGTCTGAAGGTCAGAAGGTCTGAGAGGAGAGATGGGGTCTGACAGTTGGAGAGATCAGACCATGAGCAAATGTTTCCTGTTGGCGATGAGTAATAGAGACAGGCTGGTAGGATGATGCAAATTAAGTACAGTCTCAACTATCACATTGTCTGTAAGTAGCGGGGTGTGGGTACGAGGGCAGGATTCAAAGTTAGGGTAGGATTTGTGATCCTGATAGATCCCTGCTGGTTTTAAGCCAAACAGGGTAAACTACAAGTCACTCCATGAGCTATTTATGTATAATGATATACATTTCAGGGTGCTCTTAATTGAGATGAAGACAAATATTTTGTTGTAAGAATAATACGTCCCACCAAACTTTGAAGTATCCTTGAATGAAAGCCAGCAAGAAGCACGACCAGGCCTGCAGACAGACCTTCGTTTGCAGGAAACATTGGCAGTTCCTCACTTTGCCATCTATACCACATGCAACTCTACAAACACAGGGAGGGTGATTTTTCAATAGCAGGGTCAACTGTCTCCTTCTGTCTTGTCAGTGTCCATTTCCCTGCACAGGACCAGGGACGGGCTGAGGTCTGGAATCCATTCCATGTAGAATATCACTTTGTTTGACTCCCTCAGAAAAGGAACATGCTTTTCTTCTCTTTCTTCCTCTCTGTCCTCGTGAAGGACCTCCTCGCCCTCCACGTTTCATAAGACAGGTCACCTTCATGGTCTCTGAGATGCTTCCAGTTCACAGGTGCTAATCAAAGCCAGAGGCCCATCCATAAGCCCAGAGAATCTCAAGTCCAAACTGTATCTTCTGCAACTACAAATGCACCTTTCCCATCCCAAATAAAGCTCTTTAACTAAAATAGAATGGCTTTGATTTCATGCAGTCTGTGTACTCCTTATAGATCTGCATAAGAAACAAAAACCCCTGTAAAAGAAGTAACACCCTTGGCAACATATATATGCTGGAAACATCAAAACTGTCAGGTGACTTCTCTCTCACTCTCCACACTCCAAGGGAGATTATTAATTGTCCCCAGGGAAGGAGATCAGCTAAAAAGGGAGATACTCAGTTTATATGCAAATCCTACAAAAGAAGCCACTGCTTCTCCTCTGTTTTTGCCAAATCAATGTGGGCAAAAAGTCTGAGTGACAGCTTAGAGGCTATCACCTATAGTAAACACAGCCACCACCCCAACCACTGGGTAAGGATTTTATTTTATTTTAGGAAGGCAAAGATGGCTTTTTTTTTTTGTTTAGCTTGAAATTGCAAGGTGCATCAACTTTTGTTTCTTCTTCGCTCCCACAGGGAAGCTTTCACACCAAATTTTGTTTCCTGACAAGTGAAGGAGAAATCGTTGGCCTCTGTGTGACATGAAGGGTACCCCCACCCACAAGCTTTTGTGTTTGCTGGAGATCTTGGACAGTACCCCGGCGAAAAGCATTCGGCAAGATTATCCGGCTAGCACAGCCTTCAAGGAATAAATATCTAACACCTTGTTCCCTTTTGCGGTTCAAAAGCCACTGTCACTGGGGTACATAGGCGGTTTTAAAAAAGGCTATAATTCATATGCAAACTAGAGGAGGATTTTCATGATTTCATAATAAAATGTTGAAACGCTTTGATCTGGAGTTGTAAGGAGGTGTGAAACAGTGCCTCCGAAACAGACAGATATTTGTGTAATCATCCTTTATGTATTGCCAGTGCGGAATAATAACATATCAAAGCCCCAACCTACCTCATCTGCCTGGTACAGCCAAGGCATAAATAAAGGGGAACAATGGAATTACTATTACTCACTCTCCGAGAGCCAGCGACATCACTGTATCCTTTATAATTGCTGGCAAGAAGATTAATGTTTTGTTAAATATCAGAGCAAGGTCACAAGGGGGCTTGCAGGCCTGTCTAAACATCTAGTCTTTAAGCTCCTTCTCCCTCACTTGCTCTTTTTTGCGGAAATGAACTTGTAGCATTTCCTCTAATTATGGTGATTTTTGCTACTGAAAGTGGGCCTACATCATCGCTTGACTCTGAACAGGCTCACACACACACGCATGCGCACACACAAGCATGCGTACACACACATCTTCCCCAAGTGATATTTGGGGACAGGCCTGGCTTAACTGCCGCATACGGGCAACGTTGTTACGAGGCGACCTTGGCCTTCTAACCAACGTGGATGATTCATTGCCTGTCGCTGTGGCCTGAAGCATGGGGCTCGTGCTTAAAAGATGGACTTTATTGGGGTCCTCAGGGGGCTCCCTAGCAAAGACTGGTATCATCGTTCATTGCACTTCTGTTATGTTTAGCCCATACGCCTGTCCATACAGATGTTTCCAACAGCAAACAGTTCATGACCCAGAAAGAAAAAAATATTTTGGCTTTCCCCAGCTTTCAGCACCTGTTCAAACCAAAGGGACTTCGAAGCTCTTTGCACACATCAGAAGGCCCAGCCAGCAATTGGAGAGAGGCCACCTCATGGCTGGAGCCAACGTTGCAACCTGGTGGCAAACCCAAGCCCCTTCAAGCGGTGACTCTTATTATCTTAACTCCTAGAGGAAGTGTTAGTATTAGACAAACAGCAGATCTTGCAGAAGGATCTTTCATTATGCAGAGATACTCACATGCATGTGTCAGTTTGTCTCACCACATCAGAAATTAACCCAGATATTTCATGTTCATCCCCCTATCATTTATTCTGTATTTTGGGGGACAATGCCACATTTTTGTTATAGCATTGGGCGCTAGTCATTAGCTATTTGTGTACTTTTTGCTGGGCCTGAGGTAAACTTTAGAAGTTTTTCAGGACTGAATAATTTCAGAAATGTCTCTGGGGTTAGTGGAGGCTCTTTACTTGTTCCCAGAGGTAACAGTGACAACACTTAAAGGGCTTGGGATCAACAAAAAGATCTTACAAATATGGGTAAGTATACAATAGAAAGAACTAAAGAGAAACTCTTACCTCTGTCAGAATTTGAAAGGATGAGAAGCTGTGTAGGTTGCAAAGGAGACACAAGGGCACCTTTCAAAGGGTCTGTTTATCTCACCACTCCGTACCTTGCCTGGGCAAAGGGAATTTAAGTTGCAGCTCTAATGTTAAGGAGATGTGCTTATTTGTTTGTTTTTGTTCTTGCAGCTCAAGGAGGAATTAAGAAGTAAAAGCGACAGCTTGGAATGATGGTGGGTGTAAGAGGCAATTGGATGTGAAAAGGCAAATGTCCTGACTTTGGGGACTTGCCTCAGTTTCACTAATCTCAGCGATGGTTGTGGTATAGAGCCATAATTACCACGTGTCCTCTTGGCTCACCATAAAAAGAATAATATTCCACCTACTATGGATGTCTGTGCTTCCTGTGTACTGCAGGCCCTCAATAAACATGTGCTGAATCAATAAATGAATGGGTGGATGGCCAGTTGACTCAATGGATAAATAGGTGGATGGATGAATGGATAGATGCCTAGATAAATGACTGGATGGATGGGTGGATGGATGGATGAATGGGTGGAGGATGGATGGGTAAATGGATGAATGAATGGGTGGATGTGTGGATGGATGTGTAGATAGATGGATAGATGAACGGTTGCCTAGCTAATTGACTGCATGAATGGGTGAGTGAATGGAAGGATGGATGATTTTAGAGAGTTAATGCAAAGTAAACCAGACAAGTAATCACTCAACTATGCCAGAGTTTGGCAAATCATGACCCATACTCCAAGTTTGACCTACCACAGTTTTTTTGTAAATTAAGCTTTATTAGAACACAGCTATGACCATTATTTAGGTTTGTTTGCTTTCATGATCCAAGGCAGAGTTGAAGTATTGCAACAGAAGAAGTATGGCCTGCAAACCCTAAATTATTTACTGTTTCTTTACAGAATAAGGTAACTAACTGCTGAGCCACACTATTGCTAGATTTTCTGAGTCCACACTACTTCTTTTGCTTGCTTTCTTTGTTTTATTGACAAAACAAACAAACAAAAAACATAGACAGTAAAACCAAATACACTCTTTCAACTTGTATAAACTCTCGTAAACCCGCTGGGTGATACAGAACTAAATAAGAATATTTTGGTAGAACAATGGCAGTAAACCAAGGTAACCGCTTCATCTGTGCCTCAATCAAAGAAACGATAATCTTTTCCAATTCAGGACAAAGAAAAGCCTAGGTGATAAATTTTTCGATAACCTGCAAGGTACATACAAAATGTATTCTGTACTTCATGTGGAAGTTAAGGAAATTTTTCAGGGGCTAATTTTGAGCATATTATTAATTTTGCACCTTACTACATTCACTTTACAATCTAAGAAGCTACTCTTGTGATACCTTGGAACCTTATAACCTTAGCTAATATATATGACAAGTGGAGTTATTTATCCTCACCCCAGTGTGCATGTCGAATCTTCTCTTTCTGCTGAAGGATTATCTTACTGTGCTTCCCATGTTCTAGGAAGAGCAATACAACAGCTGTTAAGATAAGATGAATTTAGCTTCATGCTTTTTAGGTCAGTAATGAACACAGAGCAGAGGCAGAAGGATCAAAAGAACATGTGGAGTTTTCCAAGGAAGCAGAACTACAAGAAGCTACCACATGGAAAGTCTAGCTTGAGACGTCCATACCTTAGACAACAATGCTGCATGAACTTGGCAAAGATCCACAGGGAGGAAGGGCAATGGGGGGAATAGGGGTTGAAGGCAGATATGTTGGGAAAGCAGATATGAGTTGTTGTCTTCTATTTGTAATAGTCATATCCTATATAATACAGTGTTGTCACTGTTTTCTGCCGTGTCAGTGCAAGAACCTTGCTAACCATCAGGTAACTGCAACCTGACTCTCATTAACAAAAGGTCAATGTAGAGTAGGCAGGTTCTTTGATTGCCCCGAGTGGTCCCTGCCTCCTATTAATCATGCCCTTCTTTAATCCCCTTTCCTTGAATGTGAGCTGAACCTAGTGACTTGCTTACAATGAAGAGAATATCGCAGAAGTGATAAGATGTTGTTTCTGAGTCTAGGTTACAAAAGATGGCAATTTCTGTCTTGCTTAACGATAGGGTTTGGCTGTGTTCCCATCCAAATCTTATCTTTAATTGTAGTTCCCATAATCTCTACATGTCATGGGAGGGACAAGGTGGAGATAATTGAATCATGGGTGTGGTTCCCCCATCCTGTTTTCGTGATAGTGAGTTACTTCTTACAAGGTGTGATGGTTTTATAAGGGATTTTCCCCTTCACTGGGCACTCATTCTTCTCCTTCCTGCTAACATGTGAAGAAGGACATGCTTGCTTCCCCTTCTGCCATGATTGTAAGTTTTCTGAGACCTCTCCAGCCCTGCAGAACTGTGAATCAATTAAACCTTTTTCCTTTATAAATTACTCAGTCTCAGATATTTTTTCATAGCAGTGTGAGAATGGACTAATACACTCACTTTCTCTTGGACTCTCAGTTGCTCTGTAGAAGCCAGTTGTCATGTTGGGAGTTTCCCTATAGAGAGGTTTGCATGGCTAGGAACCAAGATGCTCTCCAGCTAACAGCTAGGGAAGGACTGAGGCCTCAATCCAACTGCCCACAAGGAAATGAATTCTGCCAACAGCCACATGAGTGAGCTTAGAAGTGGGTTCTTCCCCTGTGGAGGCTGCAGATGACTGCAGCCTCAGCTTACACCTTGACTGCAGCTTTAGAAAGACCCTGAGCCAGAAGATCACCTAAGCTCACCCAGATTCCTGACCTACAGAAACTGTAAGATTATCCAGTCCCTTTAAGCCAATACATTTTGGGGTAATTTGATATGCAGCGTGGATAACTAACATAATCAGAATTTGCCTTTATCTTGCTTTGCCCTTAAATATCTTAGTCCAGATCCTTTTTAGTAATAATCAATGTCTGGCATCTTTTGTTTTACTTTAGTTTTCATTTGAGGTTCGAAAAGAAGCTGTAAGCTAAGGATAAGTGACTGATTTGTTAATGCTTTTCGTTTCTTGGTGGAGAAATTCTGTACTGGATACTACTGCCACATAAGAAACTCCTCAAAACTTAGTGGCTTAAAGCAGCACCACTTTATTATATCTCCTGGGTTCTTTAAGTCAGAAATTGGGCAGTGTGTGGCTGGTCAATCCCTCTGGGCATCAACTGTTGTCACACAGAAGTATTCAATGAATGGTTGGTCTGGTCTGAAGGGACCAAAGTAGTTTCCCCTGTGTCTGATGCTCTGGACAGGGCCTCTCCAGCATGCAGGTCTCAGAGTATACTGACTTCTTATGTGGCAGCTGGATTTTCCAGGAAAAAGAATCCCCACAAGTTTGGCTTCAGATTCATCCTCTAAAGAAACATTTCCTACTTGGATGGAGCACCTTATAGATGGAACATCAGACCCAATAAATACTGAAAAAAATAAGATAATCTAGTCCAAATAATTTGGAAAACATTGCCTTCTATAGTTCCCTCTTGGATAGTCAAAATGCACATGAGCATACTATAGGTCTTAAAAGTCAAGAGCACAAATTAATCTGCTGCATCAAATGCTTTCCTAATCCTGTTTTGGCATATCAGTAAAAAAATTATTTGACGCTTGGAAATAAGGCAAAAATGTTGTGATATGGTTTGGCTCTGTGTTCCTACCCAAGTCTCACGTTGAATTGTAATCCCCCAGTGTTGGAGGTGGGGCCTGGTGGGAGGTGATTAGATCATGGTGGGGGTTTCTAATGGTTGAACATCATCCCCCTAGTGCTGGCTCATGATAGGGTTCTCACGAGAGATCTGGTTGTTTGAAACTGTGTAGCACTTTCCCCTTTGCTCTCTCTCTTCCTCTTGCTCCATCCTGTGAAGAAGGTGGTTGCTTCCACTTTGCCCTTCCACCATGACTGTAAATTTCCTGAGGCCTCCCCAACCATGCCTCCTTTACAGCCTGTGGAACTGTTAGCCAATTAAACCTCCTTTCTTCATAAATTACCCAGTCTCAAGTTGTTCTTTATAGCAGTGTGAGAATGGACCAATACAGGTTGGAAATGTATCCTTTCAAAATCAATAATAGTGGCAAAGGCCACTCAAAAATTGTCCAGTGGAACTTTTTGCAGTGATGGAACTGTTCTGTGCTTCTGATAGGGTAGCTGCCAGCCACGTGTGGCTATTGAGCACATGGAACATGGCAAGTGTGACTGGGGAGCTATATTTTAATTTGATTTAATTTTACTCAAATTTAAATAGCCAGTTGAGTCTAGTAGATATGTTATTGGATAACACAGGTTTATGGAAACATTCTCAGTTCATTCCATTATTTAATATTGGTTAAAGGTTCAGGCTTGGTGAAGTCACTAAGTCCCCTCATACCCTCTCATCTTTTTCAGCCACTGATCAGGCTTCCACTGCCCCCCAGGATCTATCTGCAATCCAGCAACTAAGTGAGTAACACCTGACATGAAAGGACCTCTCCAGGACTCTGCCTCCAGGCTGAGGTTGTTCTGACTTGTGATGGTTAATTTTATGCATCATCTTGACTGGGCCATGGGATGTCCTGAGAGCTGATTAGATATTGTGTGTGGGCGTGTCTGTGCAGGTAATTCTGGAAAAGACTGGCATTTGAATTGGTGGACTGGGCAAAGCAGATGGCCTTCCCCAGTGTGGGTGGGCACCATCCAATCCACTGAGGTCCTAAATAGAGCAAAAAGGCAAGGAAGGGATTGCTTGGCCTGACTGCTTGTGCTGGGATATCATTCTTCTGCCCTCAGCACTTTTGGTTCTCAAGACTTTACCCCCGGACTAGAATATATACCACTTGTACCATCGGCCCTCTGGCTCTCAGGCCTTCCAATGACGCCATCAGCTTTTCTGGGTCCCAGTGTCCACTGTCACATGAGCCAACACATTATGAGAAACCACATGCATGCTATTGGCTCTGTTTCTCTGGACGACCCTGACTAACACACTGCATCAGAACACTCAATGCAGGGCCTGCTCCTGGGAAGCCCTCAAGGCTGTTGTTGCTGCTGCTGCCACTGCTACTGCCACTGCTACCTCTGGGGTAGCTGTCATGATCTCCCTATTACACTGTAGTGTGGCATCACCAGGTAGTGATGATCTCAGAAGGGGGACTGCAGCTTGTCAGGACCATGGATAAAGCTGGGGGCTCTGAAGCCAGGCTTCCTGAGTTAAAATCCAGGCTCCCCGACCCACTTAATGTGTGCATTTGGAGATATCTGGACTTTTCTATGTTTCAGTTTCTTTTTGTATAAAATGAAGATAAATAAGAAGAAAACCTCACAGAGTTGTAGTGAGCAGGCCCATTCCTAACATCTGCAGGGCTGAAGAAACAGAATACAAGAGGGGTTCTCAAGTGCATGATCTACCTATCCCTGCTCCAGATACCCCTCCACTCTGATATCCACCCCTCCCCAGTTGTCCACCTCTTCGATCTAGGGACACATACTGGCAGTGCCATCCTCCTTTGAGAGGACAGACCTAGGAGAGAGGTGTGTGCAGACATAGACAGGAAATTCCAAGGTCCTGAACACCCTGAGTGTGGACTAGAAGAGGAGATGTGAGTTCCAGGTGAACATATACCCTTAGCCCCAGAGTTTCATCACCAGGGGGAGAGGCACAGCCTGCAAAGAGCCAAGGCAGAGCTCATGGAACATGTATGCACACCCATGCACACAGGGCCCAAAGCAGGAGCCCCTCTTGCCTGGTTCCAAGATTGGTACCAGGCAGAAGATTTAAGTGATGGCTGAGAATGGGGCTGCCACCTGGTAAAGATTCAGTAAGTTGCTATTATATTTCATGTCAGTTTCACTATGGTATCTAGTTGCAGAATGTCCAACTGTCCTCTGAGCCTAAGACCTACTAACAGATGACAACGAATACACTTTATTTGAGTTGGAGAGAAAATAAAGGCACTTTATCTCTTCAAAGAGAATTCGGGAGGGTGATGGGATGACAAGACAGACCCAGGGATACAGGAGGCCTCCACTTCCCAGCGGCCATAGTATTCCAGATTCATAAGGTCAAACTTTACAGCCCTGTTACTGCCACAGTTGATCATCCCTATCAAAAATATGCTATCTATTTCATCTCTGCTTTAAATGCAAAAAAATGGCTTCTGTGTTTTTCTTATAATGAAGGCACAAAGGAGCTATATGTCACATACACAGGAATTAAAGAGGTAGAAATATATTTCTAAACAGACATCACGTATACTGAGTTGTTTATGGAAATGTAAGTTAGCAAACTGTAAGTTGCTCGGATTGCCAAGAACAGAGTTCCAGGAAAGGCAGTATAAAAATGAATTTAAAGTCACACATACAGAGGCATCTTTAGACTGAAACTAGAATGAGGCAAGAGAGGTGTCTAGGATTCAAAATGTAAGAAGCCACTCTCTTTCAGGCTCAAGTCAGTGCAGGTTACCGCCTGAGAGTGAGCATGTCCTTACATGTAAGCCCTCTCTCCCTTGCTTGTCTCGACCTAATTTGTGCCTTGAGACATCCTTTATGTTGACCAAGGCTTATTATATAATATTGTATTTTTATTTATGATTTTAATATATAAAATTTTAATTTTGATAAAATCACTTAACAGGAGACCTACCCTCTTAACACCTTTTTAAGTGTACAATTCAGCATTGATGATAGGCACAATATCATACAGCAGATCTCTGCCACTCATTCGTCTGGCACAATGGAGACTTTATGCCCCATGATTAGCAAACACATTTCTCTCTCTCTTCCAGCCCCTGGTAACCACCCTTCTACTCTCTGATTCTATGAGTTTGGCTATTTTAGACACCTATATAAGTGGAAGCATGCAAAATTTGTCCTTACGTGTTTGGTCAATTTCACTTTGTATAATGTCCACAAGGTTTATCCATATTAATACATATTGCAGGATTTCCTTCTTTTGAAGGGATGAATACTACTCCATTGTGTGTGTGTGTGTGTGTGTGTGTATGTCACATTTTCTTATCCATTCGTCTCTTGATGGAAATTTATATGTAAGACTAAAACTATAAAACTCTCAGAAGAAAATACGGGGAAAAAGCTTTATCACATTGGTTATGGCAATGATTTCATGGAAATGACACCAAAAGCACAGGCAACAAAGACAAAAATAGACAAGTGAGACTACATCAAACTTAAAAGCTTCTGCACAGAAGAAATAATCAGCAGAGTGAAAAGGCAGCCTACAGAATGGGAGAAAATATTTGTGAATCATATAGTTGATAAGGGCTTAATTTTCAAAATATGTAAGAAACCCCTACAATTCAATAGCAAAAAACCAATAACCAATTAAAACGTGGGCTAAAGACTTGAATAGACATTTCTCCAAGAAAGACATACAAATAGCCAACAAGTGTCTGAAAGGATGTTCAACACCACTAATTATCAGAGAAATGCAGATCAAAACCACAATGTGATATCACCTTGCCCCTGTTAGGATGGCTGCTACCCAAAAACACAAAAGGCAACAGGTGTTGGTGAGAATGTGGAGAAATTGAAATCCTTGTTCACTGTTGGTAGGAATGCAAAATGATGCAGCCCCTATGGAAAACAGTATGGAGGTTCCTTAAAAAAAATTAAAAGTAAGCTGTGTGCAATGGCTCACACCTGTGGTCCCAGCACTTTGGGAGGCCAAGGTGAGCAGATCACTTGAGCCAAGGAGTTTGAGACCAGCCTGAGCAACATGGCAAAACTCCGTCTCCACAAAAAAAAATACAAAAATTAGCCAGGTATGGTGGGGCACACCTGTAGTCCTAACTACTAGGGAGGCTGAGGTGGGAGGATCACTTGAGCCCTGGAGGTGGAGGTTGCAGTGAGCCAGGATCACACAACTGCAGTCCAGCTTGGGTGACAGAGCAAGGCCCTGTATCAAAAAATAAAAATTAATTAAAAGTAGAACTACCATATGATTCAGTGATCCTAATTCTGGCTATTTGTCCAAAAGAATTATAATCAGGATCTTGAAGAGAGATATGGACACTCCAGTGTTTATTGCAGCATTATTCACAATAGCCAATATGTAGCAACAACCAAGTCTTTTTAAAGTTCCAGGTTGGCTTTGAAATTCTTTGACAAGTCATTTAACAAACTAACACACAAATACGATCTTCAGATCATTTGCACACACCAGAGACTGTTGGCAGCTCTCTGGGTTGGAAATGAGAATAGCTAGGGCCTTTCCCCACCAGGAGCCACTCTCCCCAGGATGTGCAAAAGGCATGCACATCTGGATATTCATCTTGCTTCCAGCTTAGCTGGGAAGAGGTTCTCTGAGACGGCAAGCCAGATGGGGTGGCACCCAATGGTTGTCAGGGAGGGGGAAGACCAGGTCCCCTGGTACCCAGCAGTGCCAGGGAGGAAGGCAGGCCAGGCAAGACCCCAAAGCACATAGCCTTTCCTTGGAATATTTGTCTTTGTTTCCACAGGTATTTATTTGTGCTTTTCTCTGACTGTTTTACGTGTCATTGAGAGTTAAAGAAGACATATTGTACGTCCTAAAGAGAAGCAGTAAAAATAATTTAACTTACTTCTTTCATGTCTGAGTGTATTAATTCTTGCTTACATAAGGAAATACAAAAAAACAAACTGTAAACAAGGAATCATTTGGAATCAGATTATGCATGAATAATGACACACATTCTCATCTAAGATGTGGGGGGAAAATCTAGTTTTACTGCCAGTGGCTCTAAAAAATGTTTTGCTTTTTCAAAGGAAATTACTCAGAATGTAATAAAAACATGTTTTCTGCTCTAAAAGGATTAATTTACCTTTCGTGTCATGAGAAAATAAATGCAATCAATACTTCAATTCTCTTCCTCTATGGAAAAAGACAATTTCCAAATTTGAATCCTAGGGAATGATCATTTACCCTTAATTTCTTAATATTCAGATTCTCTTGCTTTTATGATTTCTCTGTGACTCAGACTTTCCCTGGAGCCCCAGATGCCTGCTGGGGGTCTTTGCTTTCTTCTCCAGCCCCAGACCCTCTTTCTTTTTGTGTGTTTCCTTTCTTTCCTGTGATCCCCAATTCCATCACTGGTGCCTAGAGACTGAAAAGCATAAGGGGATCTAAGACGAACAAAGAGGCAAGTTAATCAGTGCAGCTTCCAGGGCTGGGGTCTGCTCCATCTCTAACACCAGCATGACTTGTGACTTGGAACTTGCTACCTAACCTCACAATCCCTCACTTTTCTCACTTGCAAAGGAGAGATGAAAAACAGTACCTACTTGGTAGAGTAGTTCTGAGGAATGGATGCATGAAGTGTTCAGTATAGTATCATGAGAACCTCATTTTGCTGAAGCCATTTACTCACCTCATCTTCATATCTGCATGCAGGCATTGTGTGTAGAAACAACCCTTTGCAGAATCAACTGGAAGCAGGCTGCAAAGCCCAGGTAAGAACATGTTGTAAGGGAAGTTTGGGCATGTGTGTGTGGCAGATGGCATAGAAAGCCTGGATCAATCATTCTCTTGGAGAAGAGTGGACAGAACTGACCCAGACTGATTGGACTAGGGCAGATAGGCAAGAGAAGAGGGAAGGTTGACTCCCGGGTTATTGGTGGGAGCACTTAGGTGGATGATGGAATCCGTAACTGAGAAAGACAAACCTACTTCAGCAAGTTCTCAAAAGCATTTGTGCTTCAGGCCTTGTGCCACATGCAGGGGATGCCCAGATGACTGAGCTATGGCACCTGCTCTCCAGACATTTGTAGGTTGTGGAGGAATAGTGTGGGGAGGGCCCGGATAGAAATATACACAAAATATAGGAGACATGGAACAGGAAGAGGAGACCAGCTATGCTCAAGACATCAAGGAACACTCTACAGAGCAGGAAATCCTTCTCTTGGGTCCTAAAAGATAAAGAGAAGCTCACTGCGTGCAGAGGGAGGACATTCCAGGCAGGGGGCACAGCATGTATGAAGGATGTAAAAGCAGGAACGCCAGTTGAACTTATTCAGTTATTTATTTATACCAGTATGGACTTGTGGATATTTATTTTATTCTATGGGTTATAATCTGTGGGTTACTATCTTTATTTTGTGACTCAAATTGTTCCAGCTCTGCCTATTTAGAGTTTCTTCACGTTGGCTCTTGCATTCTTTGGAAAAGTCTCTATCATATTTTGAGAACTTTCTTGCTTTCTGGCACCCCAAGATGCTCCTGGCTCATCTCGGATTTTCCCTGCCCCAGTGCTGGAATCAACTACTCCTTTAAGGAGCCCTTGGCCAGGGTTTTTTAGACAAACAAATGGGGAAGGCAGAGTGTGCGAGTCAAGGAAGCCAGGTAGACCAAGGCAGGAAGAAAGTGGGCGGTGCAGGCAACAGAAGGCACAATGGGGCAAAGGCTGGGTGCTGAGAAAGAGGATGAGGATGCCCAGTTTAGATATTCTCCGCTTTTTCCTTCTCTCCCTGGAAGCTAAGACCTTCACAGAGGGTAAGCATTAAAACGCAACTCATGGAATGTTGAGACTTCATTCACCAGGGCTCCCAGGGGCATTGGGAAGCCACTCACAACATGTCTCTGGTTTAGGTGACCCACCCCTGGGCTTGTACCCTTCCAGATGTCACAAGCTGTGTTGGGGGAAGGGAGACTGAGCCATGAGCCTGAAAGCTGAATCCAAACACCTAAAGGGCATCTGGAAGCCAGCTCTTCCCATACCCAAGGCCTCCCCCCCACCCTCTGCCTCACAGTCAAATCCAAGGAATCCAGTCTAGTGTTTACTACCCTGGGCCTTGGAGTTAGAGTGTCATGTGTTCGAATTCCAGCTCTGTCATTTATTATCTGAGTAATGAAGACAAATTCTCTCAACTGCTCTGAACTTTGGTTTCTTCATCTGTAAATGAGGAAGATAATCTTGACCCCCAGAGTCCTGACAAGAATTAAACATGACAACATATGTAATGCCACAACACATGGCCTAGCAGGTAGTGAGCCATTTACAGACTGCGTTTATTTTATCAGCAGCCATGTGCTGGGTGCCAGGAACTGTGATAAGAGAAGAGGAGCAGAAGCCACAGCACCCTCTCATGCCACCACATTGCAGAACATTGCACACTTGACATAGCATTGTCACGTTCCGGCGTTCATCCTCCCAACAGTGTGTGAGTTGAGCTCTGCTACCTTCTAACTAACTGGATATTGATCAATCTCATAACCTTCTAAACTTCGGCTTCCACATCAGTGAAGTAAAGGTATCAATTTTTGCCTGGCTTACAAAATATAGTTTTAGCCTAGATTGAGTAACAAGAACAATGCTAATAATAATAATTCACTTATATAGTACTTGCCATGTTCTAGGGAATTTTGCGTGTATCAACTCATTTGGTCCTCACATCAACCCTGTGACGTCAGTACTTTTAATATCCCCATCTTACAGATGAGAAAACTGAGGCATCCCTAAGTCACATAGGTAAGTGGTATGACTAAGATATGAACCTACACATCTCACTTCCAGAGTCTAGATACACTTTAAAAGACCATACTAATCTTACCAATATAGCAGGCACCCACAACAAAGGTATGGTAGATACTATTACCCCATTGCACAGTTGAGAATAATCAAGGTGTGGTGAGGTTAAAATGACTTGGCCAAATCTAAACCTGGAATTTTATCCTCTTGAGGTTAATTTCAAGCTCATTCTTTCTTGTTTCCTTTTTTCCGGACCTCCGCCTTAAGCATAGTTACAGGCTATGTGAAGGGAAGAGCTAAGAAGGCAGAAGTTGTACAGAAATAGCAAGTTTTACAAAACCTTACAAAGTGGGAGTATGTAAAAAATCACACGTGATTCATTGCCAGAGGAGCAAGCGGTATGGGGAATGATTATTCTAGAATTTTCAAAGAGACTGAGGGGAGTTTAACAAGCAAGGCACAGGAAGATGTTGGAAAACTGCAAAGTGCTTCATAAATGTAAAATATTGTTAGTATGGGGGTTGTTATTTCCTTCGTATTGAAAGTTGGGTAGAATTGGGATTATACTAACCAGATGATGTGACCTTACAGGGCTGTTATGATTCAGTGGGATACTGTGCATAACACAGAATCATGCTTAGCCAAGCAGCAAGCACTGTACAGGTGTTCGTGTAATTTTTAAATCAACGTTATTGAAGTGTAATTTATGTGCAAAAAACTGGCACCATGTAAGTAGTACAGTTCAATGAGTTCTGACATCTGTACTCACGTGAGGAAGTACTGCCACATCAAGAGTCAACTATCGCTTTATCATCAGCTTAATTATATTAACATTTACTTCATGGCACTGCTGTGGGGACTCATGGCCTTCAGAACAGTGCTGGGCATTGATAGTACTCAATAAATATGAGCTATTTTTATCATGATCGCTAGCTACTAAAAGTTATTCTTTGGAAAGAGTTACCTAGGTACTCAGAAAAAAAAGGGAAGCTTCCATTTTGAGGGGAGAATAGCTGAAGACTTCTCTGAGAAAGTACTGGTGTGGTCTAGCCAGGAAGAAAGCTGTGAGCACTACCCATGATCTGATCTGCCCCCTCTTTGAGCCCCGAAGATCTCTGAACTTGACCCCTCCCTAAATTCAGATGTGTACACAGAGGCTGGCCACCAGAAGTGTTCTTTGGCCAGTCGAGTCTCTCAGAGAGGGAAAGCAACCTCATGGGACGGAATCCGAAAGGTCACCAGCAAGAGAGGGATCCTCCCCTCTTTCCTTCTGTGGCTTTGATGGAGCTGCCAGATCACTGCTTCCCATCTGCAGTCCCAGGTTTCAAAAGGGTCTTGCCAAAAAAGCCACGAGTGTAGACTCCCAGGAAAACAAACACTAGGAGAAGTATTTTTGTCAAGGCAGGAGCCCTGCAGCGGCTGGCTGCTCTTACAGATAAGTTATCTGTTCACCTTTCATAAATGTCAGACTTGAAATATAAAAGACGGGATAATGAGGTCTTATTTCCACAGAAGCAAGCATGAACCTACTAATTAACCCACAGACCACTAACAAACATGCTGTTTAGATGCTTTTGCTGCAATTGTCAAATGCACAAATAGCTTGCACTCAAATGATTCGATTTTCTTACCCTCCTTTGCTATTTTAAATATATTTTAAATGGCCCTGATGATTCAACATCTGTTGATTCACTCACACATATTTGCGTAATACCCACTGTGTGCAAGGTATTCAATCAGAGATTTGGGGGATCCTAGGAGGCTGTTTTGGGAACAGTAGAAGCTCTGGCACCCAATAAGTTGGAATTTCAACTTTGGCCTTGTCACCTGACATATAGATTAAAAAGCTGCAAGAGTCCATGGATTCACACACTCATGTTAAATGGTAATCATGCCACTGTCTTTTTAAAGTTGTTATTGGTGTTAAATGAGATAACATAATTAAATATCTCACAGGTGGAAAACAGCACTTATCATAAAAAGGAGCAGAGGCTGAGCACAGTGGCCCATGCCTGTAATCCCAGGACTGAAAGGCCTAGATAGAAGGATTGCTTGAGCCCAGGAGTGCAAGACCATCTTGGGCAACATAGTAAGACCCTGTCTTTACTAAAAACCAAAAAACTACAGGTGGCATGCACCTGTAGTCCCAGCTACTTGGGAGACTGAGGCAGGAGAATCGCTTGAGCCTGGGAGTTCAAGGCTGCACAGTGAGCCAAGATCACACCACTGTACTCCAGCCTGGGTGACACAGTGAAACTCTGTCTCTAAAAAATAAAAATAAAGGCCGGCAAGTGATGGCTCACGCCTGTTTTCCCAGCACTTTGGGAGGCCTAGGTGGGCAGATCACAAGGTCAGGAGTTCAAGACCAGCCTGACCAACATGGTGAAACCTTGTCTCTACTAAAAATACAAAAATTAGCTGGGCATCGTGGTGTGTGCCTATAATCCTAGCTACTCAGGAGGCTGAGGCAAGAGAATCGCCTGAACCTGGAGGTGGAGGTTGCAGTGAGCCAAGATCACACCACTGCACTCCAGTCTGGGCAACAGAGTGAGACTCCGTCTCAAAATAAATTAATTAATTAAAAATAAAAACAAATACAAATTAAAAATTAAGAAGGATTAGATTAAAAATATGGAGAAGTAAGGGAGTGAGAAGAAAGAGGGAGAGGGGAAGAGAAAGAAGGAGGAAGAGAGGTGACAGAGGTAACAAAAGAGAAGAAAACAAATCAACATGGCCACAGAGGAGAAGGAAAAGATGAGATGAGGGTCGTTTTGATGCTGCTCCCAATCTGGTAAGGAAGACTGACAGATGGAAAATAACTAGGGTATTGCTATGGGCTGAACTGTGCCCCGTGTAAATTCACATGTTGAAGTTCTAGCCCCCCAGTACCTCAGAATGTGCTGTATTTGGAGACAGGGTTTTTCAAAATATAATTGAAGTAAAAAGAAGTCACATCAGTGTGCCCTAATGCAACATATCTGGTGTCCTTACAAGAAGAGGCAACTAACACACAGGCATGTACAGAGGGTAGACCACGTGAAGATATGGGGAGAGTTGGCCATCTACAAGTCAAGGAGAAAGGCCTCAGAATGAAATCAACTTGGCTATCACTTTGATGTTGGCCTTCCAGCTTCCAGACATTTGAGGAAATAGACTCCTGTTGTTTAAGCCACCCAGTCTGTGGTACTTTGTTTTGGCAGCCCTGGCTAACTAATACAGGTATAGTTGGTAATAAAGAGAGGTAGAAAAGTATCACAGACATTTTAGAGAAGGCAACTAAATCTCACAATGGGATTAGGAAGCAGAGATTGGGGGATGAGGAGAACATCAGAGGATGATTATTCCTGGGGTCCTGTAGGTGGAGATGGGCAGGGAAAGGCTTGAGCAAAAGCCCTACAGTCAAAGCATGTTCACTGCACTGGGAGGAGTTGCAGTTGGCTTGGCTGGTATGGAAGAAGAGGTTGCAAAGATATGGTCCACCTGATTTAAGGACACCTTGAGTACTTTATTCTGAAAGTTGTTGCAAGTTCTGAATAAGTGAATTCTACAGGTGGAAATCCAAAGTCAGAGAAAAACAATTCCAAATTCTTTCATGTGAGATATTACATGGAAGAAGAGTATTCTATAAAAGGAGTTCAGTATCTTCACTTTGGCAACAGCAATGCTCCTTTGCCTCTAACAATAAAACAACAATAAAAATAACACATTTTATTTCTTTCTAAAGCAATGCTTCATGAATGACTGGGTTTCATTTTGACAACCCTGTGGTGGTTTGAATGGTGGCCCCAGAAACCTCTTATTTCCCAGAACCTGTGGATGTGACCTTATTTGGAATAAAGAAGTCTCTGCACATGTAATAATGTTAAAGACCTTGAGATCTTTGGATTATCTAAATGGGCCCTAAATCCAATGACAAGTGTCCATATGAACGACACACAGAGGAGAGACACAGTCCACATAAAGATCAAAGCAGTAACTTGAGTTAGCCAGCCAGGATGTCACCCACAAGCCAAGGGATGCCTGGAGTCACCAGACACTAAAAGAAACAAAATAATGTTCTCCCCTAGAGCCTTCAGAGGGAGTGTGGCCCTGCTAATGCCTTGACTTTGGACTTCTGGCCTCCAAAACAGTGAGATGATATTTTTCTATTGTTTTAAGTCAGCAAGTTTGCAGTCATTTGCTAAGGCAGCTCTAGCAGGCTTTAAATTATAATACAAATGCTTCAAGAAGGGCAGAGGAGGAATTCTGATACCTATGTGACCAATGAGAAAAGCAAGATCCTGCTTTTATATAAGTTAATCAAACAGTGTGGTCTTCTTGGACCCAAAGATCTTTTCAGTAGATTGGTATGCCCTAAATGTAGTGCCTGAAATTGTGAGAGATTAGGGAGACTGATCAACAAGCCAGTGAACCACTCCTGTGAGCGGTTGACAGAAGAATGCAAGCTAAGGTCGAAGAGTATCTGAAAAAGCCACAGTCCAGCATATGGTGAGAAATGTGACCAAAAGACCTTGAAATGCAGGCTAAGAAGCTTGCTCCTGGCCTGTGAAAACACCTGTTTGCCAAAGTTGGTTCTTTGGATTATCTGTCAACAGGATTCATTCATACTACAATAATTGAATTGTCAATCATTGGCCTTGCCAAGGACTGTCAGAAAACCTATTGACAGAGCACAGCCAAGTTGATCAGACCAGCTGCGGTGATGCAGAACACCACCTTGATAGAATCTCAGTATGGGGACAAGTAAGGAAGGCACTGATGGGGCTTTAGGGCCAGGGTGAGTGATTTCAAAGGGGGTCTTACAAGGTAGGAGAGCGACTGACACAGGACAGAGTTTCTAACAAATGGTTTTGAATTAGTAGACAGAGCGAGGCAAGGGTCCTGAGCAAACTTTGATGAGCAAGATGTCAGTCCTCAAAACTGAAGAAAAGTGTTTTGGTCGATTCACAAGAGCAGGTATTTACTGGAGCTAGCAGCTAAGAGGTTTCTGCTTGATCCCGATATTGTCTAACATGGACTGAGAGAGGCATGCTGGCCTAAGCATGCTACAACTCACTACAACAAATATGTAGTGACTTGAGGATTCAACACGTTACAGGCACTATTCTAGGTTCATGTGCGTGTGTGTGTGTGCACATGCCTGTTCGTGTGTGCATGTGTGTGTGTTCGTCCTTGACTCCATAAAGCTTGAATTCCAATGGGAAGGTGGGGAGGACAGAAAACAGAATACTCAATACATACATGTGACAAACTTAATTTCAAAAAGTGCTAAGTTCCAAGGAGAAAAATAAAACAGGAAAAGAAGATGGAGATTGTGAATGGAAAAGAAGAGCAGATGATATTAAGTGTCATGGGACAAATCGCTCTGTGGCCACCTAAGCTTGGGGACTTCTTGGAGAAACAGAGTTAAATTGTCTTCATCACCCCAGAACATCCAGGAGTCTTATGTTTTTCTCAGTGTTTATTAAGAGACTCCAAGAAGAGGACAAAGCATGCTGCATTTTCTAAATGTATTTTGCTTCTGTAGCCTTCCTTCCATAGCACCTCACTAAGGACCTTTAATCATTAGGAAAATGTTTAAGGAAGACACCTGTAGCTGAGGACAGTCATCAAGCCTGCAGAACAACTGGTTGAAGGACCGGCAAGCCAGGAGGGAGGTGCTGGCATGACAGTCCAAGCCTCGGGCTGGGGTGGGACACAGGTGTGGAGAAGTGACAGAGGCTGAGGATGGGAGAGTGTGACAAACCAGGAGCTTGTGCCAGAATATGAGGACCATTCTACCCAGGAGAGGTGGACACTTACCTGTTTTTCTCTGTTCTTTCTGTTCCTATCACAGAATTGGGTTTAACGTTTGTTGAATGAATAAAGAGATGTAATGGATTAGAGAAGAAAACTGGGTAGATGGCATCAAAACTTAACCAGTTTGTGGAAAACCATAGGGTTACCCATTTTTGAAGTCTGCAATGATGGTTTCAGGTCCCACCCTGTCCCTCCACTGCCCCCTACTCTCTTAGCAGAGATTTCAGTCTATGTTACTGCTCCTATGTATTTCTATGTCTCTTAGGGGCATTTCCTTGTGCATGGAAATCCGGCCCCATGCTGCCTGGTGCGGGGGATGACAGCCCTATTGAACCCCTCCAAATTGAGTCCCACACCCACTGTGCCCCCATGTCCGGTTGGTCCACAGTAACCTGCCTGCTAGACTTGTTGACCTCAGTCACTGTGTTGAGTCACAGATAAGGCCAGAAACTAAGTGACAGCTCCCTACACATGACTCCTCTGGCCTCATCATGGATATAATTGATTGGCTACCACAACCAAGAGGCCTCAAGGCTTCAAGAAAGAACCCCCTTACCTTTGCAAGACCTGCCATACCCCATTAGGTTACAGGAACTCACAAAGGTGTCTGGTTTGCTATGGTTTCAGTGTCAGCCTCTTCTCGGCAGCCCTCCGGCACGGGGTGAAGACTACCTTCTTTCACCCCTTTCCTGTTCTCTCTGGGGCCCCCTGTCCTGGTTTGCAATCCAGCCTCACTGGTCACCACCGCAGGCCTTCAGACAGGTTTCAATGTCTCTGAACTGCCATGAGGTGTGGAAGCAGTTTGGGGGAACTTTTTTACCAGGAAGCCTGTCTGACCTTACCTAAATTTCTGTGTGAATTAGAGGAGGAAATTGTCCAACTGTACTCTGTTACATCCAGGTCTCCAGTAGAAATACATGTGTTGAGAAGTTCAAGGCAGAACTCCATCCATCACCGGAGTCTAGGCCTCCGGGCCTGTCAAAATGCCTGTGAACAGCGGTTTTCAACACAGCCTCCGAGTCTGCTCTCCTCAAAGTAGATAATTAAGCTGCTCCTCCTCCGGCCTCTGGGACTACATCTGGCTCCCGGGCACGCCAGCTTGGTGATCACCTCCTAGCTCTGACAGACCCCAGGTTCCCTCCAGTTCTCAGTCTCCTGTCTCCCGTCAGGGTTTCTCAGTTCCACGGGCTTCTGAATCACCCTCCTCAGAAACATTTTGTTCCGAGAATTTTTTTCACCTTGCCATAAAAACATGGAATTATTTTTTTTTAATTTGAAATTCATTTTGAGTCTTCTTTTATAGATCTGTCATTTATACAATGGCTGGAAAACTTTCTAAAATCAGATATAATTTATGAACCCCTTCTTTTCGGCATAATGTCATTTTGTACATTAAAATGATAATGACTGGAGGAATCAGATGTGTCTCTCCATCAGGGGGTGGGGGTAGTCAGTGGAGATGGTGGGTGGGGGGCTGTTCCGGTTCTTCTGAAGTAAGTCTCAGTGAGCCTGTGCACAGCTCCCACCAGGGGCTTTCAAGAAAGGGGGAAAACAGGAAAAAATGTATTTTTCACATCATTCTTGAAATGAAAATAACAGTGAAAAATAATTGAAACTTATGGCCCTTACAAAAGAATGAGGCCTTGAGAAATGGTTAATGATATCTCTTACACATAAAGTTTTTGAATTACACTTGATTTAAAAATATATATAATATATTTACATATACTATACATATATATTTTTCTATATTTATATATACTATATATTTATATGCATATACTTATATATTATATATTATATGTACTTGTATATTTACATGTATATATTTATATATTTTATATATTTATATGTATATTTGCATGTATTTTATATATTTATGTATATTTTATATGCTTATATGTATATATTTATATATTACATATTTATATTAATATATTTTATATATTTATATATGCATGTTATATGTTTATATGCATGTATATATTTTATATATTTATAAGTATATATAATACATTTATATGTATATATTGTATATATTCATATGTATGTATTTTATATATTTATATTTATATATTGCACATATTTATATTTATATATTTTATTTCTCTGTTGTATATATTTAATATATTTATATGTACATATTTATATATACATACACACACACACATTTATGTCTTTTGAAGTAGTTGAGGGCAGTATGTAAAACAGTTGTTCTCAGTCCTAGCTGAGCAGTGGAATTGCCCAGGGGAGGTTTTATAAAAATATTAAATCAGATGTGAATCTAACATGCATCCTGTGCTAAGAACAGCAGGATAGTGGCCCGCAGAAGATAGGCCTCTAAGCTCCATCTATATTGTTGGTACATTGCATGATCTTGGGGTCAATAAGAAAAGCTAATTCTTACTCCTTACCATGGACCAAGTGCTGTTCCAAGCCCTTTTCTCATATTGACTGTTCTTAAGAGCCTTTGAAGTAGGTACTATTATTACTCTGTTTCTCAGATGAAGAAGCTGAGGATCAGAGAGCTTAAGTAACTTGCCGAAAGTCACACAGCCAGTACTTGACTGAGGAGGGATTTGAATCCACGCAGTCTTGGGCTCGTGCTCTCTACCTGCTGTGCGTGCTGCCTCCCTAAAGGATTTAAGTATCTGTTTCTACATAGTCCAAATATGAATTCGTTTGCTCATCTATAAAATTAGGTAAGCGGAACTAGGTGATTTTCAGAGTTCTGTGGTTATAGGGTCTCTGTTTTAAAGACAATGAAAATGAGCCCGAGAGAAATGAAGTGTTTTGCTGCTATGAGTAAGCCAGTGAATCAGAGCCAGTTCTCCAGCCCAGGCCTTCCAAGTTATAGTGTAGAATTGTTTCCCAATCCACAGTAAAACAAGCTGGAGAAGAGGGTTGCCCCTAAAACATCCCAGGGGAAATTAAACTACTTTGTGAAAAGAACTCAAGTCCTAGGTTTGAAATGGCGACACAAATCTGAAACCTGTGTGCCTCCTGTATGGGAGACGGTCTAAAGTGATATTAATGTAACCAAATTTCAATTCAGTACCCATTGTTTGCAGAACCCTGATCTACATGCTATGAGAATAGAATAAAAATGTATGGTCTCGTTTTCACTGGAATACACACACACACACACACACACACACACACACACACACAGAACATTAACCACAGGGGAGAAGAGAGCCTACCACACACCTCTGTGTCAGGAATGATGCTTCAGCCCAGTTCTTGACCTCTCCCTTCCTAGCATCTCCCAATAAAAGGAGGAGTTGTTTGAGGAAATTGAAGAGTGACATTTATTAGAGGGTGTGGTCACTGTATTAAAAAGGCACAGGCTTTGCCCAGCCTTCCCTTGCAGTCCACTCCCTGCAGTGGACCTGGGGACAGTCTTGCCTCTCTGTCTCTCCATGTGCATGCTTGAGTGCTTCGGCCACTTTGCAGGTCCCCACACCAAGCAGCCATCTGGAAGGTAACCAGATGCTCTGGTTTAAATCCTGAGTCCAAAACTACGATTGTCAGGAGGCTGACTCCTTTGGAGCTCTAGAGCCTGAAGATATGCACTCAAACCCTAAATTTCCAGAAATTCTGCATTGCAGAGCATCCTCCCAGCCATCTGCCCTATCTCCACCCACACATGAGTCATCAGGATGACTAATGTTACTCTGAGATAAGTAGCATGATCCTAAATGCACCCCATGATGGCATCCACAGAGCAAGCATTGAAACAGAAATAACGCTTCAGGTTTTGCCCTGGAAGAAGTCACATCTCTCTTATTCACATCAATGGATGCTGACTTCCAGGCAAGCTCAGACGTTCAACCTTAGATATTTAGATGAATAAAAAGGGTGGAAAGTCATCTCTTTTTCTGAGAAAAAAGACTTGAAAGGGGAAGGAGGAGAAGGAAAAGGCGGAGACAGAGAAGAAAGAGGATGATAACGAACAAAGATGAAGGCAAGAGGAAAGAAGAATTAAGAAGTGGTTCTTGGTCGTACACCACCTCTTTAGAAATAGCATTTTTATGAGTTAAATGCAAATGAATAAAAAAAAAAAAAACATGTGGATCAAATTCCTCTAAAAACATTCATGGGCTTAAAGTTTTAAAAGAAAATAGGACCAGTGCCAAATGCATTGTGGTCTGGGCCAAGCCCAGAGGGAGGTGGTCTGGCCTGTATACACTACACACCTGGGTTCCCTTGTGTGCAGTGGGCGTTGGGAGCTGTGGGACCCTAAGGTGGCTTCCACACCTCACTGTCAGGTGGCCACAATTCACGAGTTCTCATACCATGGACAAAGTGCAAGAAGGGGCAGATTTGGCTAGGATGGACTCTTGGCTCCCCAGCATAGCTAAAAATCTGAAACCAATTTCTTGATATCTTCGCCCGCGCTTACAAAAGACAGAGTCTGAGCAAGGGAGGCGTCAAACCCAGGCTCAGCAATAGACGTTCTATCTTGATATAGTCTGAAGCCAGGCATCTGGGTCTCTGGTGTGGATATCCTACAAAAGAGTCTACTCTCACACACATGGGCATATAGATGACTTTTCTGTTGTTATTTATTTGAGACAGAGCATCTCACTCTGTTGCCCAGGCTGGAGTGCACTGGCGAGATGTCAGCTCACTGCAACCGCTGCCTTCCGGATTCAGGTGATTCTTTTGCCTCAGCCTCCCAAGTAGCTGAGATTACAGGCACATGCCACCATGCCTGGCTAATGTTTGTATTTCTAGTAGAGACAGGTTTTCACCACGTTGGCCGGGCAGGTCTCCAACTCCTGACCTCAAAGGATCCATCCACCTTGGCCTCGCAAAGTGCTGGGATTATAGGTATGAGCCACCGTGCCTGGTCTAGATGACTTTTGACATACAGTAGCCATCCCTTATGAGCACTGCTGTGTCCCAGGCACTATATTAAGGGCTTTATCCACATCAGCTATGTTATCAAGAGTGGTTCTTAAATGAGAATTCTTAGGCTCAAGAGTTCAGTGACTTGTTCAAGCTCCTATACCTCATTTCTGATGGGAAGGAGGGGTACAGGGAACAGGAGCCATTGTGTCATGCTGTAATGCCATAGTGTTAGTGTCCTTAATCACCTTGTTAGAATATTACTTCAAATGTAAGTTTGAAATATATTCAAAAACCATCAGTAAACTCCAAATGATTCATTTACAAAAAAACAATCACAGGGAGACGGTACCTTGTCATCTCTTAGACAGCGCTTCTAGCTGTATTCTTATCTGGTTTGTGTATTCAGGCAACGAGACAGCATTTCAATACTAATCTGAGAAAATCATAATTAGACATGTAAATGGATTGGAGAAAAAATAGAATAATGCATTTTAAGATACATGTAATTATTTTTCTATCTTCCCTCCCCAAAGCAGGGTAGATAATCAAAATTTATCTATGCCACAAGAAAAATTGCTCTTTTCTTTCTTCTGTGTTAGCTTGTGTCCTTATACATACACACAGAATTGGCTCTTGTCATTTTGTGGTAATTAATCTCTTAATTATCTGTCTTTTTCGCTTGACTCTGAGGGCAGGGACCGTATCTGATGCACCCAGTGCCCCTAGTTTTGGTTCAACGCCTTTAAGGCCCCTTGCACAAGGATGACTAATGTGTGGCATGCATGCCTGCTCTACCTTCCCACAGTCGTGGAAGACATTGCTAATCAATCACTGCACTGAACCTCTTGCTGGTCTTAGAATTGTGAAGATAAACCTGTGGGTTGACACCACCAAATGATCACAGAAAAAAACCTTTTCTACACCCCTGTTATATGCGTAAATATGAAGACTTCCTTGGTTAGGAAAGGCTCTGGAAACATAAGAACAGACAATGGAAAAAAATAGCAGAGGCCCCCAAATCAACATCTGTTCTCTGCTGAATGCTGGTTCAAAGAAGGACTCATAAAAAAAAATAAAAATAAAAATAAAAAAGACATGGACAAGTGGTCCCTGTTGGGAAAATCTATAGTGGAATTGCTTTCATCTGGAGCTAAATGAGGAGATCCAAGTTTTCTTCAGTAGTAACGCCTGGAGATGTGAGATTAGGGGGTGTCAGAGACTATGGCAAAACTACTGTAAGTAAAACCCTGAATAAAACCGTCATGCAGAGGGGGCTTGAAAGCTTCCTGGCTCTCATAATATCTGCTGTCCAGTCATTTCAGAGGCTCGAATGGACCTCCATTCTTTCCACTGGTTTGATTGCATGAGTTAAACAAGTGCTTCTTTTGGTGAAACTGGTTTGAGCCCTAACCAATTGATAGTACAGTTTTAAAACCATAGAAAAATAAGAACATAATTATATAATGTTCTGGGCATTCATATTGCTTTAAAATTTTGCCTATCCGGCTTACAAGACCTGTCATCAGCAAAGCTCTGGGCTGCCTTCACACCACCACTTCTGATCGGGGGTTGGAGGACACCATGATTTGATGGCTTTGGAACACCTGTGTCCTTTGTTCCCATACCCCTTTACTTAATAATGACTTAGCCATGAGGTGTTGGTTTTTTCTCTGGGTTCTTAAATCAGAGTTTTGTCCTTCTTGCATCTAAAGCAAAAGCTCATTTTTGGTAGGAAGCAGCTTGTAGGGTTCTAGCTCCAGCCGTGGGTACATGTATGCCTTTGGAGATGTTTCTTTCCTTCTTTGTGTTTCTGTCAAATGAGGGGGTTGAAACGGTGACCTCTAAGGACTCATATGATGGTGAGGTTCTTTGACTGACTCTGCTCAGAGCTGGACAAGATTGAGGTCTCAAGTTGATCCCTTCCCTCTGGCTTGGCACTTTTCCAGGCTGAGGGAGCTGGCCTCTCTGTAATGGCAGGAGGGATTAGAAAACCACAGAATGCTTCCCTACACAGTCTCCCATGAGCCTTGGCCTCCCCACATAGGCCCATTGCTCTTTTGTCTCATAAGATGAAACATATTCCTCTGTTCGGAGCTCTATGGTCCCCACACTCTCTTTTTCTCCCTCCAATTTTTAAGCTTATACTCCTTCTAGAGTAATCTGTTCACAGCACCAATCCCCACGTCTTAGGGATGCTAAGTGACAAAGGCACACGTATAGAGTAAGAAGAAAGGACTTTTCCTTTTCTGCAACCTGCAATAAGTCACAAGGTGAGTAAAACCAAGGTTCAGGCCTAGACCTAGTTAGTAAAGTTCTTCTAGGCTCTGGAAGTCACAATATGAGTAAAACCAAGGTTCAGGCCTAGACCTAGTTAGTAAAGTTCTTCTAGGCTCTGGAAGCTAAAATCCAGTCGCCCACTAAAACCTGGGGGCTGAGAGTTCAAAAAGGGTCATTTTGAGACCCCTTGCCCCTTGGATCAGCCTCCTGCTCCAGTGAAAAAGGAAAAGACCAAAGCTCAGGCTGACGAAGTGGCTACAATCTGTGGAGTGCATGGATTCCCCCCAAAGAGAAAGCTTGCTTGTGTGGGTAAACACTCTTTTAAGAGCCACAAATCAGTCTCTTTCTGCCTAATCTGGGACTTCTCAAGCAATTCATACTGGGTTTCCGGTGGTTAATCGGTGGACAGTCTTTTTAATTTGGTAGAATTAGAGACTTCAGAGCTGCTCGTGCAATGTGATAGGATGGAAAGTCCATCATTACAGAAATGAATGGGGAAATGAAAAACAGATGACAGAGAGCAGGGAGACTACCTTTCATTCTTTGCACCTGATTCTTACAGGAGACCTGGTAACATCTTCATGGTTTATGAAGACCAGAGTAGCTGACTTTAGAACTTGTGTCTCCTGAATCTTCATCCACGTCTTTTCATTCTTGAGCCCTTACTTCGCTTATTGGAGACCATCTCCCATATCCCAGCCATCTCTTCCTCATCCCTATTCTCCAGGTACTCCAGCACTTTCATTGTCATCTCCTGGACCTTTCCATAAATGCTTTAGAGTACTTATGTGTCCTGCTTGAAGCCAAATTATTAACTGCACAAATAGACTGATGTTCGGTTTCCAAAAGGATTTTTACTTTACTTCACGGAAGTCTTCTTTGGAGAATAAGTTCTTCTGTGTTTAAATAAAACTTTATTTCTGGAAAGTAGGATTGAGGATCAAAAGCCGCAAGCCAACACTGTGCCCTGAAGAGCCATGTGCGAGACAAATTTACAAGGAAGTGGAGATTATGAGCAACAGAAGGTAAAAAACCAAGCAAAGGTACACATATATAGTAAGAAGAGAGGAAGCCAGGAATAGAGGGGGAGAGGCCAGAAAAAGCACAGACCTAGTGGGTAGAGTATCCAAGGATCCCAAGAAAGATCCCCTAAATTCTTTTCCTGAGATCCAGAGGTTTGCCTTGGATCCAGTACCTGCTTCCTGAGGTCTGACTTCATCACTATCTCCCTAGTGACAATAGTCCCTTTACTGAGTCAGCGGAGAGAGACACTGTGCCTTCATCCCCAAGTGCCTCGGTTGATTGCTTGTTTGTTTCAAGCATGAAGCCACTGGGTAAAATTCAGCACATCTGAACTTCCAGCAGCTTAGTGGCAAGGGAAAGGTCCCTGGTTTGGCTAATGATCAGAGAAAGCCACAGTGAATCAGCAGGGACACTCTTTGGAGCCGACCCAATGTGACTTTTCCCTGAAGCAGAAGGCAGGGTAAAGAATGAGAGGAATGGATGGAGGCATATCCCACTAGGGCATCATGAAAAACAGCTAACTGACCTGAAACCATGGGCTGGAGGCTCTGCGATCAGCTGCTTTGACACAAGTAAGATCCGCCTTCGTTACTCATGTGGCTTGAGATGGACTCTGCTGAGTCCCATTGAACCCATTCAACAATTTTCATACGAATCTCAGGGTTAGGTTCATACTGAATGCTCTCCTGCACCAGAAAAAGAAAATTGTATGCAGACACTTTAAGAATAGTTCAATATTGGGCTGGTGCAGTGGTTCATGTCGGTAATCCCAGCACTTTAGGAGAAATGGTCCCCACACTCTTTTCTTCTCTCTCCTATTTTTAAGCTTAAACTCCTTCTAGAGGAAGCTATTCCCAGCAACAGCCCCCACGTCTTAGGGATGCTAAGTGACTTTTCCTTTTCTACAACCTGCAATAAGTCACAAGGTGAATAAAGCCAAGGTTCAGGCCTAGGCCTGGTTAGCAAAGTTCTTCTAGGCTCTTGAAGCTAAAATCCAGGCTCCCACTAAAACCTGGGGGCTGAGAGTTCAAGAAGGGTCATTTCTAGACCCCTTACATGTCTGTAATCCCAGCACTTTAGGAAGCTGGTGGATCACTTGAGGTAAGGAGTTTGAGAACAGCCTGACCACCATGGTGAAACCCTGTCTCTACTAAAAATACAAACGTTAGCCTGGCATGGTGGCACATGCCTGTAATCCCAGCTACTCGGGAGACTGAGGCAGGAGAATCACTTGAACCCAGGAGGCGGAGGTTGCAGAGAGCCGAGATCACACAACTGCACTCCAGCCTGGGTGACAAAGAGAGACTCTGTCTCAAAAAACAATGATAATAATAATTCAATACATTTGTAGATAGATCAAACAAGTGGATATCATTTTCCATTGCCAAAAAGTTGAGTCCCTCAAAGTACCAAGCATGCAACCTAGAAAAAAAAAAAAAAATGGTCATCTATCTTTTTCTCTTCCACTCAGACAGAGCTCCAGGAGGTCCTTGAGATAACAGGGCAATTAATCTCCTTTCAATAACGAATAGGAGTTAGTGGAAGTAGCTCTGATCAGAGAATGGGAAGGAATTGAAGTGGGGAGGATCCCAGTCTCTTCACCTCCATCAGATGGAACAGCTCAGCGTTTATCCACGCTACGTATTGAACTTCTGCCTAAACTTCCAATTAAAGTGTTTCATTGATTAAAATATTTTCAAAAGTAAAATAATATAGAAAACCACTGAATTTGGCTTCCAAAGTAAATTTTCTGAGGAAAAAAATTACTGTTGAAGAGGGGGGAAAATAATGTTTCTAAGATTTGTCCAGACATTACACACACAGGCACACACATACATAAAATGCCATCAACACAGAACATCAACATTTAAAAAAAATAGAGATGGAGTTGCTATGTTGCCTTCTCTGGTCTCTCGAACTTTTGGGCTCAAGCGATCCCTTTGCCTCTGTCTCTCAAAGTGTTGGAATTACAGGTATGAGACACCACACCCGGCCAGCATTACTTCTAGAGTCAGATCATTCAATCATTTAACAGACCCTGAGGCAAGGCCAACTGAGGTATTATTTATATCCTACCTCATTAATCCTCATCCCCAAATACTTGATGTATACTTGCTTTAAATGTCACCGCCCCATAAGTAAAACTTTAATTTTTATTAAGCAAAGCCTTAAGAAAGTTAATTATTAATTAAAATTCAATATGTATTAATCAACATCTTATATTTAAGAAAAAATAGAAGCTAACTTGGGGGCCTTGTTAATATATGCAGATTCTCTGGCCTGTCCCACTTCCCCCAAGATTCTGTTTTAAAAGGTCTGAGGTGGGGACTTAGAGCCTGCCATTATAAGAAGCCTCCTAGCTATAGACGATACTGTAAGAAACACCAGTTAGGCTGCAGCTTCTTGAGCTGGCAAGAGGATTGTATATAAGTGATGGTTAAGGAATCGCTCCTAGTAGAAACTATCAGAAAAGTGGAAGAAGCAGGACAGGGAAGGGGAGGAACATAAGCCAGGCTGTGACTTCAAGTAAAGTCCCAGCTTCATTAAGACCCTGCAGAGGAAGCCCTCGGCCTACGTTCCTAGTGAATCAAGGGATCTGCCCTTTCACACACTTTCCAGTCCATCACTGGCCAAGGGCTGACCCACAGAGGACGGAGATCCCCAGGGACCACCAGCGCTCTGCATTTTGCGGGTAAAGAAGCACCACAAGCTGAGGGAGGTCCTAATGGAAGTTGAAGATGTATAGGTGTGAGTAATTAATCAGAGGGGATCTGGGTGGATCAGGCAGGTGGAAGAAGGGGATGTGGGTAGAGTGAGCAGCTGAGGTGCTATCACAAACTCCAGGCTATCAAGTGGGTTAGGCCTAAGAGGCCACAGTTTAACAGCACATTCACTCTAAGAGGCTGCTTTGCTGAAAAATCAGTGCCAACAAACATGGAAAAACAAAAAAGCCCAAGGAAATATTTATGCAAGCTTGGTTGGATGAGTAAATAAGAAAGGAATATCCAAGATGAAAGTGTTGCTATACTCAAGCATTGGTAATTTCATGTAAAGTCAAAGGTCCCTCAAATATGACACTGTGATTCTAAAAGAAGATTTTTCTATTCCATTGGCATTACATCTTGTTGACACTCTTTGAAGGAAGCTTTATGGAATAATTTCCCATCTCACTGCCTCTTTCCACTATGGAGTGTTCAAGCTGTTAACCTTGTCAACTTCATTCATCTCAATCTTTCTCCTCAGCACCACTTTTATATTTCTACAATTCTGATGATCACACTTATCTCTCTTGTTCCTGGTACTGAACCATAAACTTCTTGAGGGTTAAGATCATGTTTAATTATCAGTACACTTCAGGGACTACAGCAATGTTCTTCACAAACTCTGAGCAGATAATCGAGGCTTGCAGGTTGACTGAATTATCCACAGTCCAAAGCTTTACTTTGATAGTTCCATGCAAGCAAAGTTTTTCCTAGACTTCCATTCTATTGAATTTCTTAGGTTTATCAACCAAAGAATCCTTTAGGTGATTAATCCTAATTCTTTAGGTAATTAATCACCCAAATATTTATTGAGCATCTAGTCTGTACACATCTTGACATTGGGAAGGTCACAAAGTAGTATAAAACACAATCCAAGTGCCCTAGGTACTTAAAAGTCTTGGAGAGAAACAATTTTTAACAGATTTGAATCAAAAAAGAGGATACTATAATCATATAATCAAGTGCAAGATTATCAAATGCCACTGAAACTCAATGGTAGTGAATAGATCAGAGTTCATTGTAAAGTACACACCATAAAAGCACAAGGAGCTCAAACAGTTTTCATACTCATGTCAGCACTCATCAGTCGGTAGTGGTTGTATACAGAATCATCTCAGGAAATCTTAGTTTAAATGTGGGCTGAGTCAGCATCAGATTGATTAGCAATGTCTGCCAGGGCAAGAAATGATGACTGGTAGCAGGCATGTAGCAAATTGAACATTCTTGTAGACATGCTGCACTCTATGATCAAGAATGGTTTCATAGGCAAGAGCTCATGGAACGTGACAACCAAAGGCAAATCGAATGCCATTTTTTTTCAAAGAATTAAAATTTCCAGTAACAAGCTGGCTTTTCCCAGAAAACCAACATTTAGTTCACTAATGGAGCTCGGTCCCAGTGGAAGCCAAGTTAATGCCAGTGCTTGCTTTTTCTCCTTTCTAGACATGTTTGTCAAATCAGATCTCCTCCTGGAGTGCTCATATGTCTAAATTCACCTTGTAAAGAGAGCCTGCCAAAAAAGGAAAAGAGAGGGGAAGCTAGTCTGAATTCAATGTCAGTAAAGAAATGCAGGCAGAGAAATGCCACCATTCAGCAGTGATACCCCAGTGCTGTTTGGATATCATTTGGTAAAGGATTTTGTAGGAAGTGACTCATATCATCCCCAGGGTTGGTAATCTCCAGGTTAGGCAGATCCTGGGGAGGTCAGGTAAGAGCAGTGAAGTGTGTAGAAGAAAGAACAATGAAACTGACATGTAGAAGAATTGGGTTCTAGTGTCAGATCTAGCACTTCCTCCACTGAAAGCCTGAGTAGCATTTGAGTCTCAGCTGCCTCATCTAAAATATAGAGCCAGCATTTTTGACTTCTATGGAAACTAAAGTATCTGTAGTTTAGGGCTAGCATCCGTTATTCCTCTTTCTTGATAAGAGTGCCCTGAATATATTTTGGGTCACCATCCTACCTCCTTTTTAGATGTGTAATTTGATTGAGATTGAACTTCACTTCTAGTACCTAAGCCATCTATGAATGGCATAAGCCCATTTTTCCGGTAAATCATTAAAAGTTGGGTACAAACAGGTGTGCTGGTAAATGTTTAACAACTGGCTCTGTAGATAGTAAAAGCCTTATTTTCAGCAATTGCCAATTTCTGTGGCCTAAATATTCCCACCATGGCTAATGTTGAGCTACCAACATGACATCCTTGAACTTGAATCCAGGAAGAAATCCACACAATCAGATTAAGGGACCAGCACACCACTGGCACAATCCAGTAGAAGTCAAATTCAGGCTGGATAAAAGAGGGCATTAATGTCCGCTTGGCTTGGTTCTATGAAGATATGATGCTTGGAACTAGTACAGCTATTTGCTACAAAGAGAGGAACTTGTAGAACCAGAGCCACCCAAGAGCACGATGAATCTGAATCTGAGACTTGGATCATTTCAGACTGAAGCCATTTCTACTTACAAATTCACATTTGCCTGAGCTATTTTGAATCAGGTTTTATGTCACTTCCAACCAAATATAAACCAATCATACACTACATATATCATAAAATTATTCTAAGTATAAAATGAGATAAACTGTACAATTCAAGGTCTTCCTCTTCTGATTGGTGTTTGCAAAGGATCATACTGTTCTCTCCAAGGAACCCCTAAGACAAAGTTCTCCAATAGGTCATAACTGTCCTGGAGTGAAGAGAGCACAGATTTTCTTTCCTGCTGTATATTGGCAGAGATGGTAAGAGAGAGGAACTTCTCTTAGGAATATAACAGTCTAGGGGCTTTAAAACAAGAGTTTTTTTTGTTGTTGTTGTTGTTTTGTTGTTGTTTTTTTTTGTTTGTGTGTGTGTGTGTGTGTGTGTTTGCCACACTTTAGACGTTTGTCTGGGTTCTTAGAGGGCCCATGTTATTACCACTTAGAAATGCCAGAAGCAGTTAAAACTGAACTTTTCTATAATACTGCTGACTATAGAAGCCCAACTAACAGCGGGACAGTCACTTGCCAAGAAAGAGAAGGTTCTGTTGTAGCTAAGAGTCTGTGCCTCTCAGAAGAGGAGATAAAAGACAGGGTATGAAGGAGGCATTCCTTCCTGGCCACACAAAAATGTGCTAAGACGTCAAATCTGGAATCTCAAACACTCCATTAGAGGAATTTCACAGCCAGACACAAGAGAAAGACTCTTACCAATAGCAAGTCTCTTACCTATAGCAAGACTCTTACCAGCAGCAACAGATTACAATGGGCCCTTGCTTTTCCTATAAAATGCAGGGATCAATGATTCTCCAGTCCCCTTCCATAGCCAAGTATCTTACAGCTTAAATATTGGGTTTATCCGATTGTTGAAAGAATCTAAAAAGTAGTCAGGGGACCTATAGCCTTTTCATGATAGAAGAGAAAAGTGAGGGAACTGGCTTGAACACAGGACTCTTGACTTGATGGAGGCTACAGCCTAGATGTCCTGACTTCAGATTTAGTATCTTTACCTCCTTCATAGTTCCTAATCAATTAGCCTTATATTGGGATCTTGTCATTCAGGTTTTTATTATCTAAGTGCATGCCGTTACAAAGTTTCATAGGGAACCTCATAAACATCAAAATCTCAAAATATTCCAAAGTAATGTTCTAGCAACTTACAAATTCAGTCTCCACTCCTCTGTCCCGCCTTGCTTAACACTAGCAACCATCCCCTCCTATCGGTTACGAACCATTTGGAGGAAGTCTTTGGCTACAATGCAAAATACAAAGCAAGCCCCATGCAAAGTTAATTCACAGACTAGTGAAAGATTCCACAAAGTTGATGAAAAGGATAGTAGAGGTCACTGGGAGGGAACACACACAAAACCACCAACAAATACAACAAATGAATGTGTTTCATTGTTTGAACACAACAATGAAAGAAAAAAAAATCAACAATAAATGTCAGGAAAAGTGTTTTCGTTAGTGATTTAAATATTAAAGAGTTAATAGAAGTCTTTGGGGAAACTGATGAGGTTCTCAAATATTTTCACTCCAAAAAATCCCTTGTCTTTTATTATCTTAAATTGATACATAATAGTACACATTTATAGGGTGCCATGGGATAATTTGAAACATGTATACCACGTGTAATAATCAAATCAGGGTAATTAACAGAACTTTTTAAAATTTCAATAAAAATCAATGGTTAGGTAAGGGATGTTGAAAAATATGCCAAAATCTCATCCTTTGATTCATTCTTTGTTCATTCTCAGAGTTAACAAATTGTTGTGTTTGTAATCTGTATTTTGCTAAATATAAGGTAAAATAAATTATTTGTTTCATTTTAATCAATATGCAGACCCAATGAGATCATTTTACTTTATTCACTCTTACAAAATTTTGATCCTTGATTTTAAGTGGATTTATACTCAAGTCTTTTTCTTCTATCACTTATCCTTACATAATAGGGGTCTCCTCTACATAGAAGGAACCTATTAACTGTTTATTGAATGGTTGGTTAGATGAATAGAAATGGCTTCTCTGCCTTCAAGCAGGATCATAGTTAGACAAGCCTTGATCAACAAGCAATTGCAGCATGGTTCTTAAAGATGTTTCTGGAAAAGAATGGCTTAGCATCTAAGAGCCTTTCAGTCAGACAGAAGAAATTGGTAGCTTTCTATTAAATATCACTAGTCAGTCTCCTGTTCCACCTCAATCAAGGCATAAATACATGTGAAACCTTTACTTAGTGCCAAAAGCATTTACTTTGGCCTTACACTGTGAAAGCATTTAGTACCATAGCTTTCCTCGTGGGAGCTTATAGATTAATTAAGGATTAGATGTAGAATAGTTGCAGTCTGATGTATAATCATATAAAATCAAAGGCTAGTGCATATAACACAGATGCTGAAAACCTAAAAGTACTGCAGAGAAGAGGAAAATAGAGCCATTCAATGGGTTAGCATCAGTGGGATAATGATGAACAGAAAAGAGGGAGGGTATCCCAAAGTAGGAGAGAAGCAGCATCATAAATGGCAAAAGGAACACCTGTATGCTGGGGGTTTAGGAGCATTGTATTAAAGAACAGCAGAGAGTTGGATGAAGGTGAGGAAATCCCATTCCTGTTTGAGGCCCATCCCACGGGTGACATTTCAGCAGCTTCTTTCACTGACCCCTCAAGAGCCTGTGCACATATGCATGGGTTTCTACACCAGTACTTAGCACTAGTCCAAAACCACTTTCTTATCAGTTTAAGTTGGTGTCTCTTGTGAGCAAGAAATCTGTTCTACCCATACATGAAGGCTTACACTTATGGGTTTCCAAATCCCGTTTCTCCATACTCAAAGAGATTATCCATTTGAGGGTTGCAGCAATTATCTGCTGCCACAATACTGCTGCATAATTAACAATCATAAAACCACTGTTGGGTACAATAATACACTTTTATTCTGCTAACCAGACCTCAGGGTTCAATTATTCAGGTTGGACTTGGCTGATCTTGGCTGGGCTGGCTCACACATCTAGGGGTAGAGGGCTGTTGACCTATTTAGAAAGGTCTTAGCTGAGATGAATGTGGTGACTCTGCTATATTCCGCATATCTCTCATCATCCATCAGGCTAGCCTGGGTATGTTCATGTGGCAACAGTAGAAAGTAAGTGTTAACAAGTCCAGTTGCACCATGCTATTCAAGCCTGTGTGTGTGCTTCACATTTGCTAACACTGGCACAGCAAGTCAACGGCAGAGGCCAGAGTCAGAGATACAGAGCATGACAAAGTTACATGGCAAATGATGGGGAGGAAGAACTGAGCCCCTTTATGTCATCAATCTGTGGTGAAGATCATAACACCTTGTAATTAACAAGGCAGGAAAAGGACCAGTAGGTATAGTCATGTGATCCATTAGACAGCCTTCCCTAAAGCTCTCTTCAAGCCTTGAACACCAATAAGAGGAGAAGGGGGAGTGCTTATGTGATTTTTTTTTTTTAAGTGAGCTAGCTGAGCAGCAAGCATTTTCCCAAGGCTGCCCTGTTCTATTCAGAATAAAGACACAGGCAATAGGCCATGCTTGGATGCCTCGGACCATCTGCCAACAAAAACAGAAAAAAAAAAATTAATTATGAATGGTGTCTTCCCATGCTAATCATTTATTGTAAAGGATTTCTCCAGCTTGTTTATAATAGCTGTTGCCTAAGGGTGCATGCTGTATAAATTGTCTGATTACAGGATACAGAGCGCTTCTTAATAGGCCTCAGCTGATTAGGAGAAGGGAAAGAAATTAAAGAGGCCATTTCCCTTTAGGTATGCAAATACCTCCCAGAACAAAAGACAAAGATATGATAGACCATGATGAAACACACCCTCTTTTCTTTTTACCTTAAATTATGTACGAGGCAAGGAGCAAGCTTCATTGCATGTGTCAGCTGAAATGTGAATGGTCTAGTAATTGAAACAATACCAATGCCAGAAATGCATGTTAGATGTCGAGCTAAACTAGCTCCCTGGGCAGCCCTGCAGCAAATGGTAGTGCAGTGTTTGGATCTCTCTGGATAAGGGGTCACTTCTAACCTTTGAGTAATTTGACTCTGGCTCATTGAGCTAAATTTGTTTGGATCACCCTGGCCTTCTCATTTTTGAAGCCAAAATTTACATGTCAACATCTGGCAGGAAGGGCAGTTGGAAGGCAGACTGTGTTTGAAAAACATAGAAGTGCATGGTTAGAGTCATTTCTTCTTCTCACTTCTCAGGCACACAGAGATTCACGCATACACATACATCTCACAGACATATGCATGCACACACACACACACACACACACACATACATGCAGGAGCCTCTCTTCCCACAAAGATTTTTCGTCTTAAGATGTCCATTAGTGGGCCGGGCACGGTGGCTCAAGCCTGTAATCCCAGCACTTTGGGAGGCTGAGACGGGCAGATCACGAGGTCAGGAGATCGAGACCATCCTGGCTAATATGGGGAAACCCCGTCTCTACTAAAAAATACAAAAAACTAGCCGGGCGAGGTGGCGGGCACCTGTAGTCCCAGCTACTCGGGAGGCTGCTGAGGCAGGAGAATGGCGTAAACCCGGGAGGCGGAGCTTGCAGTGAGCTGAGATCCGGCCACTGCACTCCAGCCTGGCCAACAGAGCCAGACTCCATCTCAAAAAAAAAAAAAAAAAAAAAAAAAAGATGTCCATTAGTGCTTCAAAGGGGTATATTCAACATGGTATGTTACTGTGACTTACTTTTTCAAGGAGCAGGGATTTTATTGGTCTCCCCAACCAGTTATAGAAAATACAGAGGTGCATAGAGATGTTGAGGGTAGTGACAACATGAGGATTCTACTTATTTGGAAGTACACATGCTGTGGCCCAGATGTCAGGCACTTCCAAACATGAATTATAGATGGATGAAAGGAGATTAAACCCTTGCAGCCTACATGGGTAGTCTTCCCTACTTCAGAGGTTAGTAAATCTCATGTGCATCTTATCAGTGCTTTATTAGAGCTGAATTTATTTTCTATCACTGCATAGAAAAACACCTCAAAACTTAGTGACTTAAAACAACGTTTATTATCTCACAGTGCTCATGAATTAGAAGTCTGGGCACAATTTAGTGGGATCCTTTGTGTCAAGATTTCTCATAAGTTCGCAATCTAGGTATTGGCTGAGGTTTCAGTCTCATCTGAAAGCTTGACAGGGGCAGGATCTGCTTCCAAGCCCACTTACTTGATTGTTATTGGCAGGATTCAGTTCCTTGTGGGCTGTTGATCAAAGGCCACCTCGGTTCCTTGCCAGATGACCCTCTCCTTTAGGGCAAACACACCATAAGGGCCAGAGAGGGGATGCCAGAAAGATAGAAATGATAATCTTTTATAACCAAAGCTCAGGAGTGGTATCACATCACATCTGCTGTATTCTACTTATCAGAAGTAAGTTACTAAATCCAGTCCCCACTCAATGGAAGGGAATTACACAATGGCACAAACACCAGGAGATGGGGTTTTCTGGGAAGCCTGTTAGAAGGCTGTGTACCACAAGATCCCTTTGGCATTATTTACCACAAAAAAATCTTCTTTGGAGGACTGAAAGCTAACCAAGTACTGTTTTTCAGAATCCCTGAGTTCCAGAAGTAAAATTTGTAAATTAACCTTTCCTCCTTGCTTGTACATTTAGTTTATATTTAATAAAACTATGAGAGCAAAATTTGGGTATCTCTGACCCTTCTGCAGAATTGAATGTCCATCTGTACAAATTAATGACCCCATGAGTGCTTGACCTACCTACTTGAATTCAATTGAATCTTACTGAACACCTATGGTGTGCCAGGCACCTTCCTAAGTGGGAATGCAATATTAACCCAGATACATACAGTCTATGTCCAAAAGGAGTTTCAAGTTGGCATGGGCAAAGAATGCATGTCATAATGGACTGCTTATATAGATGTAAAGTAAAGGTGGTATGAGATTATATTAGAAAGAATTTGTTACTTAAAAAAATATGAATGATGGACATTGTAATTTCGATTCTTACCATATTATGGTCATATAGTCCTGTTCCTATCAGGTTTTTTTGCAGGGTTGTGGGGGGTGGTTGGAGTCTCACTCAATCACCCAGGCTGGAGTGCAATGGTGTGATCTTGGCTCACTGCAACCTCCACTTCTCAGGTTCAAGCAATCCTCCTGAGTAGCTGGAATTACAGGTGCGTGCCACCATGCCCAAAAAATTTTTGTATTTTTAGTAGAGATGGGGTTTCACCGTGTTGGCCAGGCTGGTCTTGAACCCTTGACCTCAAATGATCCACCCGCCTCAACCTCCCAAAGTGCTGGGATTACAGGTGTGAGCCACCATGCCCGGCCACTATCAGTTTTTATTATATCCTTCTCTCACCAAGACCATGCTTTCCCTCAAAAAAAAAAAAAAAAAAAAAAAAAAAATGTGTCTTCTCTGAAAACTCTCACCATTCTCACCAGCTCCACCCCCAATACTGGCTCAGTTTGTGGCCTTTGCAATTGTGGTTCTCTCTGCCCACTCTATAAATGATTAATTTATTATCTCACTTGCTCAAAAGAAATCTTTTAACCGCTATCTGAACTGTTCACTTATTCCCAATCATTCACTTATTATCTCTCTTATTTTTTGTAGTCTCTATGAAAATATTGGTGAATTATTCACTTGTTTTTATCATTGTTACTTCCTTTTCTAGACAGTAAGCATCATTAGAAAAGAAGGGAACCTGATCTGTTTTGTTCAGCATTATATTCAGTACCAAGAACAGTACACATAGTAGGTGCAGTCTTAATATTTGATAAATAATGAATAAATGAATGAATGAATCCCACATAATGGGGCTTGAGATAACACAGATCCAGAGTTCCAACAGGGTTTTTTATCCCCCAATGCCTCAGTTTCTCAGTATGTAAACTGAAAATGCATTCTCCCAAGACCTTCTTTTGTAAAGGAAAAATTAAGGATATCTAAGAAACATTTTAACTGTGGTGTGTAAAAGCAGTATTTAACAATTATTTTTCATGTGTAGTTACTTGGGTCAAATTTTTTTAAGCCAAATCAAGTGCAGCAAAACCTTAATAAGACTATTAGAGAATCGACAGGGAGACAATTTTATCACGTAATCACTTTGGGGTCAGCATGCCTCGATTCCAGTTATGATTTTAGCACGGACTATGAGACCAAAAGTCAATCACTTCCAAGCCTCTCTGTCCTTTAGCTAAAATAAATGATATAGACTAGCTAATTTAACAATGCCAACTACATTTTTCAAAGAAAAACAAAGTCATTGGGGTCTGCATTAATCCATTGTCATGCTACTAATAAAGTCATACCCAAGACTGGGTAATTTATAAATGAAAGAAGTTTGATTGACTCAGTGCCACAGGGCTGGGGAGACTTCACAATAATGGTGGAAGGCAAAGGAGGAGCAAAGTCATGTCTTGCATGGTGGCAGAGAAGAGGGCATGTGCGGAGGAATTCCCCTTTATAAAACCATCAGATCTTGCGAGACTTACACACTGTCGCAAGAACAGCATGGGAAAAACTCACCTCCATGATTCAATGACCTCCTACTGGGTCCCTTCCATAACACGTGGGGATCATTACAATTCAAGGTGAGATTTGAGTGGGGACACAGAGCCAAACCACATAAGGGTCTAAATAAGATTCTTATAGGTCTCTTCTGGCTGAATCTAAAAGGAAATCTATGAGAAGCTTTTGAATACAACCTATGAGAATCCCTGATGCATTCAAATGGTCTATAGAGTCCATAGTATAGATTGGAACTGGGATTGCTCAGAGAACACACGATGGATAATCACCATATCTGCAAGGCAGCTTGCAACTGTGAATTCAAAATGCAAAACCTCACCTGGTAGATAGATGGGTAGATATGCAATAAAGCAAGTATTGAAAAACGTTAACATTAGAATCTAGGTGGTAGGTATATGGTTTATTTTACAATTATTTTCAACTTTGCTACGTGTTTGGACATTTTCATAAAAAATATGAGAAAAAGTTAAAGTTTAACATCAAAACTTAAGGGTTCAAATCCTTGCTATGCACATTTAGGTGTTTTGGGCTGTATAGGGGTTCTTTCTTAGGACTATACCATGTCATCCCATTTGCTAGATTGTCACTTTAGATGTTGGTTCATCTAAACCAACCAATGTCTAGAATCTTCTAAGATTGACAAGCGGGTAAGAGATATTCCAGAAGAGTGTCAAAATGTAGTGCAAAGATCAAAGGAAGCCCTAGCAACCACATACTTGCTCATTCAGGACCTTATTTGACCCTATGAGAGCGGCAGGTGGGCAAAACGTGACCATCTTATAGGCAAGAAGATGAAAGCCCCAGGAAACGAAGTGACTTCCCCAGGGTCACACAAGTACATGGAAGAGTCAGGTTTTGAACTGGGGCCATTGGACTAAAACTCCTGCATCTTTATTCTAATTACAATAGCTTAGACTTTAATGAGCTTTTAGTACGTTCCAAGCTCTATTGTAAATGCTTTTCATGTTCTGACTCACAACTTTTTTTCACACCTACATGGAGTAGGAACTTCTTTTATTCTCTTCATTTTATAGAAGGAAATGGAGGCTCAGAGAGGTTAATTAGCTTTTCCAAGGTCACACAGCTAGGAGAGGCTAGAGCTAGGATTTAAACTCATAATTATCCCAAGGTATCTCAGTGCTATGAAAAGGTATTCAATGATTCTTATCAATGATCATTTAAATGTTGATAAAGCTATTTTTAACAAAATATCCCTGCAGGGATTCCGTGAGTTAGCTAAGCTAAGAATAAAGTCTAGACACAGTATTTTTTGTTATAATATTTTAAACTTTGTGTTTTAAAAAGCAAATTGGTAATATACTTTTATTATGGGACAACTTTTATATTTCTTACGTGTTTTTTTGCTTTTAGTTATTTCAGAGTTAATGAACTTACAATAAAATGTATTTTATTGTTTTTTGAAGCCAAATAAAACCATTATTTATTCTTGAATGGGCCCTTCATGCCAATTTAGAATGGGATAATGGCAATGTTTATTTACACCCAATACATATGTGACTGTAAAGCATGCTTCTAGCCAACATCAACTTCCTAAACTAAGACTTGTACCTGCTTCTCTCTCTCTGTACACAGAAACTCAGAGACTCTCTAAGAGCCTCTTCTGGATTTGTTGCTGATAAACTTGAGCATATTTGCTATCTGACTTGTAAGTTGTGAGAAGTTTAAGTGTGAGAAAGAGAGGGAGGCCTGACTGTATCCATCAGAGCCTGAAAGATGAAGGGACCTTGTGGCAAATGCTGTACCTGCCTTGCCTGGTCTTCTGGCCCCATATCATTTCCTGGCACATGTGCTCAACTTTCAACCATTAGCCTCTGTCTTCCTTTATCTAAGGGCTTTCTCTGGGAGTAGCACAGCCACTCTGCCTGTGTGTGCAACAGGACAAAAGAGTAGAGTTTGGAATGCATGCAGCAGCAGCCCTCAGCCAATGCCTGAATGTGGGTGCACGGGGAGATGAAACTCCAGTTACTCAGAGAGGCAGCCTGCTTAATATTGCCTGTTTTTTGTTTGTTTGTTTGTTTGTTTGTTTGGCTTCTTTTCTCTCCCTGTCTTACTTCCTGTGATGGTAAATTTGATGTGTCAACTTGGCTGGGCTATGGTGGTCAGATACTTGGTCTAACATTATTCTGGATGTTTTTCATGAGAGATGAGTAAGGGATGAGATTTACATGTAAATCATGCACCTTGAGTAAAGCAGATTGTTCTCCAGAATATGGATGGGCCTCATTCAATCAGTTGAAGGGCTGACTAGAACAAAAGGGTGATCTCTCCCAAGCAAGAGGAAATTGTCCAGTAGACTGACTTTGGACCTGACCCATAACAATGGCTCTTAACTGCCCTTGGACTCAAACTTCAGCTCTTTCCTGAGTCTCATCAGGTTTTGGACTCACCAAGTCTCTAAAATCATGGGAACCAATTACCTGCCCTGGAATCCTGAACTCAGGGTCTATTTCTGGGATAACCTAAATAAAAACTCCTGAGCATCTCATGGAGAAAAGATGTGTGATTCTGGGCAAACTCATGTAAAATCAAAAAGGTAATAATTGAGCACTTACAATGTGCTTGTCATATATTGCCCTGCCTTATGTACAGTATGCCAATTAATCCTCACTATGCAACAGGTACTAATGTTGCCCTTATTTTACAGATGAGAAAAGTAAAATTCAACGAGTTAAATATCTGATTAAACCTAAAAAGCTCTAAACTTCGCATCCTAAATTGCTTTTTGCTAGTGCTCAACATCGATTTTCTGGTCAACAGAACAGAAAATGACCATTCCTCACTGCACGAGCACACGTTCTCCTGAACACGAATGCTATGAAGGGATAGCCAGGCACAACTGAGCTAGAAGATGGAGTCCATACCAGGATCAGCTTTTCCTACAATGTCCCAATATATCTGCTGTTGGGGTGCAAAAATTCCTGTTTCTAAGAATACTGTGCCTCTCTGAAGGGAAAAAGAAAAGGAAGGGAGAGACAAAAGATGGGGGCAGGCTGAATGTACAAAAAAGAACTTCAGGAGTCTTCTTGGAAAGCAAACAACTTTTGCAAAGCAACATTTTGATGAGTTAAGTGCAAATGAATCAGGAATAATGAGAAACACATGGGCTAAATTTTCCTTAAAATATACGAGTTTAAAAATTAAGAGGAAAAAGTGCTTGGGGAAAATGTGTTTTAAGTTTTAGCCAAACTGAAAACATTCACAAAATGGATCAAGATATTTGTTGAGCCCACAAAATGACTAGGTTGGTCCATCTTGGGCAGATAGAGTGATAAAGAGACATATAAACAGTGGAGAGAGACAGGCTGGGCCGGCCAGGACAGAGCTTTACAATAGAACTGTTCCAGGCTCCCCGAGAGCTGTAAATTGGGGATTTAGAGCGATATTGCTTTTCTTTCATTTATTTCTCCAAGTAACATGAAGCTCTGCACTCTGAATGTAATACTAATGAATAAATAATACAGTCGTTTGAAAAGCTGTTTGTTGAGAACAAGAAATATATTTAGTTTTTTTTTAAGGCCTTCAAAATCTGTGTTAACAAGAGAATCAAGAAACATGGAAGATGTGCCGGGATTCCGGAGGCTCCCACACACAAGCCAAAGAGACTCAACTCAGCTTGCCAGCTTCTGGGTGGCAGAAATGACAGGTGTCAGCATGGAAGGAACGCAGAGCCCAAAACTCCCCGTTGCTAGCTAAAGCAGCAACCCAGCCAGAGTTTTCCCTGGGAGGCAGAGCAGGGCCTTCCATGAAGACCCAGACCAGAGGTGCTAATCCTCCTCCTAAGCGCCAGGATTCATGGCGCCTCCCCTCTCCATGTCAATGGGAAGCTGTGACATTATCAGTCAGTTTCACATTCACACTCTCAGAAACAATGACCAAAGTTCCCCTTTTGTTTTGAATCAATATAATTTTTAGGTAAGAGGTAAGAAACAAGATTTGAGGAAATATTTGCTTGTTTTTTTGTTTGTTTGTTTGTTTGTTTTTTTGTTTTTTGTTTTTTTTTTTTTTTTGAGATGGAGTCTCACTCTGTCACCCAGGCTAGAGTGCAGTGATGCAATCTCGGTTCATTGCAGACTCGACCTCCTGGATTCAAGCAATTCACCTGCCTCAGCCTCCCGAGTAACTGGGATTTCAGGTGTCCGCCACCATGCCCAGCTAATTTTTGTATTTTTAGTAGATACAGGATTTCACCATGTTAGCCAGGCTGGTCTGGAATTCCTGACCTCGTGATCTAGTCGCCTCGGCCTCCCAAAATGCTAAGATTACAGGCATAAGCCACTGCGCCCAGCCATATTTACTTGTTTTTAAAGAAACAATGCTGAGTCAAGTACCATGGCTCACACCTGTATTCCCAACACTTTGGGAGGCCGAGGTGGGCAGATCCCTTGAGCCCAGGAGTTTGAGACCGGCCTGGGCAACATAGCGAGACCCCGTCTCTATAAAAAGTACAAAACTTAGCTGGGCATGGTGGCATGCATCTGTAGTCCTAGCTACTCAGGAGGCTGAGCAGGGAGGATCGCTTGAGCCCAGGAGGATGAAAGGTGAGCTGTGATCACACCACTGCACTCCAGCCTGGGCATCAGAGTAAGCCCCTGTCTTAAAAAACAAAAAACAAACAAACAAAAACAACAAAAAGAAGCAACACTGATGTCTGGTGCTTCTTTCAATAGCACCATTCAGAGAACTTTACAAGGTCCAGAATTATCACTGGTGGTTCTGGGTCTAAAGGAGCAAATGAGGCAGATGCTATGGCCCAGCAGGAACAATAACACTCAGCATTGAGAATTGTCTTTGTGTTCCCTGAAAATTAGTCTGGGATACCCACTACTCTTTTCCCAAAAAAAGGCTCATAATGACCACCTGGAGTTTCACCTCTTTCCACTTTTGCTCTTCCAGTGACCTGCTGGGAGACCAGATTCCTTCATGGCCAGTGTTGACTCCACCCTATTTCTAGAAAGAGCCAACTGGAATCCAAGCATCTGGACCTAGGAAGAGATACCACTTTGGAAGCAATAGAGAATATTGGGTTTTCCAGGTGTAAAGATGGGCAAGGCCTGGGTTTGGGTAGACAGAACAAATGAAAAGCAAATTTCTGAAACGAGATTCCTTAGAGCAACATGAACACATATTGCCGACTCTTCTGCTGGCTATCGTGCTTTACCAAAACTAAACAAACTTACTGTTGTGCACGTAGGGCCTTATGGAATTAGAAGTATATGGTCTTTGAGCTTTTGACCCAACTGGGGTCAGTGGTTTTTTTGGCCCAACTTGGATCAGTGCTTTTTAACATCTCGATCTTCTTTAGAAAGTAAAATGCCTGATTGTCACTGAAATAAGAGCCCAGAGGGGGAAAAAATGACTCTCCTCTCACATTCTCTCTGTCTTCAAGACAACCAAAGAAAATCAACAGAAACCTAAGGAAACGGGGAAAAAATGGAAGGAGAGACTCTTGTGTGGAAAGGTAAAGAAAAATGGCCTTTTTGAGGCTTGTCTGGAAAGAAAAGAGCCTTGTTTTGAAAGGCAACCAGCTCATTCTGTCACTTACCAAAGTGGGCAAGTTAACTTTGCTAAGTCTTGGTTTTCTTTTCTATAAGTTGGGGGCTGATTTGCCAGGCATTGTAAAAATTAGAAGTGATACAGGTGCTGGCACATAGTAGATCATCAGTCATTGCAAGCCATTTGCTGTCACGCTTTCTGACTACCAGACAGAGCAGATGAAGTTGACATGCAGCTATACAGAAGAAACGTGTTTCAGTTCCCATCTGTCTGCCGATGAGGGGAACCTCTGAATGTTCCGAGAGTCTCTGCAGAGCAGCGTGGGCCTCCTGAACAGCAACAGTTCTGTGGAGGTGGGGTGACATTTCTGAAGTGTCTTGATTGACACCTTCAGCCATAAACATAAAGCAAAATAAAGTAACTTCTCTCTTATTAAGGAATACAGAGAACCCCCCTCCAGGTCGCCCACTTGAAACACGGAGAGGGCTCTGAGGGAATGAAAGTTGTTCTCAAGATGCAATTTGGGAGTTACTCAAGAAAGCGCCCTAGTCCTTCCTTGTGGGAGGAATGGCACTGTCACAGCTCACCAGCAGGGCATTAGGAAAACTGCATTCCTTGAAAGATGTTAACACTTAATTAGCAGAAGTGGTTCTATGGTCAAGTTCATCTGAGAAGCACGCAAACATCGTCTAAGCACTAAACAAGTCTTCGTAGAAATCATCTTAGTACATTTTATATACTCTTTAGAGAACCAGGGAATCTGGGAGAGGGAGATATAGCTTGGAACTTTTCCCATATTTAGTTGGCCACAGCTCCTTTTCTCCAGGCTCTCATGATCCAAAGGATACATCCTGGAGAGGGCTAGTGCGAACAGCGCTGATCCATCAGCAAATTGTTTCTACTTCATGATTCTTGAATGGAAATTGTTTATATATTTACCTTTCGTTGTTGGTGGGTTTTGCTTTTACACCTCTGGTTCTCAAACTGGCTGCATATTTGAGTCACGTGAGCATCTTTTTAGGAAAATGAAAACAATTTAAAATCTGGAGCCCCAGTTCAGACCTCTCTAAATAGCAGCCAATGAGTCTGTACTTTCAAAATCTTCCACCGGGAAGTTTGGGGCAGCCAATCTGGCATGGCTAACCAAAGCCTGACACGGAAGCCACTCCCTCTCCCCTGCATCACTGACACCATTTTCCATCTTCTTGTCATCACAGACTTTACAGTTGTTGTCATGAGTCTAATCTGAAAATAAAACTGGCACGTGATGGCAACCAACCCAAAGGGAATTTTGAAGCCTGCAGAAAGAGGGATATTTTCTTTCCACTCTCCAAACTCAAGTAAGAACAATCATTGACTTTCCCTACAACCCATTAATTCTATATTTAGGAAACTAAAAGGAAAGGGGGGAAAAAATCAACCACAACCTCACACACAACGGAAAAGATTGTAGAATCCCAGTGGCTATGTTGGCAAAATGCAGCATGAGTGGGCTTCACTGGGGTGTTACTAGTCTCATATATTAGATTTTTCTTTTCTAAAGTAGGTGAGTTAATTTGTCTTGGACCAACGTTCCTACAGATAGAATAGAGATCTGGTATCTTCATCACCACTAGAGGTAGTACAATCTGGACACGCCAAGTCCCTTGTATGCCTGCAAGCAGTTTTAAAAGGTTTTGGTTAGCTCCACTTTTATTAGAATGAAAGCTTTTCACAAGTAAGAGGTTTTATGGGAGTTATTTTTAAAGTAATGTGTTTTTATTGGTTTCTGGTAAGATCAGTGAAATCACATGGCATTTTTAAAGAATTTTAAACCAAAAAAAGATGTTCAAACAACTTGCTTGAAACACAAAAGCCAGGAAAGTCAGAATAAGATATTTAAACACAAGGAAGTTAATACCAAGATAAAAACAGTTCTGAAGAAGCAACAGAAAGAAGGAAAGAGTGCTCCATGCCAGGACAGATATAAACTCAGCTTAGCATCTAAACTGTCGTTCATGTATTGAGGTAGAAACGCGTCTCTTTAACTCCGTTGCCCTCCCCCAACCAGATGTGAGGATCACAATTTGTTGTGTGTAAAAATTAGGCTCATTAGATAAGAGAACATATTCTCAGTTGCCTAGACCTCAAAACAATAAAACTAACAATATGCAAAAATCCAACTGAGTGCAGGGAAATCAGCAGAATTTCAGACGCACAAATCACAGAAGATCCTAACTGGAATTCCACCTTCTTCAGTTCCTCCTCTTCTTCTTTGTCTTCATCTTCTTAATCTTTGCTGTCTTTTTTTTTCTGATTATTAAGTTAATACATGCTCAATCCAAAACATTCAGACATGTATAATGCAGCCTGAGAAAAACAATCTCATTCTTTAGGTGAAAAATAAAAACAGGTCAAGAGAAAAAAGGATGACTTACCCAAGGTCCACAGCAAGTCAACTGGCAATTTAAAACCAGAAATCAGGTATTTTAATAGTTCTTCAGCATAGTTAATAGTCATAATGTGTATGTATTTGTTGTGTAAACATATGCACATTTTTGCTGTTAACTTATTTTCTACACCCTTGCTATGGTTTGAATTTAATATTTCCCCCTAAATTCATATGTTGGAACCTAATACCAACGTGATAGTGTTAAGAAGTGGGGCCTTTGGGGAGTGATTAAGTCATGAGAGCTTCATCCTCATGAATCAGATTAGTGCTCTTAGAAAAGAGGCTCCAGGGTGCCACCTTGCCCCGTCCCCATGTGAGGATGCAGCAACAAGGCATCACCTGAGGAGCAGGGAGCAAGTCCTCAACAGATACCAAATCTGCAGGTGTCCTGATCTTGGACTTTCCAGCCTCCAGCACTGTGAGCAATACATTTCTGTTGTTTATCAATTGCCCTGTCTAAGGCATTTTGTTACAGAAGCCTGAATGGACCAAGATACCCTTACAGTGTGCAGGCACAAGCACACATGCTGGCACACACACACACAACATGAGTGTAAGCATCAAAAGGCAAGGTTCATGTTTTTCTAATACAGCACTGTAGACCAAGTCTCCAGCACTTACTAGGTGTGCAATAGACACATAGATGATTAAGTGAATGGATCTCTTCACAATGCTTTTTAAAAATCAAACCATAGCTGTCTCATAACACTTGATCCAATACAAGTGAGCAATCAAATAGATCTATTAATGTGATATAATACCTGTAAAACCTCAGAACTCTTCTACCTAATTACAGAAAGCAGTTGAAGAGTGAATTCCCACCTATCCTCTGCAAAGGGTACCTCGAGGCAACAGTTTTCTAGAAAGAAAACTATAATGAGCTTGTACACACCTGGGGACAAGTTCTGTCTGCACCATTGTAGTTGTGTGGTCTTAGGACTTCTGCCCCTCCTAGAGGTGACAGTGGTATTAGTCACCTATTCCCCTTGAGTTGGTACAAGAGTTAAGTGGAACAATAATTTGGAGAGAAAGAAAAGTCAGAAATGTTACAAACATACAGACTTTGTATTTCAGACAAGAAACTTTCTTAGAGTGCTTTTTTTTTTTTTTTTTTTTGGTCTACTTTGGTACCACGTGGTGATGTTATATAGAAGATGTAAATGCTTTTTGTAAAATGTGGACCCACCTAACTAGATAATGATTATTTTCATAGAGTGTGAACATTCTCCTTTTTGAAGTGCAATCTTCAAGACTCTCTCTCCTTATCTGCTCTGAAAAAGGATTCCATCTGTTTCCTTCTAAAGAGCATTGCTTAATCTTGAAATACCACCTGGCTCCCTCCAAATTTAATTTTAACTATGAGACACATCATTACTTAGAACTAAGAGATTTTCCCACCTTGGACACAAGTTGAGAAGGGGAAAAGTTGAGTCTCTGGCTGCCATTGCTTTGGACATTCTTCAATTGATAAAAGATTAAGCAGTGTTCAGTAAACTTGACCACCTACCACTGAGAGTACACTGCCTGTACCTTCTCTCATTCCTTTTTTTTTTTTTTTTTTTGATATGGAGTCTCACTCTGTTGCCCAGGCTGGAGTGCAGTGGTGTGATCTCAGCTCACATCAACCTCTGCCTCCTGGGTTTAATAATTCTGGTGTCTCAACCTCTCTAGTAGTTAGGATTACAGGCATGCACCATCATGTCTAGCTAATTTTTGTACTTTTACCAGGGACAGGGTTTTGCCATGTTGGCTAGGCTGGTCTTGAACTCCTGACCTCAAATGATCCACCAGATCTCGGCCTCCCAAAGTTCTGGGATTATAGGCATGAGTCACTGTGCCTAGCCTGCCTTTTTTTGGAGGGGGACACACAGAGGAAATTTCCACCATTTTCCCCTCTTACTGCGTTGGCTTATAGGTAGTTATTTATGGTGTTTATCAAATATGTTTGGCTCTCCACCTCTTCTGCACATCACAGGACTGTTTCCTGGCCTCTTGGGTTTGAGTGAAGCCATATGAGTTGCATATAGAAGTGATATGCCACTTCCAATATAGAAAATTTAATTGCTAAGGAAAATATCATTAGAGATCTGTTTTCTCTGCTGTAGTACCCAGCAACACTTGCATGTCAGCCTACATGCCAGATTATAGAGGCAGAGAACAAAGCCCCCAACTGACCCAAAATGGACATGTACAAGACATTAATTTTTATGGTCCAAGTTGCTAAAATATTGAAGTTGTTACCGCAGCATAACCTAGCCTGTCAAGACTAAGAAAAATGGGGAAAATAGAGAATATTTGCATCAATTAGCTATTGCCTATACCTATAATAAACCACCCCAAAACCTAGTGATTTAAAACACCTACCATTTTACTTGCTCATGACTCTGTGGGTCAGCAATTTGGGTTGGGCTCAGTTGAGTGGTTCTTCTGCTTATTTCACTCAAGTCACTGCTGTAGCTGCAGTCCATGGGTATATTGATTGGAAGCTGATTGGCTTAGGAGTCTTCAGCTTAGATATCCCATTGCTGCTCCATGTATTCTGTCTCTGGTAGGCTTGCTCAAGCTTCTTGACCTGAGTCTCCATACAGCAAGAGAGCAACAGTAGAACCTACAACACCTTTTGAGGCCTGTGATAAGAACCCCCACACCCTATGGATCAGAGCAAGTCTCTAGTTCAGACTCATGGGGGTGAAAAAAATAGACTCCATCTCTTATGGAGGTGGCAGCAAAGTCACATTGCAAACATAGGGAGGGGAGGAACTTGTGGTCATTTTTTGCAATCTATCACATCATCTCATGACTAGTATACCAGCCCAGAATGTTTAGACATTGAAACAGCATCCTGTCTATTTTAGAGGGGAGGGGTATCATCAACAAGATTTTGCTTAAAAAACAATTAACTAAAGAACCCAATATTCCAGCACTTGCCCACAGAGAGTTATCGTTACCCAGTTTCCATGACACTACATGGTCTTCTTGCAACCAGTAGACACCCTACCTCCCAGGATGCTTGGGCCATTTTCCCTACCATCTTTTATACAATGTTTTAAGAAAACGTACCTCTTTCAGGAAAATGACTTGGAAAAATGAGATAAGAGCCATAGAGTTCCCAGTTTCACTGAAGTGGATTGAAAATTCCAACAATGGCTCCCACAACATAGGGCAACAATTGATATCTGGAGGCAGTGAGGACCAGGGAGAAATTTGAATAAGAAGTGGGAAGGAGAGCTTCTTACAAAAGTGAACAGCTTGATAAAAGCACTGATGAGTAATAATAGCAGTTACTCACTGAGTACTTAATATTATTACTCCTAATAGTAATAAATGCTAGGGAAAAAAAAAGCATGTGCTCTCCTAAGAATGAGGCTAAATGTTTATTAAAATATGAGGGACTTTGGATAAGCAGTAGTCAGTTTATAGGAAGTCTACATTGGCTCCTTACTTATATAATTTTAACAAATTAGCAATAAAACCCACTGAAAAAGGATAATTATCAGAGAGAAAAAATACTCAGTGTTGATGAGACAATGGCAGAAGGCAACCCCTCGACCCCACTCCTCATTCTGATGCCCACCTACCATTTTATCTTCACCTGTAGCTCCCCCTGGTTAAACTTCCAGATTCTATAGGTTCATTCCTCTTGTCCCGCAAACCCTTGGACCTGCAGTCTCCACCTTCTGGTGTTCAGAGAAGGCCTGGATGGCCAGAGTACAGGGTTCACAGACCTGGCATCCCAGATCCTGCCTTCAGCTGCCACCTTAGACAAAGCAGTGGTTAGGGAGGTTGGGGTCAGGGAGCACATGAGGACAGAAAATGCTCCCTCAGTCATATCACCCCCTAAAGACTACAGGATGACTGAAAGATAGCTGCTCTTGCAATGGAATATGAATGATCTTCCCCAGGGCAATTGGATAGATCCAGCTCCAAGAGGATCCAAAATTTGGAAGGACAGCCTCTGGGCTGGCTGTGAAAATTACACAAAAATTGTAATGTGGGCCCCTGAGGTCACTCTCTGCAGGTCTGTTCCCCATGGCTTGCCAGTTCTTTTTGCTCTCACCCAATGTCCTATTCTCTGGTGGCCATGTAATGACTCCTGAGGTCAGAAAATGAGTCTACCTCTACAAGAAATCCATCCTCAGCTAGTGAAGGAGGTTGCAGGGCATCTCCCACCCTTCATTCATGCCCAAAAGCTTACTTCACTGTTAGCTTGCCCAGGTTTAACCATTTCATTGTCTTTTACATAAAATTATAACAGGGTTTCAGTTGAGGCTGGATTTCTAAAATCTTGATACCTAAGAACTAAGGCTATAAAACCACTTTTAAAACTAAAGTCAGATTTTCAGTTCAAATTGGGAGAGGGATCACACACTTTTATCTTCTGTTTTTCCCTCAATACTAACAGAATACTACTATGAACCCAAAGATCGCTGAGATAAGGAGGAAGGGATCCTTAAGTAGAGCAGAGAATCTGTATTGTTTCTGGAATGTGGAAAGTGTAGGGGATCCTACAGATGCGTGAGTCACAGAAGAGGAAGCTGGAGTCCAGAGCACCCAGAGAAGGCCCCTGCAAAGGTGGAAGGAATTCTTCCTTGCTGACCTCTGGAGAGCTATAAGCCTTTTACCTGTAGGTAGGCAGAGCAGAAGCAGAAAGGGGAGAATAAATAAGGTAATAAATTAAAGTTCTCTCAGGCTCCTCTGTTCTATTCCCTACTCTTAGCACACTGAGCAAATGATGGTTTATACCCAAGACTTGGACTAGGGCTCCTGATATGGCTGTCAATTGCCTCTTGCAGAAGGAGGGGAAAACCTGCTAGTTGTCCCAGCCACCCCAAACTCTCACCACCATATGCCAAGGTTCAAATCACCTTATTCTACCATGAAGGGAACGAAGGGAAGATGAGTTGGGAAGAAGAATTGTAAAACCAAAATGGAGAATGCCTGCTGTGTAAATCAGCCAAGTGCATAACTGGCACACAAGAATGGGCAACCAAAGATCAAGAGCCAGGTGGAAAATCCATTGAGGATAACTTGCAGCCCCAAACTACTAAGTGAGCAAAAAATGACCCCAGAAAACAGGAAATTCAAGAAACAGGGGAAAAATATTTTAAAAATCAAATAAGTACACTAAGATTTAAGGCAATATTACTTTATGACAAAATATACTGAGGAAACAAATCAGAAGATAAGAAAAAGTACTTTGAAAATAAAAATGTGATAATATTGTGAATATTTTTGCTTGTCCACTCAGCATTCATTGCTCCTTCAATCATTCCCAAAAGAACACCCATTTTGTTGAGGTATCCCCTCATCCCAGAAAGCTTATGTGACTCAATAGGAAACTTTTGGTTGTTACAAGGAGATGGGGATTAAAAGGAATGAGGGTGTGGTAGGCTGAGTACTGGCCATGGTCACCCCAATCTTTAGCAACCACCACCCTGATCAGTAGGCAGCCATCTGACTGACAACATTGAGGGAAGATCATTCACCAGCAAAAATTTACAAGTCCCTAAAGGCTCAGAAGAGTGTTAGCATTGTTTAGCAATAACACATTTTTTTTTTTTTTTTTTTTTTTTTTTTTTTTGAGGCAGAGTCTCGCTCTGTCACCCAGGCTGGAGTGCAGTGGCCAGATCTCGGCTCACTGCAAGCTCCGCCTCCCGGGTTTACGCCATTCTCCTGCCTCAGCCTCCCGAGTAGCTGGGACTACAGGCGCCCGCCACCGCGCCCAGCTAGTTTTTTGTATTTTTTAGTAGAGACGGGGTTTCACTGTGTTAGCCAGGATGGTCTCGATCTCCTGACCTCGTGATCCGCCCGTCTCGGCCTCCCAAAGTGGCAATAACACATTTTTAATTAAGGTATGTACATTTTAAAAATAATACAATTGTATACTTAATACATTATAATATAGTATAAACATTACTTTTCTATGCACTGGGAAAACAAAAAAATTTTTTGACTCACTTTATTGTGATATTTGCTTTATTGTAATAGTCTGGAGCTGAACCTTCAATGTCTGTAAGATATGCCCATATGAAAACTATATCTCAACAAAGTTGTTAAAAAAATAAAAAATATAGCCAAAAATATTTTACACATGAAAGTTCATATTGAACAGAAACACCAAATACTGTGTAGGACTGGAAAAAAAAACCCACATTTCAAAATATTCTTATAAAAACTTACAGAGAATAAGAACAGTTAACTACAAAGACAAAGCTTCATCTGACTTATTACAAATAATACAGAATACAGGAAGAAAATGGATGGATCTGAACATTATTTTTAAAATGTTTGAGTCTAGATTTTTATACTCAGCTCAACTATACAAATCATGAGAGGATGAGGTAAAGATATTTTTCAGACATGTAAAGACTCAAGGTTTTTTCCTGCCTATCTCTCCCTCAATTTTTTTTTAACAAGCAAATGAAAAAAGACTAATAAAAGACACAGGATTCTATCAACAGAGGATCGCCATACGTGGTAGAGAGAATAATGACCCCCATCAAAGATATCCACATAATAATCTCTTAATCTATGAAGATGTTATCTTACTATGGTCAAATAACAGGATGAACCCTGCAGTAACAAATGTATTTACATAATCATAATATTTTCACTGCAGTTTATCAGGTTTTAACTTATAGGAAAATACTGATTACTGATTATACTTACAGAACATAAAGTGTTATAAACCTTGACAATGTGAAAATACTCCTATGACTAACAGGAATTAAAGAAAGTGGGAGGGCTATGTAGAAATGCTAATTTCCTTAATCTTGCAGTGTCAAGAGAGATGATATGACGTAATGTTAATAAATCTGAAAATAGAAATACATTATTGAACAGATATAAAGCCCTCCAACAGAAAAACTTGACAACAAAAAATACCTAACAAAATTGGATGAAGGACATGGGGAGAATTAGTTCAGACCCTCATCTTTCTTATGAGGAAGCTGGAAAACACTGTTCAGAATTCATAGACCAAAAAGTAGAGTTGTGTGCATTGCATGTGGACATTTGAAATCAACTTGGAGAAACTAAAACTAGGAACAATCAAATACGGTTACCTCTGTGGAGCAGATGGAGTATAGCAATCAGGGAAAAGGGATGCTTTTCTTTTCCACTTTACACCCATATTTCCCCCCCGACCAGCTCCACCTATGGAGAAGAAAACTGTTGCTCCAGCTGTTGGGCTACTGCCTACAGTAGTAGACAGTCATCAGCTATCAGCCCTCTTCAGATAGTGCCTCAGCTAAAGAAAGTTGCCTTGCCCAAGTCCCTTCCGTTTAGAGGTAGCCTACTTAAGATGTTTAGTCTAGATCAGTGATGCAAAGACCTGGCTTCCTCACTCAACTAAGGACCATTCTGAAGAGCCAGTCCAGCTTCAGAGGTCTCCATGGAATCATTGCATTACTGTGACAGCATCACAGCCCAGCCACTCCCTCAGCCCCAATTCTGCTTCCTCATTTTCCCTCACAGGCTTCGATCTCAAGAGTCTTCCTTTATAAACTTCCCACTTGATAATCTCTATCTCCGAGTCTGCATCCTAAACGACCCAATCTGAGATAGTTTCACACTAACTTTTTAAAAAAACCATTCCTAAATTAATTTTATAAATGCAAGCACAGAGCTATGTGTATGCTTTTATTGATTTGTTTTCTTCTAGAAATAAAGGCTCACTTAAAATCTGAGGAAAGATAAGCTTTATTTTGAGAAAAATGCTCTAAGAGGCTGTCTGCTTATGCAGAATTGCACCAACTCTCCCCATCTATGATGCAGAGGTTGAAGACACTGGTGAGCTAAGCTGCTTTGCATTGTAATAGGAAAGATTGCCTTCTTGAAGCACAGGTGGCCTTGCATTCTCTCAGTGTACCTTAGCAGAGTATCTTTCACCTGCAGGGCTTGCTGGTGAGGGTATTTTGGTTTGTTTTATTTTCAATTGACACAAAATTGTACATATTTATGGCATACAAAGTGATATTCTAAACTAAATTTGGAAGGCCACACCCAATGTCTTTTCTTAAAAGAATAAGGGTGCATTGCTATTCTGTCCAAATAGATGAACACATTCATATTGTCAGAAGCATCTCATGCCTTGGGAAACTATGAGGCCTTGGTAATAACTTCCAGTGATTTCCCACAACATGAAAATCCAATTCAAACTCTTAATCAAGTCTTACTAGGTCCTAGGAGATCCTGCCTCCACCTATGTTTCTGCTTCATCTTATAGCACCTCTCCCCCTATTCATGACTCTAGAGCCACACTGCCTCATTGCATCCTTGGAATCCACCATGCTGATTTCTGCCTCAGAACATTTGCATAAGCCGTTGTCTTTGCTTAAAATGCCTGAAATTCTTCTCCTGAATCTTTGTTTAGCTGACTCTATCTTGCCAATTCAGGTATCTGTTATAATGCTCCCTTGGGAAAGAGACCTTCCCCGAGCATTCAATAGAAGGCAATGCCCTCTTCCTTCTCTATGGCATCACTCAGCTTTCATTTCTCCAGAGCACTTAGCACCCACTGAGATTACCTTGCGTTTCTTTCTTGTTTAGTCTCTTCTCTCCTTGCCTCCCAAAAGGGAACCTTAGAGCGGGAACTTCCTTTGATAGGGTCTTGCTGTTTTTGCAGAACCTTCAGCAATGCTGGGCCCTACCTGTTGCTTAATAAATAGTTATTGAATCAGCAAATATAAAACTATATGAATTTAGTAGGTTTAGAAATCTCACCCCAAATTAGAAGGAAAGCTTTGTATTTTTAAAGAAATTAGAAGATAAGTTCATATTCTGAAATACCCTAAGTGTTGTCAACTTAACTAAGTGGTGCTTGTGACACAAAATGCCCTGGAAACACTGATGAAAGCTATTGTCCTTCTCCTCAGGAAAAAAAAGTATGTCTATACACCTTGTATATCCACAAAGTATGATGCGTGCAGTTTCAAGATTTCTTCCCCTAGGTTGAGAAGCCCTACTTTAAAGACTATGTGAAAACCATTTGTAAATGGCACTAAGTTAGCAGGCAAATGAGTGTTGCAGGAGTAACTGCATGTCATTCCCCCGCCCCCGCGCCCCATATGGTCTACACCCATTTAAACAGCTCTGGCTAAATGGGAGCCACATCACGGAGCAGGCAAAACAGGGTCAGGCTAGCAGGAGGCCTTAAGAGGTCATCTTCTCTAACCTCTTGCTGTGCATGACTGCTCGTCCAAACATCTCCAGCAGGCTCGATGATCTTATCAATAGCCTCTTGGCCTCAGTTAACCTCTCTAAAGAGATAGTAGCCCCATCTAATATAATTTATCTTTAAACACATCAGTCTCCTGCATTTGACTATAAATTCATTGAAGACAGGTTTACCTAACAATCTCTAGTGCTGAGTTAGCACAAAACTTCAATGTTTGCAAAGCAGATACTAAGTACCAGGCACTGGGCTCAGAACTTTACACTAATAAACTATTTTAAATTTCAAAAATCAAGTACTTATCATAATCCTAAGAGATATAATCTATCATTTATTTGCTCACGTGTTTGTTATTTTACTTTCTTTACTGGAATGTAGATTTCTTTGGAATCGTCAGTTACAAGTGAATCCAGTAAATATAGCTGAATAAGTGAGTGAATGAATGAATGAATGATGACACCATGCAGATGAGAACAAAAAGATAAGGAAGCCCTTTCACTCTTAAGGCAGACAAATAGTGAGCCAAGAAAAACTATAAATAAACAGGTAAATATTTTATTTCCAATTGTGTTAAATGCTCTAAAGAAAGATTTCTTTCCTCTAAATAAAGCTTATCAATGAGCTTGAGAATGGCTTGTGGCAGCGGGATGCGGTATTAGATAAGCAGTCTGGGAGCTCTCTGAGGAAGGGATATTGAAGCCTAGACCAAGTGGTTAGAAAGATGTAGCAATAAGAAAATTTCAGAGAAGAAGATTCCAGATGGAAAGAACAGCAGGTGCAAAGGCCCTGAAGTGGGTGCTTGGCATGGTCCAGGAGCAGAAAGAAGGCCATTGTGCTTAGAGCTAACAGGTTCCATCGAGAGCTCTGACAAGAAGTTTGGGGACATTGACAGGGGCTGTATCATGTAGTATAAGAACGTTGGATTTTATTCCAATTGCTATTAAAAGCCACAGAGTAGCTTTAAATAGGAGGTTGACCTAACATTTTTAAAGATCACTCTGGCTTCTGTCTGGAGAATGAACTGTAGGGGACAGAAAGTCCCAGGGCATGAGCAAAGGGATGCAGACTGGCTGGAAGGCTGGTGGACGGATGGCTCCCATGAGCCAGGGGACCTGAGGCCTAATCTCAGCCTTGTCCTGACCACTCGCAGGGTGGGTGTTGCTCTACCACCTGGGCCTCCATTTTCCCACTTATAAAATAAAAGGGGCTCATGGGGCTATCTATTGCTGCTATTTCCTTCCTTCCTTCCTTCCTTCCTTCCTTCCTTCCTTCCTTCCTTCCTTCCTTCCTTCCTTCCTTCCTTCCTTCCTTCCTTCCTTCCTTCCTTCTTTCCTTCTCTCTCTCTCTCTTTCTCTCTTTCTTTCTTTCTTTTTTTTTTTTTTGTCTTGCCCTGCCACCCAGGCTGGAATGCAGCATTGCAATCTCGGTTCACTGCAACCTCCACCTCCTGGGTTCAAGCAATTCTCCTGCCTCAGCCTCCTGAATAGCTGGGACTAGAGGTGCACACTACCACGCCCAGCTATTTTTTTTTTTTTTTTTTTTTTTTGTATTTTTAGTAGAGGTGTGGTTTCGCCATATCAGCCAGGATTGTCTTGATCTCCCGACCTTGTGATCTGCCCGCCTTGACCCCCAAAGTGCTGAGATTACAGGCGTGAACCACTGTGCCTGGCCTATTGCTGCTATTTCAACCATGACATTGTTAAACTTCTGAATCTTAGTCTTGTCTTTGTCATTTGGATTCAGATACAAATCTAAAGAGAGCAGATCTGCCCTCCTCCTGCCTGGACCTTCCTGAGACAGCCCAGCTAACACATAAGTAGCAAAGCTCAGGCCAGCAGTATGAGGCTCTGTGGCAGGGGCTGGCTGACAGAAGCCAAGCATGTGCTTCCTACGTGCTTCATGAGAGGGGCCAACCCCTACTCGATCCTGCTCCCTAGTCAAAGCCAAAAACAGACTGCACCCTGCTTTTAAAACAGCGACTCATCAGGAAGACTCTGATGGGGCTTTGTTTCTTGTTTTGCTCTTTGGTCCCCAAAAGGAACACATGGCCACCCCTCGGGGCTCATCCCAGTGTCTCCTCTTGGAAGGAAGATGTGCTCTTTCTAGGCCAGCATTCCAAATGCAGCAAGGCTTTGGTTTGACAAAGAGAAAGGGGGTCTGACCTGGTTGGATATTGAATCTGGCTCTCTCCCTCCCTCCCACCTCCCCGCCTTTCCTTTTATCTCCCAAAGTGGTCCTCTCCGGGCTGATGGGAGAGGGCGTGCGCTGTGCTGGGGGTCACATCACCTCCCCTCCCGACTTCCTCAGCCCCCGCGTCCCTCGCACACTTGCTTGTGCAGCTGCTGTGTGTAAATTCCTCACATACATCTCCGGCCGGCCAGTTTATTTTTACAAACAATAAATAGGACGACATTCCTATGGTGTCCCTCTCTGGACAGTCTAGTTTACAGAGCTGAGGAGACAGTGATGGAAGATTGGTGGGGTTTATACAGATGGTGGTCCGCATGTCGTAAATCTCATAAACACGGAGTGAGGTTTTTTGTTTTTTTTTTCTAAGAAACACAAACAACAACAACTCACTCCCCCACCCCCTTTTTTTTCTTTCCCCCAAGATCACAAGACATTATCAAGGCCTGCAAATCATGACCAGATGATATTAAGTTGCTTCAATAACACTCTGGATCCCTTCCGGTGTGCTATTTTTCTTCATTAGAAACGATAGCCCAAGTGCACCAAGGCCTCTTTCCCTCTCCTCAAAATTTATAGATCACAGCCTCTAAACTAATTGTTACTTGCACACTAGGCCGCAAGCTGTTTGTGCATGGAGCAATTACCTTCAAGGCTTGATGAAAGGCATGGGGGAGGCAGGAGGGTGAGGAAATTGAAACACTCAGGCAGGGTGGCCAGGGTGCCCTGACATTGTGGATAAAAGTGAATGCGAAGTTCCCTTATCCATCACCTACCTTGTTCAAAGCTTGAGACGCGACAGATACCTGGTGCAAGCTGCTGACTTCATATCGTTATGAACCAAGCCCCTTCCAGACCAACATCTCCCTATGAAAGAGAAGCATTTGCCCAGATTCTCTGTCTTAACCTCCCAGGTGATAGCACTTCCTATAGCTCAGAGAGTCATTGATTTCCCTGTGAATAAGCAAAGCAAGAGATTGGGTTCCCTGTGGCTACCCTGTCCAGGAGGTTCTCAGGATCTGGGTAGCAAAGCTAAGTGTGCACTCACTGGATGACTGCCAGGTGCTGTCCCTGTGACAGCATCATCCCACCTCAAGCCAGGTTCTCCTCCCCTAGGCAGAGCAAAATCTGAAGGCCTGGGGTCAGAATTAGAGATGCTGTCTGACTGCTGCCTTTTGTAGAGAGAGAAACAGAGGCTCACCGGCAGGCCGACATCACAGGGCATGCTAGTGCCAGAGCCAGGTCTCTTGACTCCATACTCAGGTCTGTTACGGTCTGGCAATGTTGATGCCCTGGAAATCATGCCATTTGGAGGTAGAGTTCTCGTTCAAAATGCCATGCGAGAAATAGCCCCAGCTGATCCCACCAAGGATGATTACCAAAGAGTCGCAGCACATCACCAGTCATAGTCCAGCAGAAAGAAAGTTCTTATTTAGTGGGGTTCGCAAAGTGGTGTTCTTTCCGGGGTACCTCAGGAGGAGAAACGCATTACTTTGGCACACAATCAGGCTTGGTCAATCAAGTCTTCGAGATCAGCCCATAATATGAGGACGCTGTTAGTGCGCCATCTGTAACCCCCAGCACCCACCATTCTTGTGTCCTGCCAGAACCTGGGACTGTGCGTGAGAGATGCTCAGCCCTCATGATGCTGAACAGAAATGCCAATGAGTGAACACTCTGGGAGCAGCACTCTACCAAACAAGGAAAGGAGTGGTGAATAAATGCCTCGGTTTCCTCCTGCCTCAAAGGGAACAACTCCAAGGCATGGTTTCTGGGTGTCCCAGGGTTCCCCAGTGGGATTGAGCCCTGACATGCACAGGCGTATGCTGCTCCTTAGCACAAGTTTTAGTGGATGCCTTCTCTGCCCCACATTACCTCCCCACTGCCCTGCCAGCAATTCCAGAGATCACTGTCTAAACAAATTTCTCGCTTACAAATCTTTGTCTCAGAGTCCACTTCCGGGGAAACCAAACCCAAGATACTTCCCAGTGTCTTCTCTCTTTGTGAAGAACGTTGAGGTCTGTTTAATGGTTCCCTTTAAAAAAAAGTGTTTTCTTCCTTTTTTTTTTTTTTTTTTTTTTTTTTGACAGAGTCTTGCTGTGTCGCCAGGATGGAGTACAGTGGCGTGATCTCGGCTCACTGCAACCTCTGCCTCCTGGGTTCAGGCGATTCCCTTGCCCCAGCCTCCCTGCTAGCCCTGCTAGCTGGGACCACAGGCACCCGCCACCACGCCTGGCTAATTTTTTGTATTTTAGTAGAGATGGGGTTTCACCATGTTGGCCAGGATGGTCTTGATTTCCTGACTTCATGATCCACCTGCCGTGGCCTCCCAAAGTGTTGGGATTACAGGCGTGAGCCACCATGCCCAGCCAAAAATACATTTTCTTTACCAGAATTTTTAATCAAGGATATTTGAAATAAAGATAAAAAATAAAGATTCTTGTTCTATTAAAAATCAGAAAATCTGGCATCCACGCATGGCAGCCCTGAGCAGGAGCTGGAAGGGGCTGCCACTTTTAGAGAAGCCTGTTCTCTCCACTTCCTTACGGTTCCCACCAGGTCCAGCTTTGTTCTTTCAGGTCAGTTTCCTGGTCCCTATAAACAATTGAGTTTTTGAACTCAAGATTTCTGTTTCATCCTAGGCATCTTCTAAAGAGCTGTAGACAACAGATCAAGCATTTTTCTTGCATTCCGTTTAATTTCTTCCTGAAATCTAACAAAGGAATTCCCCACGATTTGGGCAACTATGCCTCTTTTTGTTCTTTTTAACTTCAGATTTTTATGATAGTTGCTCTCTGTTTTTACAGCAGAAGAGATTTCCCTGATCTGCAGTCATCTGTGTAAGCTCCCTGCACTTTTTTCACATTCAACAGGAAACCAGACCAATGAGATGCCCCGTTGTCTTCAGTTCATGGTGGGCTCCTGCGTAGCCCACTTGAATGGTTTTGATTTTTCCCTTGAGAAGATGAACTCTCAAAAATAATTCCCATCCTCCTCCTTCCTCATACCCTACCACTATTACTATTCATGAGTTATTTTTCTTCTTGTATGGAGGAATCCTTTGGACCCCTCAAAGACTTCTCAAATTGCATCAATTCACTTTTCTCTCATATCAAAGTACTACGTGGTACCACTGTCAGCCTCATAATATAACCAACTATAATAAAACAAATATAAATACGTGTTTAAAAGAGCATGTGTGACCTACTGTGGTAGTGTGGTATAACATTTGAATTCTGTCACCTTAGAAACTTAGAGGTTTACCTGAAAAATGCCATCACTTCTGTTCCATGGAATTGAACTTTTGCCAGGATCCTTTTGCTGTGGCTGCAAAAGGGTCAATGTGTAGGATAAGGGAGAAATTCATTCCATTGTCCAGGTAATGTGCCTACATAAATCTAAAAGCCGGACATAAGAAAACTTCATTTTTTTGCTTCATCTCTGCTGGTTTTTCACCAACTGAAGAAGGGCAGACCATTGAATGTGAACGATTCAGAGAAGTTTGCATTCTTAGGAGAACTGAGTCATTGGCCCCCATGGCTTCCTTGTTCCTCCTCTGGGTTTGGCCTTGTGTGAACAGGTGGCAACAAGGTCTTAAAATTACCAATGAACACACTTCTGTCCCAAATCTGCTTTGTAGCGGGAGCTCTGAACTTGGAATCCACAGCAGCCTGGCCACTCCAGCCAACAAGAGGAAGCAATGCAGCAAAGCACAGGGTCAAAGAGTGGAGGTACTTTTAGGATATTTTCCAGGTAAACATCCTATAAATAGGGAGAGTCAAGACGCCACAGCAGGCCGTCCCAGCATGGAATACAAAGCATAGGTGTGGCATGGAGACCCAGTGGAGGGACCAGCACAACCTAAGGGGAAACCTCAGAACATCAGAACTAGAGTGGAACTCAGGTATGGGGCTTTCTCATGGGGGCAAAGAAGGAGGCCATGTCAACATGCCAGGGAGTCTCACCCCAAGCAAGGTTCTGCCTCTCCTCTACTTAAACCCCTAAAAGGCTCCCTGTTGCTCTCAAGATAAAGTCTAAACCCCCAAACAGAGCTTTTCAACATCAATGGTCTGGTTGGCCTCACAGAACTTCATTTGTTCCTCATTGTCTGTCCACAGGCTCTCTCACTGCTGGGCTGGGCCTTGAGTAAGCTGGTGGGGGGATTGGAGATCAACCAGACCTGGTGCCCACCCTCAGGAAGCTCACTGTTCAGTAGGGAGACAGATAGGGGACAAATAGTTTACAGAGCTACTTCATAAGTGTTGTGAGAATTCAGAGATGACAAAAAGAAAGGGGTGATCAGCTCATTTGGGGGCGGGAAGGAAGGCCTTCAAACCAAAGACCTTCAAGACCAAGGAGCAGTTCACTGAGGGCAGGACAAAGGAAACGAAAACAGTCCAGCAGAGAGAGAATGACTTGAACACAGACGGAGGGGCTCAATGCTGCTTGGAACATAAGAACTTCAGTGAGACAGGAGGTCACAAGGGATGTCTGGGGGACTAGAGGGACGTCTTGGTTCCTGGGCCAAAACTCAAGTTTCCATGCTGAGTTATGGGGACCACCTGGAGGTCACCTGTGCTTGCAGGCTTCCTGAGTCTGTCAGTACTGTGTAGGTTATATGTGGCACATCCTCCCACAAGAGACATGAATGTTGGGCTCACGTTCCTGGAAAATCAAGTGGGTATCATGGCTCCAGGGTCCTTTCTCCACCTCTGAGCTCCTCTTTCCTCCTTGTTGGCTTTGTTTTTCAGCCAAGTTTTCCCCAAGTGATGACAAAGATGGCCATGGGGAGCTCAGAGATGCATCTACAAGTTTAACAACCTTCTAGATAGAGTTTCCCTTCCCTATTAGTTTCCACGAAATTTCAGGGGAAATAGCCTCATTGGTCCCAGCTGTGCCACATCCTTGTTTCTGGACCAATTGCTGCGGCCAAGGAGATGTAGCATTTTCTGAAGCCAGACCCAGGTCATGGCTAATTCCTGTAGCCCTGGGTAGGGTCAGTTTCCCCTGCTCCCATGATGATTGTGAATACAGTGTTGGCAATCCAGGAGAAATGAGGGGTTTTTTTGCTAAAATGGACTCTGAATACAGGGCAAGTAAAAGCCAGTGCTACTTCCCATACAACTCTGAGTCTAGCCCCTTACCCACCAGATGTACAGCTTGTGCAGAGAACAACATCCCTCTTGCCAAGATGATAGCTGCCTTGACTTTGATGTTCCTCAGTTTCCACACTTAACGTCAGCTCTTCTGCCAGGGCTGCATACTTGTTTGTTTTGTCTGGACAGATTTTTGTGATGCTTCTGCTGCAGGAAACAGCTACATCAATAAGGTCCGCTGTTTTGTTAGCTTTATCAAGGAGCAGAATGTCTGCTCTGGTGAGCTGCTTTTGTGTCTCCAGCTATCTCAGAATAGCTGTTTTCCAACATATTCTTTTTCTTTGTGCTATTTTCTTTACCCAAGCCCACTTTCAAACAATTAATTGGTGAGCTTTGTGGCAACATTCTTGTACCTATTAGCATTTCATCCTGCTATCCAAGGTGGTTTACGACTTCTGTATTTCTTAGCAATTAGATTTTGCTTATCAAGCAAATGGGTTCAAGAGCAATGACATTGCACTGTATCTATGAAAACAGGTCTTCAAAGCATGAAAAATGGCATGTTATGTTACTCCTGCTGTTGCTATGGCTACTTTGCCTGCATAATATTGACTAAGGAGATGTCAGAAAATCTGCTAAAGAGCAGAGATTTCTGTATCTTTCTTCCCTCCCTCTCTCCTTCCTTCAGCAAAGACTTACTGAGCAACTATTACACCCTAGGCACTAGACATATAGTAATATTTCTAAAATTCACCTAATATCATATATAACTATATCTATAATAATATAATACTATCTTATGTAAGTATGTATCTACAATATAAATATACAAAATACATAAATATTTATATATAAATAAATTATAACTATATATTTGATCTATGACATATGTATCAGTGCTTACTATTTGACAGGCACTGTTCTAAGAACTCTGCACATAAAAACTTTTAATCTTTTTTTCATTTTCTTAACAATCTCTCTTCTTTTTCTTTTTAGTTTATAATTTTAAATTTTGTGGGTACATAGTAGGTGTATATATTTATGGGGTACTTATTCTTAATATAATATTATAAATATATTTTATAGATAAAGAAAATAAGGCAATAAGCAATCAAATGACTTTCCTAATATCATACAACTAGTTACTAGAAGAGAAAGGACCTTAACCCAGGCCTCAGAATCACTACACTATTCAGTAGCAGACAAATCTTAAAAATCAAAAACAAACAAACTAACAAAAAGAATCATTATATTGTGCTACTAATCCATTTGTTGAGTATCACATGAGAAATAATTACAAATTATGGCTAATATGATGATGGATAAGTTTTAGGACCTTATAAGGAGCTTAGTCCGGTTCCATGGCTATAGTGAGGGAAGGCATCTCTGAAGAAGGGATGTAGCAGCTGAAATTTGAGGACGAGTTGGAAGTAAGTGATGTTGGGAGGACAAAGAGAAGATCAAAGGCAGGTGTCAGGCAGAGGGACAGTAGATATGTACCTGTCCCCAAACCCAAATGGAGCCTAGTAGACTCTGTGACTAGAAGCAAAACCTGTAGAGGTGGTGTAGTTAGGTTAGAAACAGTAAGGTCATGCTTTGTGAGTTTTTTATTTCTGGTAGACAGAAAATGGCCCCCAAAGTGACCGTGAATATGTTACCTCATGTGGCAAAGGGACTTCACTATGTGATTAAAGGTACCATGGACCTTGACAGGCGGAGAGTATGCAGTTGCACCCAATTTAATCACCGAAGTCCTTAAAAGCAGAGACTTTTTCAGCCATGGTCACAAAGAAAAATGTGACTACAAAAAAGAGTCAGGAAGAAGTGACTTTGATGGCTTTGAAGATGAAGATATGGAATAGAGCCAAGGAAGAGGGTGTCCTCTAGAAGCTGGAAATATAACCAAGCATAATAAGAAACAAAGCCAAACATGTATTTTTAAAAACATGTATGACATAATGTAGCAGTTAGGTATAATATTTGAGTTCTGTCAACTTAGAAAGTTAGATGTTTGCCTGACAAAATGACATCACTTCTGTTCCATGGAATTGAACCCTTGGAAAAGGAGAGAAACAGCTTTCTCCTATAGAGCCTCCAGAAAGAATGAAGCCCTGAGAACATCTTGTTTATAGCCCAGTGAGACCAGGTCAGATTTCTGACTCCAGAACTGTAAGATAACGGATTTGTGTTGCGTTAAACTAAGTTTATGGTCATTTGTGACAGCAGCGATAGGAAATTAACACATGTCATAAAAAGCTATTGATGGCTTTGAGCAGAGGGACAGCACTATCAAGAATTTTTTTTGAAACTTCAACAATTTTTTTATCACCAAACTTGTGCAGGGTTAACGCTTTCACCTGGAGAACAGCAAAAACGACACTCTAACAAGATCAAGGGTGGGAGGGCGCAAACCCAATGAAGACTGTCTCTTAAAAAAATCATTAAGAAAAAATGCATTATCTGCATAAGCATTGTTTTAAAAACTAAAACGTCCCAGTGTGGCAGAAAAATATCCCAAAGTGATTTCAGTCCACAAAAAAACAGCATTTGGCAGTCTGTGCTGCCTTAAAAACTCTAACTTAGAATGACCCTAGGAGAAAATCATCCTTCCTCTATTAAAAAAAAATCCCTTTTTTCCTTGTCCTTGTTCAGATTCCATGAAACACTCAAAGAATAACAGGATGAACAACATCCAGCCCACTTCTCTCATCCCCTATCTCTTAAGGCTCACACTCAGGACTATTCCTTAGGAACCTTCATCTCTACTACAATCAGAAAATTGATCCCTAATTTCTAGGCCAGAGTCCTAGAAACTTGCAAATCACCCTCCTGCTTCCTTCAAGGAGAAGCCTCAGGGATCCTTGAAAGATCAAGGGGACAGTGTATCTGGCTGCAACTGGAATGCCTGCCGGGTTGGGCCCAGGGGAGCCCTTTCTCAGCAAAAGCACCCCAACACCTTATTACTGAAAGTCTAACCTACCAGGTAAAACAAAGGAACAGCAAGCACCAAACTACAGCTGTACCAAAAAGGTGCACCTCTCCAACATTAACCATAAAGGTAAGGGAGGTGAGGAGAGCCGAGTGAGTATTTGACCTCATCTGTCTTCTGAGAAGCTTGCATATTTTAGGCCAAAGCCTTGTTGCAGAGAAAGACATTTGGCCAAAGAGTTGTCTTTGCTGTGTCTGGCTGGATAAAGCTGCCATTTCTGGGCATCCTGGTTCAAGGCTGCTTTATGGAAGCTTTGCTCCCTTATGTAGAGTACTTAAGAATTACTGCGGAAATTTTCCATTTGCCTTCATAACTGGCAAATACTTCAACAGCAGTTTCTCAAAAACCACCAACGGAGAAAGACCACCCCTTAAGTTGAGGATCACAGCTCCTTCCAGTCAATGCACTTCTTGCCAGACATTTGTAGCAGCTCATTGGTTTTAGAAAAATGTCTGCATCCAGTAGGGCATGGTGGCTCACACCTGTAATCCTAGCACTTTGGGAGGCAAACGTGGGTGGATCACTTGAGGTCAGGAGTTCAAAACCAGCTTGGTCATCATGGTGAAACCCAGTCTCTACTAAAAATGCAAAAAATTATCTGGGCATGGTGGTGTGCACCTGTAGCTCCTGCCCAGCTACTCGGGAGGCTGAGGGAGGAGAATCACTTGAACTCGGGAGGTGGAGGTTGCAGTGAGCCAAGATCATGCCACTGCACTCCAGCCTGGGTGAAAGAGCAAGACTTATCTCCAAAAAAAAGAAAGAAAGAAAGAAAGAAAGAAAGAAAGAAAGAAAGAAAGAAAGAAAGAAAGAAAGAAAGAAAGAAAGAAAGAGAGAGAGAGAGAGAGAGAGAGAGAGAGAGAGAGAGAGAGAGAGAGAGAGAGAGAAAGAAAGAAAGAAAGAAAGAAAGAAAGAAAGAAAGAAAGAAAGAAAGAAAAGTGTCTACATCCAAAGAACCTCTATACGCAGACAACAGGGAGGGTTGAGCCAGCTGCAGAATGTGGTGCTATTTCCTATCCATGGCACTGCCCTTCTTCTGAGCATAAGAGCCCCAGAGCAAGAAGCCAGTCTGAGTTCTGATTTAGCCAGGACACAACTATGTCAGTGAGTTGCTCCCAGCCTCTCTCCTTATAAGAACTGGCTTGATGGGCCAGAATAGTGAGACCGCATTGAGTAGAAGAACCCCTTGTTTGGCCCACCCAGATAAATCTCCATGCTGAGGGTGAACAAAACCATCGATGTCTGCATTCAACAATTTTTAAGCATTTTCTGAACTGGGCGGAGGTGGAACAGGTCTTTGCACATGAAAGCAGAGCCTGTGAGCTTGACTGGGTCCATGATATGGATCCTGTATGGGAATGAGAGCCTTCACATATCCTATGTCACACATATGGGTCTAGGTTCTGAAAACTTGGTGTGGGGGTGAATAAACAATGTAATGTCTGTTTTATTCTGCACAAATCCCATTAGCTTTATAAAATACTCTTTCCTGAACTGCACTGAGGTACTTCTTCCAGCTCTCACCAAAACACATGGGTAGTTGTGGACCTTGAGTCTGTGTTGGGCCATGAGTCTGGGAAGAGCCCTGACCTTCCCCTTTAGATGTGAACCAACTGCTCAGTGCTCAGCAGTGAGGAGGACAGCATGCTGGGCTTATCCTTCCTGGCCCTGGCTTTCTTGATGGGGTGGGCCTCTGCATCTCAGTTCTCCTAAGCTACAGCTGTCACACCAGTCCCCAGGTCAGCTGGCTTGGGACTGTGGGAAAGAGACTTCCCAGCCAGACTGGGAGAGAGGAAGTAGTAGAGTATCTTCTGGCTGTTCATCCCAGAGTTGAGGAGGAAGCAAATACACAGCCCAAGGACCTACAAGGCTTCCACTGGCTGCAAAAGTCAGCAATTCAAATTTTTAAAAATTAGTTGCATATTTTTATCTGGGTCTCACATTATTTCACTGTGATTTGGAGATTGTGATGGTTAATTTTATGTCAACTTGACTGGGCTAAGGGATGCCCACATAGCTGATGAAACATTATTTCTGGGCATCCCTTAAAGTCTGTGCGGGTGTTTCTGGAAGAGATCCACATCTGGGTTGGTGGACAGAGTGAAGCAGATGGCCTTCACCAATGCAGGTGGGCGTCACCCAATTCACCGAGGGCCCAGAGAGAACAAAAAGGCAGAGGAAAGGTGAGTTTGCTCTCTGCTTAAGCTCGGACACCCAACTTCTTCTGCCCTCAGAGGTCAGCACTTCCGGCTCCAGGTCCCACTCAGATGGGAACTGACACTGTCAGCCCCTTCCCACTCCCACCCTTGTTTCTGAAGCCTGCAGACTTGGACAGACTGCACCACGAAAGTCCTGCTTCTCCAGCTTGCCAGTGGCACAGGTGGCAGGTTGTGGGACTTCCCAGCCTCTGTAATCATGTGAGCCAGTTCCTGTACTGGTTCCATTTCTCTGGAAAACCCTGAGACGGGAGTCAAACATCAGCCACATTTTACTAAGCTGTTGACAAAGTTTTCAACTGGGGTTGGAGGAAACTATTTTTCTACATCACGGGACAAACTGTCCTCATTTCTTTCACTAAACATTTGTATCAATTCCTGCGGTTGTCATCAGCCACTGGCACCAATGTCTGACAGCAGCAGAGATTTCCAGGGGTCTTGGTGAATTCCAATGCTGGCCTAACTTGGGGGACCTTAGGTGAGTTGCATAACCTCTCTGAACCTCAGTTTCTCTGCTGTCAGATGGAAATTCTGCCAAGGCCTATTCCACGAATGGGTCATTATGAAGATTTAAAAAAAAACCTAATTGTCCGAACTTTAATCTTGTCACAGAGTAGAGCTCAACAAAAGCTACTTTCTCTTTTTCTGTGTAGTTGCTTCCAGTGTTTCAGTGGCTTCTGGGTCAGACAATGCAGTAAATGACTGGACAACTATAGCCATGAACATGAAGTATTCATGTAAATGTAAGGGCCAGGGGAGAATCAATTATCAGCATAAGGATGACAGGCAAGCCTCTCTCCATAGAAATGTTTTCTTATTATATTCCAAAGCATTATAACTCTCTGTGTCCTCCATTATCCTAGTTATTGGCTGGAGTGATAGGAATGAGCTGTTGCCGACAGCGGTGTTACTCATGAGCACATGACTGCTGGTCAACAGCTCTGTGCAGGGACAGACAACGGCTTGTCCCAGCTGGAGGAAGTCCATGGTCTAGTGACTTAAGGAAGTAGTAAAAAGAGACAACCAGGTAATTACCAACCTCCCACACACTTTCCATAAATAATGTAGCCGTTCCCTGTATATCTATCCCTGATATAATACATCTTTTCTTTGTTTCTGATGAATAGACATAAACCTAAAAAGGAAGTATCCTGAGTATGTCTTGGCCACTTTTACTATATAACAGATTGATGGGTGCTTAAAATTTCAGTACAGATATCAGTAGGGCAGTAGAGTCCCTCTGCTTCTTATAATCTAGCTAAGAGTGGGTCAGACTATGGAACATCTGTGTCCTTCAAGAGTCCTCTGATTTTTAGAATCACTTCTGACTCCAGGCACCCTACTTCTGCTGATTTGGAGAATTTTAGGAACCATCTGAGTCCTTCCAGTTTCTAATTGTCCAAACCAACCTGGAAGCCAGAAGGCAGAGGTACCTGTGGATGTAGTTGACACAGCTGAGCCTCCCAGCACAGAAAGCAGGGTGGAGCTGAAGATGCTAGTGCAATACATGAGCACGTGTGCGTATACAAGATGCCATGTGGGCTTGGGTGATAGAGTCCCTTGTGTGTCTATATAGGATTGGGAGTGGAGTGCACTGGTGCATCCCTGACCAGTTGGAGATGGGAGAAGCATGCGGTGTTCCCTTCCAAGATTCCAATTCCCTTCCTCAGATGTACTCTTGAATTCAGCTAGACCAGACAGCACAGGAAAGCTGCTGGCTGATCCACGCCTCTTCTGGTTTCTTGGCTGATTTGGAGTTCCCTGGGCCCTCCCTAGGTGTAAGTGTCACCTTCAGCAGACCCTGAGTGACAGAGCAAGCAAGATACAGAGGGGACGGGGAGCTCTGATGGGAATCAGGATGTAAAGAGAGCCCATCTTAGGACAGGGGCCTTTGCAAAAAATCAGGCCAGGGAGGGCATTCCAGCATGCAGCGTTCACCCGAGAGGAGGGAACATCACCTTGTAGGCAAAGACTGAGAATATGCAATAGCTGAGGGGTTCTCAGGACCCCTCCCCTGCTTCCCCATGGGCTTAGGCCATCTCCTCACTTGCTCACGGAGTTCTCTCCGGCAGATCTGCCCTCCCACTCATACTTCCTTCATTTCCCAACACGTCTGCTTAACATCTTGCTCCCTTCTCTTAAGCACTTTTGTTTTATCACTTAATTTTTAACTGTCTTCCCCATTTCCAATCTCACGTTCCCTCAAAACACTTCTCATTGCCGCCATGAGGTCTCTCACGCCCAGGGATGTTATTCTGACTGTATAAACCTAGAAAACCATATCTGAACACAACAACATAATTTGAACATGTTGTCCAACATCCTGCTACACTCAGCTTAGTCCCCTAGCATGAGCTGGCTCTGCTCACAGCCCTAGGAAAGACACTTTTTCCTACCTGTATGATACCACACTCATAGGTCACAGCCAATTGTGTCAGGTGCATTTACTGACTCTGGAGAAGACAAGCCATGGGTGGCCAGTGCCCACTCAGATCTGTTATTGCCCAACTCTTTGAACAATTGAGGGAGTTTGGAACAGAGTCAAGTGAGTGTAGAGCACTAGAGAGATGTCTCTGGCCAGTGAGATCCCCATCACTGCCCTCTGTCCATCCTTCTTTCTTCTTTCTTTAGCTCGGTCACCCACCCAGGCTGGAGTGCAGTGGCATGATCTCAGCTCACTGCAGTGTCCACCTCCTGGGTTCAAGCAATTCTCCTGCCTCAGCTTCCCAAGTAGCTGGGATTACAGGCACCCGCCACCATGCCTGGCTAATTTTTTTATATTTTTAGTAGAGACGGGGTTTCACCATGTTGGCCAGGCTGGTCTGGAACTCCTGACCTCAGGCGATCTGCTTGCCTTGGCCTCCCAAAGTGCTGAGATTACAGGTATGAGCCACTGTGCCCAGCCTGCCCATCCTTCTTAAGTCCCATTTGTTTAAGTCTGTGGATTTAAACCAGAATGCAAAGCTGGACTGCAGATCACCTAGCTAGGCACCGTTTTCTTTGTCTGTTGATCCAGGTCAAGGGTTTGATGAGTTTCACTGATACCCATCAGGAATTTAAAGACCAAGGGCAAGAGAATTATGGGGTCCACTCTTTGGCCGCATTCTGGTTGGGCCCACCCTACAACAAGAAGTTGTCTTTATAACACTTTATAAAACCTTATATAACATATATACATTTTATAGATATATACATATAACTTTATAAAGTTTTCTTTATAAAACCCAGTCATTGGAGATTTTTCTTTTGTATTTTTAAATAATAGGCATTTTCATCTGAATAGCTCGTGAGCAAGTCAGTGGGGACAAGGACAGCAGTTAAAGAGTCTGTGTATATCCACACTGGAGCAGCAGCCTGGAATAGCCAGAGAACTTGGGCTTTGAACTCAAACTAAACGGTGCAAATCTAAGCTCCAACACTTCCCAGCCATGACTTTGGGCAAGATGTTTGAACTCACTCATTTATTTACTCAGCAAATATCTGTTGAGCCCCTACTATGGCCTGACTAGGTGCTAAGCCCTGGGACTACCGCAGAAATCAGACAGACATGCTCTGTCTTTACTAAGCTTCAACATAGCAAAGAACTAAGCAGTTACCCTATCTGTGTTGTTAAGACAATAACTATTGTAAGAGCCATTGCGAGATCAGAATATATAGATGTGTGTGTATATATACACATATACACACTCACACACACCTCACAGGCCTCCATCAACATGACCCTGTTCCCTTTTGTTTGAGTGAAACAGCTTCTGGGCAGCTTGATGCTTTCTAGATCTTGGCCTCCTGGCTATGTCTGCATATTTTCTTCAACATCTAAGGAGTACTTACTAAGTGTCAGTAATCTGCCTGGCACTGTTCCAGGCACTTGGGACATATCAGTGAACAAGACAAAGTCCCCAGGCGCATGGAGGTACTAGACGGAGCCAAATGATGAATCACTGACATACCAAAGTCATAAATTGTGCACTGTCTCAGTTCCCGAGGCCCCACAAGCAGACTCGGAGACAAGAGCTGGTGCAGGGACATTACCTGGGAGGTCATTCCAGGAAGCACAGGTGAGGAAGAGGGTTGGGGAGGCAAGGCAGGGAAGAGAAAGATAATTAAAAACACATTAGTAGCCTGGGCAACATGAGCAAACTCTGTCGCTACTAAAAACAAAAAAATTAGCTGGACACGGTGGTGCACCCCTGTAGTCCTAGCTACTTGGGAGGCTGAGGTGGGAGGATCACCTGAGCTTGGGAGGCAGAGATTGTAGTGAGTCAAGATTGCACCACGGCACTCCAGCCTGGGCAACAGAGCAAAACCCTGTCTCAAACAAACAAACAAACAAAAAGCATTAGTGAGCAGAGGGTTAGGGTTAGAGTTAGCCTGTTTTTAAACATCACAAGCATCAAATCATACAGGATGCATGTATCTTTGTCCTACTCTTTCTGCTCAGTCGACGTCATGGGTGTGAGATCCTTCCATGTTCCTGGATTGGTCTGAAGATTGCTCCTTCTCATTGCAGCGCAGTAGTCCACCATGTGACTCTACTATAATTTACTTCCCAGCCCAGGGCCTTTGCATTGTTCCTGATTTGGGGCTATAAGCACCGCTCTGAAGGTCTCTCTTAGTTGAACACACGCTCATTTCTATCTGGTATTTACCCAGTGAGGTAGAATAGAGTCTGGAGACAGGGAACGTAATGCTGATTTGTGCTGACTTCCTAGAACTGAATCCACAGGAAAACCCCAGCTTTCTACACCCAAGTAACAAAAGGATCAGAGGCTACTCTCTTTGCACTGCCTTGCAGATGAAAACTGAAAAGTACCTATAATTGGTCCCCTCCCTCCACCAATCAGACTGGTCGTGGGGCCAAGTCTTCATGTGTAACTTTGCTTCACTTCACCCTCTGATTGGTCACCTTCTGTGACCTTCTGTGACCTTCTGTGACCAATCAGAATGGCTGCAGGTCAAATCTTCTTTTACACAGGGTGTAACCAAGTAACCAATGGGAAACTTCTGGAGGGTAAACTCCAGAAAATTCTGTAACCAACGATCCTGAGCCACTTGCTCAAGCCAGCCTCCCACTCTGTGGAGTGAATTTTTGTTCACAGACGTCTGTACTTCCATTGCTTCATTGCTTCATTGCTTTCTTTGTGTGTTTTGTCCAATTTTTTGTTTAAAACACCAAGAATTTGAATGACAGGTAGTCAAGACCCTCCACTGGTAACACCAGGAGTGGAATTGTTGGGTTGTAGAGTTTGCATAGATTCAGCTTTGGAAAATAATTAGCAGATGTTTTGCAGACCAATTCTGAAAAAAAGAAAATAGTTACAGGTTTGACTGTTTTATACTCAACATGAAAATAGTTTGTAGACAGTCCCATGCGGGGTTAAAAATAAATATTTTTATAGCTGAAATGACTTACTCTATTAAGAAGAAGAATGTCAGTGAGAAAATTGGCCCTCTTGTCGGCCAATACCCAGGCCTTTGGGGAACACCTGAGGAAGCATCTTCCTCATTTGCCACTTTAAATTTAAAACATGCCATAGGGGGACAGCTGGAGGAATGCAAGTGCCTCAAATGCTGTCTCTTATTCCCCCAAAGGGGTGTCTCTGCTTCAATTTCCAGAAATCCACATGTCATCTCCACCATTTTCAGGCTCAGGGAAGATGTTTATTGTTCAGTAGATACCTGTAAGCATCAAGATTTGGGGAGTAGGGGGATATGGAGCAGTTGTGAGGATGTGAATTCTTGATTCAGATACACCAGGTATTAAAGCTTGAATCCTAGTGAGTGATCTTGGATGAACTATTTCCCCTTTTGGGTTCTGGTTTCTTCATCTGCCAAATGGACAAAATAACAGTTCTTGTCATCAAGAGAGATTATGGAAAGGACAGTATGAAATGCATGAAAAGGAATTAGCATGGGGCTAGCGCCTAATTCTTAGAAAACATTAACAGCAATCAGCATCATCGCTGTGGTCATTTGTATTTGCTAGCTGTCAGAGTGGGGATGTTCCCAGCTGTGCAGCACCCAAGTGGGCACTGAAGGTTCATTCTCCCCACCTCTTTCTTCCATGAGGCAACTAAGTCATCACTCTCCCCACCCCCAGCTCTCTGCGGTAGCAGAAGAATCCAGGCTACAAGTGCCAGAATCACATCACACTGAGCTTGCTAATCCTTTTTGCCCTCAGATGTGGTTAGCTGGGGAGGGGAAAGGCAAGAGGAGGGAGGTTGGCAAGTTGCAAACCCAGGACAACAAAGCTGAGCTGCCTGAAGCCTGCAGCCAGGAGCAAACGGAAACAAATTAGTTCAATCCCAGAATGTAAACTGGCTTTGACAGAGATGCATGGAAAAGCCACGCAAGGAAAGCCTGCTGCAATTTCTCATCTAGTTAGCAGAGGGATCAATGCCACGGGCACAGGCCCCGTAGAAGACACTGCACGCGGCAGCATGTGCAGGGCCTGGGGCCTGGGACCCCCCTTTGGGGTTCCAAGATGCATCAGGTGCCAAGGTCAGTTTTGGGGGAAGGGGACTTGCCCTCAGATGTTCTAGTCCGTGTATTATAGTGCCTGAGAGTCCTGCATGACAGCTTGATTCAGGGATATAGAATTTTAGGACTTGGAGGATATTCTGTCCAGAGATTTTTATATTCTAGAATTCTATGAATGTGTACTGGGGGCTAGGAGGATACTGTGAAGATAGGGAAACACTGAATAATAGGTGGGCTCCCGACTTCAAACAGAGCTTTCATATGTTTTGGATTGGGATGAAACATATGAAATTGCCATTTTTATTGGTCAAAAGCAGCTCATGATTGACAATTTCATTTGGTTACATGAGATGCAGGCTGGATTTGATCCTGAGCAAGCCACCAGCTCCAGGAGGATGGGACAATGGGGTGCAAATCACTTCTCCATCTCTGGACCTGAAACAGGACCTGGCATATGCCACAGCTGGAATAGCAAATGAATGAAGCAGGTGTCAATGCCCTCATGGGTTCTTTCTCTATTCATTCATATATTTGTGAACAAGCATTCACTGGTATTAGTATGCATCAGATATTAAATGCTGGGTTACAACAATTAATCTATACTTTTTTTAAGTATAGTTAAATTACTTTAACAGCAGACAGTCATTGACTTTCCCTGAGGCCATTTATAGTGCAGTGGGTGAGACAGACATTAAACATACAGTGGCCTAAGTGTTAGTTACAATTGTGATAAGTGGTACAAAGGAAAGAGGGCATATAATCATTGAGTGTTGGATGCGGCTTGGATGTTTTGTCCTCTCCAGATTTCATGTTCAAATGTAATCCCCAGTGTTGGAGGTGGGTCTCATGCTAAGTGTTTGGGTCATGGGGACAAATTCCTCATGAATTTGGGTGCTGTCCTCAGATAATGAGTGAGTTCTGGCTCTGAGTTCACACAAGATCTAGTTGTTTAAAAGAGTGTGGCACCTCCCCATCTCTGTCTGGCTCCTCCTCTCACCCTGTGATACTCTGGCTCTCCCTTTGCCTTTCGCCATGATTGGAAGCATTCTGAGGCCTCACCAGAAGCAGATGCCAGCACCATGCTTCCTGTACAGACTGCAGAACTGTGAGCCCAAATAAACCACTTTTCTTTATAAATTACCCAGCCTCAGGTGTTCCTTTATAGTAATGCAAGAACAAACTAACATAGTCATTAGGTGCAAAGTGCAAGGGTGGCCACTGGGAAGGTTACAGTAATAAGATGCTGCCCAGCTGCCAAGAGAAGGAAGTGTAGTAGGCAGTATTCCGCTCACAAAGATTTGGTGTCTCTCCTTTGGAAGAATTGTTCTTACCTCACCTATTGAGCTCAGGCATGGCCATGTGACTTGTTTTAGCCAATGAAATGTGAGCATGAGTGATTAGTCATTTTCAGGCAGAAGACTCAAGCCTCAGTGTGCCATGCTCTCTTTTCCTGCTGCCACACACTGCTGCTTCTTTAGCAAGGGTCCTGGAATACAGGCCTTCCCAATGGGTGCAAAAATCACCTAAGAATTTCAGGTTGTTTGTTTCAGACTGTTTCAGCATAAGCTTGTCTGACTAACAGCAGTCATCCATGCCCTTGCCCTAATCTAATATGAAACCATGTTATAGACTTCCATATTCCTCTCCAGTGTCAAGTACAGTAGCTTCCATGTGGTAAGTACCAGTAAATGATTGTGAATGAACAATGCAGCACAGGTTGTGGTAATTGCCATAAAAGAAGGGCAAATCTGGTGTCCTGAGAGCTCAGAGAAGGGAGAGCTCAGCTTTAAGCTCCAGAATGAGAGCATCTTGAGCACAGACTGACCCTAAATGCTGGGTAAATAACAATGAGTATTATGATCACTGTTATCATTCTAGTCCAGTTGTGTTTGGGGAATGGCTTGCAGGTGAGTGAGAGTGGAACACATCATACTGTCCGTGATCTTTCTTTATACTCCAGAGGGCATGAACTCTAGTAGCTATGGCCTTATATTCTTAGAGCCTCACGATCAGAGAAAGGCATGCATCCTTCTCAGCTCAAATTTCTTAAATCCCAGGGAAGACTTCCTATTGGCTCAATTGAAGTCACATGTCTTTTCTTGAACCAATCAATAACTGTGGTCTCTGGGTAAAATCCAGTTCAATAGCCCAGCCAAAATTTGACCCAAAAAGAACAGTATCTGTTCTAGGAAGAACAGAGTCAGAGTCATCGTGAGTCAGGCAGGCTCCCCATTTTTATAAGTTTTATGCAATCATTTATTGAGTACTTACTGCTCTTTGGAAGACTTTGTGCTTGGCACTGTGGAGGAATATAGAAGACATAGAAGCGGAAGGGGTATTGGGACTTGAGGAGGCAGAGGCAAGGAAAAAGTAAAGCCCAGACTGAGTCCAGCCCCTACTGCACAGACACTCCCTCTGGGCTGCCCTGTCCTGGAATGTCTCTCCACCAGAAAGCTCTGGTACCCTCCCAGCGCAGTCCCCAAAGAGCTAAAAATCAAGGCCACTCACTCCTGAGCCTGACAGCCAAGCTGGATGAGAATGAATGGGGCTCTGTGAGGCATCTTGCAGCCTTCTTGACAATGCTCTGGCCTGTGCACTCTGTTCTCGTGGTTTCTGTCTCCTCTTCTGTGTTTACAGGGTTGGGCAGCTGCTACAGCCCTTGTCTCCTCCCTGGGTGCCTCAGAGTGACAGAGATGAAGAAGTCACTTGGCTCTAGGAAATGTGGCCTGGCTCTGATATGGTTTGGCTTTGTGTCCCCACCTAAACCTCATCTGGAATTGTAATCCCCACGTGTTGAGGGAGGGAGGTGTTTGGATCATGGGGGCAGTTTCCCCCATGCTCTTCTCATGATAGTGAGTTCTCACGAAATCCGATGGTTTTGTAAGTGTATGGAAAACTCCTCCTTTGCTCACTCTTCTCTGTCTTGCTGCCTTGTGAAGGTGATTGCTTCCCCTTCTGCCATGATTATAAGTTTCCTGAGGTCTCCCCAGCCATGTGGAACTGTAAGTCCATTAAAGCTCCTTTGTTTATAAATTACCCAGTCTCAGGTATTTCTTTATAGCAGTGTGAGAATGAACTAATACAGTGTGAGAACTAATACAGTGTAAGAATGAACTAATAACAGTGTGAGAACAAACTACAAGCTCTGTCCACAGTCAGCACTGTGCAGTAGGCACTGAAGCGAGACAGAGCTAACTCTAACCAGAACGCTGTCACTCACAAGTTGGCTGGCATGGGATGTTAGAGCTACTAGAGTTCATGGGCAGTACGTAGTATTAAAATAGGACTGCAGTGACTAAAACAAATCAGGGTGTATTTTTCATGCCTATAAGAAGTTCAGCTTTAGTGGCTCAACCACCAAAGGGCCACCAACTCTGAAACTCTTTGGGCCTTTTCATTTTGCAAGCTGGCCTCAGTAGTGTGAGGCATTGCATCTGTCAGCAGATGAGCACCGAAGAGGGATTTAGGGCGGGGCAAAGGCAGTGGGACATGTCTTGTCTGTCTCTTTTTATCATGAGAGCAAAACCTTTCCCAGAAACTTTCAGCAGGCTTAGATCTCATTGGCCAGATCAAAAGAAACAGGGAAAACAGATATTTTGTTTCTCCAGTCTTCATAGTGGAAGACAACAAGTGAAAAAATTATTGGGAACAACCGTAGGTCAGCCAGTTGTCCATGTCTGCTCCAAGAACTTACCTTCTTAGCCCCATACACTAGTTTCCTAGAGATTCCGGAACAAAAGACTGCAAACTTTGAGTGGCTTAAAAAACAGAAGATTTTTGCCTCACAGTTCCAGAGGCAAGAAGTCCAAGACTGGTGTTGACAGTGTTGGTTCCTTCTGAGGGCTGAGAGGGAGGATCTGCTCCCAGTCCCTGCTTCAGCTTCCCAGGGCTGGCTTGACATCTTTGGCATTCCTTGGCTTGGAGAAGCATCACCCTGCCTCCTGCCTTCATCATCACATGGTGTTCTCCCAGGGTGTGTGTCTGCTTCCACATTTCCCCTCTTCATCAGAACTCTAGTCTTACTGGATTACAGTCCACCCTAATGACCCCACTTCAATTTCATTAGCTCTGTAAAGACCCTGCCTCCAGATAAGGTCACATTCTGAGATACTGGGGGTTAGGATGTCAACATATAAATTTGAGGGGGACACGGTTCAACCCATAATAGTCCCCTTTCTTAATCTATAAAATGAGTACAAGAGTTCCTGCCCCACGCTGGCTGTAAGACTTAAACGGGGTGATCCACATAAGGAACTCCCATCAATGCTGGCCCAGAGTGAGGACCCAATATACAGCTGCTGTGTGCGGCTCCCGGGGCTCCGCACCTCTAGGGCTGAAGCTAAAGTCAGGGCCAATGAAAGGAAGATGAGGCCAAGAAGGAGAGAGGCCCATCAGTTCCCAGCCCCTAGAGTTTGCCCGTGTCCCCAGTGGGACAGACATGACCTGACAACTGACTAGCTGACCCTCATGATCCAACATGGCCCCATCCTTGGCTGGTCAGGACAGGGTGGCCTCACATACTTGGTCCCACAGAGCTCCCATTTCCAGGAAAGTAACCTTTAGCAGCTCCAAGGGAAAGGTGAAGGAGTGGGCTCCCCAGCCCTCACTTGGCAATCTCTTCTCTTCTGGGCAGTAATGGAATCCACCTTTTCTTCTGGGGGACACTTCCAACAAGAGCAGGACGGGCTGTGATCCCAGGTTCCGAGGGGCTGCTGTCTCTTCCCACTTGAGTGTTTTGAGTAAATTACAAGGCTCTTATCAGTGGTGGGGGCTTTATTGTTCTGCCAGGACATCTCCCTTTGTCAAAAACACAATAACTTGTTGTTAAGTGGTACTTTTTTAGGTTTTCCAAGCAGACAGACTAATTGTATCTTTTAATCTGGGTCAAACTGCTCTTGCTTATTACAAATTGGCTCTGAATCGTAAAAAGAGAGGGGGAAATGTGAGGAGCATTTGCAAATAATTTAGAGGCAGAATTACCTTCAGACAAACATTATGTCATATTGGGGAGAAATGCTTACCCAGACCTCAGCCTAGTTATGCTCTGGTTGGCCCAGAGGGAAGCTGAGGGACAGAGAATGTTCCCTGCTACAGATTCTGGCTACTCATGGAGCTTGTGGATGAGGGGAGCCAATTTGGGCATAGAACCAGGCATTACAGCCTGGATAATGATTCCCAGAAGTATCTGTTCCTAATCCTGTAACCTGTAGATATTACCTTATTTGGAAAAAGGGGTATTCATAGATTTAACTGCATTAGGGAGTTTATGCTGGGTTATTTAGGTGAGTCTTAAATGCAATCACAACTGTCCTTATAAGAGAAATACGGAGGGAGATATGACACAGACAAAAGAAGACAGAGCTTAGAGTGATGCAGCCACAAGCCAAGCCTTGCCAGCAGCCACCAGATTCTCCTAGAGCCTCTAGAGGGACTATGGTCCTGCTGATACCTTAATTTTAGTCTAGTAAAACTGACTCAAGGCCTCTGACCTCCAGAACTATAAGAGAATACATTTTCCTTATTTTAAGCAACCAAGTGTGTAGAAATTTGTTACCACAGCTTTAGGAAACTAATGCACCAGGAGATTCCTGTTGGTGGCTCCACTCTACCCAAAGAGGACTTTCCAAGGCTGAAGAGGCCCCCAAGAGACATGGAAAGTATCATAGAAAAGATTGGCCATTGGCCGGTGGTGTTCTAGCTCCTGTGTTGCCACTTCCTAGTTGTGTAACCCTCTCTGAACCTCAGTTGCTTCATTAGAAAAGTAAGAATAACCAATCTCCTCACTACATTGTTGGAGTATTAAATGACAGGGCACACATAAACCAGAAGATGGCATGTCACCACTGATGATCAGGGAAGGTTACTTTTTTGTTTAATTTTTATTGTTATGCCTCCATTGACTTTCCAGGGGCTATTGTCAGAGTCATCAAGCAGTTTCTTGGGGAACTCTAAACTGTACTCATATCCTGTGCAAACCCTTTAATTTGCCAGGCAGTGCTATTTGTAAACTTCATGAGCTCAGATCATTGAGGGTTAATTTCTCATGACTCAAAACAGTTTGCAGAAAACGTTGATGGCAATGTAAAGCAAACTGGTGCTCAAGCCAGAAAGGTGACATCCATAACAATGAGGCCAAGAGAGATATTTATGTCACCCAATTCACCAAAAAGAACACTATTTTTGAAAAAGGCAATTGAAGAATTAGCCATATCCATGCACCTCTGATAATTGTCCTTGGGTTGAGGCAAGGCTGGCCTTAACTACATTCATGATGTGTTTCCAGGGGTGCTCCTGGACTACCCACCTTTGAAATAACTTCACTATCAGAACTATAAGTTCCACTGTTAGAGATTTATCCCTTTGGTGAGCTCAAGCAGGGACCAATTGAGAGTCAAGTATCACTAAGAAGCCAGTTCCAGTTATTAATAACTTAATAAATTGCAGTTTGCAATTTAAAACCTTCCAGTGTCTTCCTGATGCTTCAGAAAAAAACTACATAATTTTCATGGTCTCCATGGCCTCCACAATCTAATCTTCTCCTCCTTGCCCTTGTATGTTTCTTCTAGTTGTTCAAATGTTCTATGATCTCTCTCTCTCCTGCCTCAGGCCTTTACACAGGTTGCTCTATCTGGAGAAGATATTGAAAACATACTGACCTCCTGGGGCTGGGAACTATACAGGGAAGGGGAAGAGTGAACATGAAGATAATGGGACATGGTCCTCACACTCAAGATGCTTGTCTTCAAGTAGGAGTCACAGCTGAAAAGAAACTGAGAACAGTCAGAGCAAGCAGCCCAGATGCGAGACAGCTAAATGCTACAGGTCTTAGGAGAGACCATTTCTCCTAGAGGTGGTGGAGTGGATACAGGAGGCAGCAGAACCTTTGAAGGATGCATCACACTTAGCCATGGGGGGAAGACTGCTGTAGAGAGTAATTTCCAGGGGCAGATCAGGCAAAGACACTGAGGGGGCAGAATGTGAACATTCAGAGATGAACAACAGCGGGAACAAACAATGAGCACCAGGAAATTACCCCAAATCACAGCAGTCCCTCACGACCTGACCCTGCCCATCTCCCTCTTTCTTCTCACTTACACTGGCCCAGTCACGTGGGCCTTCCATCTGCAACCTCAATGAGTTTGTGGTTCCTCACTTAGGGCCGTGGCTCATCCCTTCACTCTGCCTGGAAGCTTTCTCCCTCATCCCTCCCATGGCTGCCCCCTTCTCACCCTCTCCATCTCAATCACTCCCCATTGAGGCTTTTGCTACCATCCCATCCAAAGTGTATCCATGCTGTTTGGCTCACTCAGTGCCCCTTTCTTGGTACTTCCTGACATGTAGCACAATTTGAGATTGTATTTTTCTTTGTAGATGATCTAATTAATGTCTGTCTCCCCGCTTATATCATGAGCTCTGAGAGGCTAGAAAGGGGTTTGTTTGTCCAGTACTTGAGGAAGCTTGGGAGAGTGGGCACCCAGTGGAAATTCATCAGATTAGTTGGTGTGTGTGCATGATTGTGTGTGCACATGTGTGCATGTGTGTGTTTGTGTTATGGTTAAAGACTAAGATGGGTTAATGTACAACATAGATTTTAAAATTATCAAATTAATTAATTGTGCTCTCGTATACTTTAACTCTGAAAGTTAATTATTTGTCTGCTGAAGGCCTGCTGCCTTGGTCAGAGATGTGAGCACAGGGGAAGATACAGTAAATGGTGGCATCCCAGTTTGCAATGAGAAGCATAGAATTCAAGCACATTTATGAAATACAGACATCACTTAGCACAGATCTGGAACCAGGCATAACTCCTTCAGGTGACAATTGGTCTCAAGCATAGACCAGAATGGAGTTATAGAAATACAAGCCAGTAGCCTGTAATCCCAGCTCTTCGGGAGGCCAAGGCGGGCAGATGACTTGAGGTCAGGAGTTCGAGAACAGCCTGGCCAATATGGGAAACCCTATCTCTGATAAAAAATACAAAAATTAGCCATGTGTGGTGACACATGCCTGTATTCCCCACTACTCGGGAGACTGAGGCAGGAGAATTGCTTGAACCTGGGAGGTCAAAGCTGCAGTGACCCGAGATTGCACCAGCTCATTCCAGCCTGGGCAACAGAGCAGCACTGTCTTAAAAACAAAACAAAAACAAACCAGTAATTTCTAGACAGATTTTTCTCCTGTGAACTGTCTGCCAGCAGCCATTTACCTGGCAAACTCTGGATCTAGAATTCTCCTTCTTGGGAATTCATGATTACACAACTCTGACATTGGCTGGCTGACGTTGACTCTGAACCACCCAAAAGGAAACTTTTCTAAGCAAATGAACAAAAATCATGAAATATCAAGGAAGCAGGTCAAATTATTTAGGAAACAGAGGTGGCCTACACCAACATAGAGGAATCTATTTACATACAAACAATATATTAATTATAAAGCATTCTTTACTATTCTTTGAAGCAGGGGACTCTGAAGGATATTCCCTCTATATAATGCGGTGGCCTTATTAGAGTTTCTGTCTGTGTTGAAAGGCAACACAACTGCCTCTCCAGTACCTTAGAGTGAAAGAAAGGGAGGAAAGAAAGTGAAGGAAAGGATGGAAGAAGAAGACAGGGAAGAAGGAAGGAAGAAAGGGGGAAAGAAGGAGGGAAGGAGGGAAGGAGGGAAAGAGGGAAGGAAGGAGGGAAGGAGGGAAGGAAGGAGGGATGGAGGGAAGGAGGGAAAGAGGGAAGGAGGGAAGGAGGGAAGGAGGGAAGGAAGGAAGGAAAGACGAAAGAAAGGAAGGAAGGGAAGGAGGGAGGGAGGGAGGATGGAAGGGAGGGAAGGAGGAAGGGAGGGAAGAAGGGGGAAGGAAGGAAGGCAAAGAGAGAGGGAGGGAGGGAAAGAAAGGAGGAGAGAAGGAGGGATGGAAGGAGTAAAGAAAGAAGGGAGAGAGGGAAGAAGGGGAGGACTTGCAGCTGCCATTTGCCCAGTGCTTAATGTGCCAGGCATTTGTGCTAAATGTTGGACATACTTCATCTTTTAATCTGCCAGCCACTCTCTGAGATAGGTATTTATTATTAATTCCATTTTGCAGATTCACTGAGCTGAGGTTTGGAGCAGTAAAGCTACCTATTCAAAGTGGCAAGACCACATGTGCAGGGTATAAAATCCAAGTCATAGCTGAATGGAACAGCGCATTCCTCCTCCATCGCAATCAGACCACATCACTTCCAGATCTTATCACTCTGAATTTCCTTCACGCAGAGGATCCTTCCACAGAACAATGCAAGCGCAGAAGGCTTAATCCTTCTCTGTGTGTGCATGTGTGCATGTGCTCATGTGTGCAATAGGAAATCACTTTAAAATGTCATATAAACCACAATGAGGTACCTCATTTCCAAAGAGATCAGTTGGCAAACATTTTAAAAGTTTGACAAGTCAATCCTGGTGAGGTAGTGGAGCAGTGAGAACTTTCTTACCCCTCTGGTACAGGTATAAACTGCTAAAAATCATTCAAGAATGCAATTTGTTGATGTCTAGAAAAGCTGAACCATGTGACTCCCATGACCCAGCATTTCCTCACCCACCTGTATAGACAGGAATTTTATACATTTGCATAAAGAGTCACATGGAAGAATATTCATTGCTATAGTGCATGAAATCTAACAAAATTAAACTTATTAGATTTGGAAAGATACCACGTATCGGTTAACAGAAAAATGGATAAATAAAGGGAGATCATCATGCTGTGACAGTTTGGCTGGAAGTTAAACCAAACTAGAACCCCAGAACTCCTGTCAACAACATGGAGAACTATCAAATCAATACTGAAAAAAAAAATAGCCGGGCACGGTGGCTCATGCCGGTAATCCCAGCACTTTGGGGGGCCGAGGTGGGCAGATCAAGAGGTCAGGAGTTCGAGACCAGCCTGGCCACCATGGTGAAACCCTGTCTCTACTAAAAATACAAAAATTAACTGGGTGTGGTGGTGCATGCCTATAATCCCAGCTACTCAGGAGGCTGAGGCAGGAGAACTGCTTGAACCTGGACCTGGGAGGTGGAGGTTGCAGTGAGCCGAGATCACGCCATTGCACTCCAGCCTGGGCAACAAGAGTGAAACCCTGTAAAAAAAAAAAAAAAAAAAAAAAAAAAAAAAAAAAAAAGCTGCCAGAGACAACCAACAGTGTGACCACATTGATTCTCTAAAAGTGTAAAAGCCCATGGACACATACAAATGAAATAAAATTTAAAATCATATATGGGAAAATTTAGGACAGCAGTTACCACTGAGGGAGAGAAGGAAGAGAATTGTATGGTGAAAAGACTTCAACTGTGTTTGCAACGTTTTCATTCCTAAGCTGAGCGATGGGTATGTTAATGTTTATGAAATATTCTCTATAAGTTTTTTATATGCCTGAAATACTTCAACATCATGCAATTTTAAAAGAGGGGAAGGAAGACTAAGTGTGTTGCTTTCTGTAAGAAATGCTACTGGGGTATAGCAGGGCTGAGAAGCGGCCAGACTGTTTGCTAACCTAGGTAAAGCTTCTAATTTCTCCTGGCCTGATTGGAGGTGCCTTGCCCTTGGCGGGTGGTCCAGCCCGTGATACAGCTGCACACAGCAATGCCTGTAAGCAGCAAGCATGGTAAACCTCCCAGGATGCCACCTCCGGCCTGCTGCAACACATAGCACGTTCCCTGGGAAGCCGTGTTTCCTCCAGGTGAAGGATGGGATCACTCCATCTCTGTCACCTGCACAGAGAAGGAAGTGCTATAGAGAGACAGATTAGATCATCTATTATCAAGTAGGCATAAGACCGACCGAGGAGGCACCTGCCGCTCGCCAGATGTTCTATTCATTATCAGAGTCATGGGGAGGGTGGGCCTTGATTCTTCCTCTCTGTACCCCCAGTCCAGACTCTCAAGAGAAGAATCAGACAAGAGACTGGATCATGGACCAGCTCCCTCAAAACTGGCCTGATGATGGGATGCGGTGGGGTGGGAGGTGCATCGCAGCCAGCACAGAGTACATTACTCCTGGGCTGCGAAAATACTCAAGAAGAGAATATAATATTTTGGAAGGTTCTTGTGTTCAGGCCAGTGGCAAAGCATGATGAATGTCTCCCCTGGGACACTTACAAGCCCAGCCAATACTACCGTCGTTGTCATCATCATCATCGTCATCAAATGCTTACTCTGAGCCAGAAACCCTGCTAAGAGTTTCACCTGCATTTTCTCATGGACTCATGGCAAGGTCTTTACAAGGAAAGAATTATCCACGTCCCCCGGTGATAGCAGAGGAAACAGGCAGGGAGAGGTAAGTAACCAACTGAGCTCCAACAAAGTGAACTGCCACAAACATACCATCTCCTCTACCTCACCATTGACCTGTCAATGACCTCACCCAGGCATCCGCTCCACAGGTGGGGAGGTGGGCAGGGTCCCTGTGCTTCCTTATATCCCGGAAGCACTCTGGGCAGAAATGGCACACCCAGCACCTAGCATCCAGCACCCAGCACCCAGTACAGCCGTCTCTGACCAGCCAAGGCCCAGAGGTCTGGGCTTTAAGAGCATTAAAGTTTCTAAAATGGGCACCTAGGAGCATTACATGACTTTCCTCAAAACCCAAAAGGCCCTTCATGACTTTATGAATCTTCAGAGATGAGGATGAGCATGGCTGTTAGGTCTCCCACCAGGCGGCTAGCAAGACCTAATCCCGAGCCCCGTCCCTGGTCATCTAGGGATCCCCTCATTGCCCATCCACTCCTAATTGCTGGCTCTTGGAAACAAGCAACACAGAGTGACTAACTCCACCAGCACCACCACCATATCACCACTATCACCCAAAGCCCGCTGCCTTCCAAATCTACGGGCACATCACCATTGGATCTGGAAACCTCTTCCTATAACTCTGATGTTCTGTTTCAATGAGTCTGAGCCCAGACGCACTCTGTAAAATACCCCAAGATGATTCTGATGGTCTTACAGATTTAGTACACATGGCCTTAAGCTATAGAAAGTTCTAACGGAGACATTAGAGAATTCCGTCTTATAGTAGGAGCAGGAGGAGATGGAGATTTCAGCTTTTCTGGCAGAGAACACAAAACTTAACTCCCTACCCCACCTGGAAACATTGGTTAGCGATTAGGTCACACAGGGAGAAATTATCCTTTAGAGTTTCACAAGCCAAGGATCTACATCAGCTCCACTCTGGCCCTCAGACACCCTCCCTCCTTTTCCCTAAAATTATCCCATCCGCAGCCAGGCTCATTTTCAAAGTCATGTTCACTTGTCTTGACCACAGGATGCCCAGGCAGATTACATGTTCTAGGTCCAAGGGAGGTGTATTAGTTCAGGCTACCATAAACAAATACCACAGATTGGGTGGCTTAAACCACAGAATTTCTTCCTCACAGTTCTGGAGGCTGGAAGTCCAAGATCAAGGTGTCGGGTCAGGAGTTCAAGACCAGCCTGGCCAACGTGGAGAAATCCCATCTCTACTAAAAATACAAAAATTTGCCGAGCTTGGTGGCAGGTGCTTATAATCCTCGCTACTCGGGAGCTGGGGCACGAGAATCGCTTGAATCTGGGAGCTGGAGGTTGCAGTGAGCCAAGATCAAGCCACTGCACTCCAGCCTGGGCGACAGAGTGAGACTCTGTTTCAAAAAAAAAAAAAAAAAAAAAGTGTTGGCAAAATTGGTTTCTTCTGAGGCCTCTCTCCTTGGCTTATAGCTGGTCATCTGCTCCCTGCGTCCCCACAGGGTCTTTCCTCTGTGTGGGTCTGTGTCCTAATCTTCTCTTCCAAGGACACCAGTGAGATTGGATTAGAGCCCACCTTTGTGTTACTCAATTACTTCTTTAAAGGCCCTATCTACAAATACAGTCACATTCTACAGTACTGGGGGATAGGGCTTCAAAATGTGCACTGAGGGGCACGATTCAGCCCACAACAGGAAGGAAAACAGCTTTCAGAGAAATGTAGGGAGCTCGTATGCCATGGATGATTCTCGCACCCACTGGGATCTTCCACCTGGATTTACATCCCCTCTCATTCCTCTCTGCTCCCCGCAAACTCTAAATCTTGACATTCTCTAATATTTTCTATTAACCTATGATACTATATTTCATTTTTTTTTTCTTTTGAGACGGAGAGTCTCACTCTCTCGCCCAGGCTGGAGTGCAGTGGTGTGATCTCGGCTCACTGCAACCTCCGCCCCCTGAGTTCAAGCGATTCTCCTGCTCAAGCCTCCTGAGTAACTGGGATTACATGCGCCTGCCACCGTGCCCGGTTAATTTTTGCATTTTTAGTAGAGACGGGGTTTCACCATCTTGGCCAGGCTGGTCTTGAACTCCTCACCTTGTGATCCACCCATCTTGGCCTCCCAAAGTGCTAGGATTACAGACCTGAGCCACCATGACTGGCCTATATTTTCTCTTTACAGCAGGAATTACAGAAAATTTAAAGCATCATTTCAAGTGCAGGAGATGAGCCCTGGAAAATATTGTCATCACGCCCAACACTGGCATGCATTCTCTTCTCCCTAGTTGGGTTCCTCTGTGCTCGTTAATTAGTTCACCGAATAGCAGCCATCAGTCACTGGTGGACTCTTCTCTAAAACTCTATTCGATTTTCTTGAATTATCACCTGAGACAGGGTAAACAGGAGACACATGAAATATTCTGGAATTCCAAATTGATAGAGAGGTGTCATGCCAGGCACTGGCACCCATCAAACTGAATGACTCGGAATTTACGAAGACAGGATGGAGGCTGGAGAGGACGAGAAGAGGTAAGGACAGGGTGGAGCTGAGGGAGTCCCCAGGTTTGTAAGCGCAGCCCAGTTCATCACCACTGGAAAGACAACAGCAGCCTGGACCTCAGCCTCACTGAACCCCAGATCCCCAGATCAGCTCTGGGGAGAGGATGTTTGCAGGTGGTGTCCATTACCCCAGATAGAGAAAAAAGCCAAGAAGGCCCTTCTGACTGATAGTGTTGACCTGCCTTCAGCAAACAGTCTCCGAACATCAACAACATGACATCAGGAGGTGGTTTTGGTAAACTGTGTGCTTGAAAAAAAGAGTAATGATTTTATTTTATTTTTCAGCTTTTATTTTGGCTTCAGGGGGTACGTGTGCAGGTTTGTTACACGAGTATATTGCATGACACTGAGGTTTGGGGTATGAATGATTCTGCAACCCACATAGTGAACATAGTACCCAATAAGTAGTTTTTCAGCACACACCCACCTCTCCCTTTTCTAGTAGGCCCTGCTATCTGTTGCTGCCATCTTTATGTCCATGCGTACTCAATGTCTAGCTCTCACTTATAAGTGAGAACATTCGGTATTTGGTTTTCTGTTACTGCATTAATTTGCTTAGTATAATGGCCTCCAGCTGCATCCATGCTGCTGCAAAGAACATGATTTTGTTCATTTTTATGGCTAAATAGTATTCCATGGTGTATATATAACACATTTTCAATATCCAATCCATTATTGATGGACACTTAGGTTGATTCCATGTCTTTGCTATTGAAGAGTCATTATTTTAAAAAACATTTGCCAAATTCTTGTGGACATTGCCCAAAGTGTATTTTTCCCAGCACTCCTCCTGTCTTGGGCCAAAGCCTCTTCTTGACCAGAAGGCAGATAACGACTAGAGGTAGATCTTGACATTGAGATCCAGAAATGGTCCCATTTGCTCAACAGAATCTGTTCTTTGGGAAAAGGTTACTCCAGGTGAGGGAGTTTTGAGGATGCCTGGGCTTACTCCAGGTGCCAACATGCAGTCAGCCCTGTCACCAGAGCTCTGTCTCCAGTCTCCGCCTATCCCCCTTATGCTTGTTCTGCTCTTCCAAGCCCTTGAACCCTGTCTGGCCCAGATGTGTTTGCACACTCCCCACTGTCAATGACCTCTTGCCTTAGGAGTGTGTCTAAAATGTTAACACTATATGGATGAAAGAAATGCACACTGAGGCTTCTGGAAGCCAGATACGTATAAGCTCTTCAGAAGCAATTTGGAAATGGCTGAACTGAGACTGGCCTGCCCGCCACTTGCAGGAGCGGGAGGTCTCATTAGGCTGGACTTTCTCTCCCTTCCGGGAGCCTGCTGTTCAGAGACCAGCAGTCAATCACTTGGGGGCGGGGAAAGGGGGGATGAAATCTACAGCTTTAGGAAAATGGAGCTGAAAACATTTAACTTTGAATCATAAACAGAAGCAAGAAATTAGAGAGAGGTCAGGGAACAGGAAATCAAGAGAAGAGAGGTCCGTTCCCAGGAAACAAGGAGATTTGGTGGGGCAATGACATTCAGCAGCCTTTCGTGGAGATCACTGGGGCAGGGCTGGCTGCTGCACCACTGTCAGAGGAGTCTGACCCAGAGGGGATATTCTGACTGCTGTCCTTCACTGAATTCTCTAATTTTGCCCAGAAGCTCAGCCCTAGGCATAGATATTTTATGTCTGAGAAAGGGACAAAGAGCTCAGTTGGAAGTGGGCATCCGCTTCCAACCCAAAAAGGAATGCATGGTGCAGGTTCTAGTGGGACTTTCAAAGACAGGGTATATTTCTAGCATTTCTCCAGATGCTAACCGATTTATGCCTTTGGGCAATTGCATAAATTCCCTGGCAATACAAGTCTATAGCTGTTCTGAGGGCCCTGAGTCAAGTGTTTTGTAGGGGCTAGAAAGGCAGAGATGAATGAAACATGGCTCTAGAGCCACCCAGAGTAATGGGAGAGACAGATACATTGACCACAAAGCATAATATTAAGCAAGGCAGTTGGTGATGAATTGGTCTACATCACTATGACATAAAAATAAGTTGGACAGAGCAGGCGCCGTAGCTCATGCTTGTAGTCCCAGAACTTTGGGAGGCCAAGGCAGGCAGATCGTTGGAACCCAGGAATTTGAGGTCGGCCTGGGCAACATGGCAAAACTCCGTCTCTAGAAAAACACAAATTTGCCAGGCATGGTATATGTCTGTGGTCCCAGCTACTCAGGAGGCTGAGGTGGGAGAATCACTTTAGTCCAGGAGGCAGAGGTTGCAGTGAGCCGAGATCCCAACACTGCACTGCATCTTGGTGACAGAGTGAGACTCTGCTTCAAAAAAAAGAAAGAGAAGGAAGGAAGGAAGGAAGGAAGGAAGGAAGGAAGGAAGGAAGGAAGGAAGGAAGGAAGGAAAAGGGAAACGGAAAGGGAAAGAGAAAGGTCAGAAAGACCCAGAATGCAACTCCAGACTTCCTCATCCCACTTGATGGTCCTTGAACAAGTTATATCGTTCCCTGGAAATTCCAATTCCCGGATCTAAGAAGTAGAGCCCTCATTTCTATGAAGATCCACAAGGCAAGGAGTGGGGCAGTGTGGCTCACAGGGAAAGAAAGGCCCAGGGCACTGTTCTGAAGCCACCTGAGGGTATGCACCTTGGGTGGATTTCTAGAATCCTTATTGAGATTTGCACCATCTAAGTAAAATGAATCTGAAGAGGTCATCTGGAGATAAAACGATCCCTATGTTTGGCTCAAGGTCAGTGCTGAACAAATGAGAAAGTAAGCAAGAGAATGAACGGGGTAAATAGCAGAAGTGATTCAGGACTGACTCTCTCATCTCTCAGCAAAATCTCCAGTTGAACCCCTGAGAATAAAGGAGATTTTATTTATTTATTTGTTTGTTTGTTTAACAAGTATATGGCACTGAATTTGTGCCAGGCATTATTCTCAGTGCTTCCCCTAAAAAAAAACAGTTTAATATTCACTATAATCGAAGGAGGTATTAATATTATCTCCATTTTACAGATAAGAAACCTAAACAGAGAGGTTTAGTACCTTGGACAATGTCACACAGCTAAAAAGTAGCCAAGACAGGTTTTGAATACAGGCATTGTGGCTCTGGGAATCCACATTGCTTCTCTATTAAGGAGGCTAAAAGGTCATCTGAAGCCTCAAGGAGCCTGGTACCAGTCACACCCATCTACAGCAGTCAGCTCAGGTGGGAAGCTGCTAAGGTGGCGTTCAGAGCCCAGGTGTGGTCCTCAGCCTCTGCCTTGATTCAAGAAGCCCAGTTTAAGGGCCTCCCCATGCATCCCCCAGGATATTATCAGGTGCCCCCAAGCCCAGAGGCCTCAATTCTTCTACCCAGATCTGTGAAGTGACCTTGGTTCTGTGGTGGCACTGGCCACCCCGGGTCCTCCTAGAAAGGGTCCCTGTCACGCTCCTCCAGTGGCCAAGGTCTGTCCTTGTGCCAAATGCAGCTGATCCGTAGTAGCTGCCTGCAATACTGAATGGAAAAGAACTTGGGGTCACATCTGGGCTCACCAGGAAAGACACCGTGGTCCATCAGTGATGTCCCCAAGGGCGAAGGAAACAGGTTATCGGCCACTGGCCTAGCATCTCACTCAAGCCTATGGCTGATGCTCACAGCCCTCTGCCCAAGCTGAGCTGGGTGTTTTCTTCCTGTAACCTTCAGGCTGTTCTGCTACTACCTCAGTCAGGACTCTTCTGATTGCAAGTGTCAGAAATCCAGCTCTACCTGAACACGCAAAAAAGGAGAAATAACTTATTTAACTGAATTTTGCAGGGGCAGATTTCTCAACCTTTCCATCTCTCATGTATGCTTTCTTCTGGAACAACTTCATTCTCATGCAGATTCCCCTCTCAGGATAGCAAATATGGCAAAAATGGCTACCAGGACTGACAAGCTGGTCTTTCAGCTATAGTTTCAAGGGAAGCTCCAGAGTTGAGTCTCATTGGCTTAAGTTGGATCACATGACCTCCCCTAAGCCAATCATTGTGGCCAGGGGATGTTCCAGTGGGCCAGGCCTGCGTCCCATGTTGGCCCCTGTAATGAAATGGGGAGATGGGAATGGAGATTAATCTCACTTGCCATCTAGCAACCTATGGTGGAAAAGGGCTGGCTCTCCAAAGGAAACTTGGGATGCTTTTCTCAGCATTTTAAATACCTTAAAAGCGCATTTTAAGAAGATTTTTCTGGGAAAATGTTTACGGGATGGATTAGAGCATTGACTATGTACTATGCCAACGAGCCGGTCTTGGCTCCTGTTCCCTGGTTTGTGTTTATAGACTTCAGTCCTGGGAAGACGGGTTCTTTCCTGACTATCTTGATTATTCACATCAGAAAACAGTTCTGTTCCTTGGGATTTTATTGTTTAATTATGGGAAATTTTCAGATATAATCAAAAGTGTTGAAAATAATCCGTGTCTGTTCCTCAGCTTCAACAATGATTAACTCAGGGCCAATTTTGTTTCATCTATAGCCCCGCCCATCCCCACCCCACCCTGGATTACTTTGAAGCTAATCCAGACATCATATGTCTTTAAGATGCTCAGATTGCAAGGTCCTACAAGAGCTAGAGATTCCATTCTCCCTGAGAAGAAAGGAATCTGGCCTGTTATTATACGTCACTTAGCAGAGGAGAGTCTTGCCTTTCCTCCTCCACAAACATGGCCCAACTCTCCTTACTTGATATTATACTTTGAATCTTTATGAGTGGAAAATTGCACTCGTTTATTCTTGTCTGGAAGTGCTCAGTTGGAGTGATTGCAATGTTATCTCCCTGGGCATCCCCATTGTCCTCATCCTGCTGTTGTCCCCGACCCCATTTCAACCCACTTTGCCTGTAGCCTTGTTTTACGACCTGCTCCCTGCCTCCGGTTACCTGATTTCTAGGGTCCCTTTCCCCATTCTCCTAGCGTTCTAACATATACATGGTCCAGAGGACAATAGCCTGAAAAAACTCTATTTCCCATTTTATAATCCCAACACGGAGCGATCTGTCTCCCTTGCACCTTAACAGCCTACAAATGGCTGCAGATACACGCATCAAAGAGCCATTCGGCTGCTCCCGTGAACAGACTTCCCTTGCGCTTCCAAACGTTATGTTATCTCTGCCACAGCAATACTCCTTGAATAGCTAATAAATGCAAAAGAAAGTTTGGGAGGAAAAAAAAGTTACAGAAAAATTATTATGATTACTTAAAGAGCCACAGAAAGATAGCAAGGTTCTTCTAAAGTTACACCACCATCGTTAGCAGCTGCAGGGTACATGAAAGCCAGGGGCCGGGGGAGGGAAGATAGGGCATATTTCAAAGCTGACTGCTGCAGTAACAAAACGCGAAGGGGGTGTTGTGTGGAATACGCCAAGTGTTTGAAGTGGACAAGGTTTCTAGCATGTTGCCTTGATGCCTGTACATACTTAATAACAGATGTTTGGTCTCTCTAGGCAGATAATTGTCCTTCTGTAAGGTTGACTTGACCTGCCTGAACGGCCCAGCTTTGAGCGCTGCAGCAGTAACAAATGATCCTAGCTTCTCTCTTTTTTACTAGGGGAGATGCTCAGCCACGCTTCCTTTTAAGCACATAATTACTCGGCAGCAACTGAAGCCCATACATTCCCCTCTCCTAATGGCCATGGAGCCATTCGGTCATAATTTATGGGGACAGGGTTCAAAGTTTTAATAATATTTGGATAATATCATTGCCCACACGTCGGGGGCGTTGTGATGAATAGAAGGAGAGTGGGCTTATTTCGATTCCATGCATGACAGTGAGGACGTTAACGACTGGGTGCCCGGCGTGGCCTTTATGGAAACTGCCACCAGGCCATCAGCTCATGAATTATAGATCTGGGCATGAAGGATCACATAGGGACGTTGTTCATGAGGAACTGTCCTGCTAGCGCCTCTTCCTTATGCAGATAAATGAATTGCAGGGAATACCAAAACGGCGTAAATAAGCCCTTAGTGGATAACATATTAGAACATCAACATAAAAAACCCAGTGCTGGGGCCTGCTTGGGGATATTTATGTTTATACTCTCTGCTCAAGTGGCTCCCTGATTTTTTGGCTTCTTACTGCTCACCTCATAATTCCAACCTCCTAACGGCACCTCTGGGCATGTTTCTCGGATGCTCTGTGGTGCCTGTTGACATTTGTACACAAGTTTGCTCAGAGAAGTGCTTTTGAGTGGGCAGATGGATAAAGACTCATCAAATTCAAAACAGACCTAGTTAGCATTGTCTTAGTGACATGGTGGGGTGTCCCTAAAACGGAGGCCAGACACTGGCAGGTGCTAGTGGAAAAAGAAGGGGCAACTATGTCCCCAAAAGTAGAAAGAAGGGAGACGTTCTCAGCCAGAAACCAGATAGAAAAGAGCCTTGGAGAATATTGAGTTCAACCACACTACTCCCAAAAAGCAGGTGGCAAAATTGAGGTTCAGAGGAGAGCAGGGACTCCCCCTAAATTATAAAACTTTGTTGCCAAGCCAAGATTCCTGACTCCCAAGTGTGGCCCCAGGCTGCCTTATCTGGCCTGAGTTTTCTTTCCCCAAAATGTAAACATTCAACACCAGCCCCAAATGATAGTGTTAAGACTAAAACAATGTTTGCCAACTTCCTCCTGTTAATCTAGACTGACTCACTCTGAACTTTGACAAGGTTCGCGTGCCGTGAGCAATCGTTGAACTTACACACTCGATATCCATTTAATCTGAAGGATTTATTTGGAAAGAACAGCAATTATAGCTGCACCTCAGAATAACTAGGAAACGGCGCATTTAAATCTCCTTAAATAGCTTGCAGGAGTTCTAAATAGCTCCCCCACATCCAGGTTCTGATCTGGAGTTCTCATTTGCCTGGGCCTTTTTACAGAGCCCAGGAGTGGTTTGGAGCAGGTTTCAAACGTGGAGGTTTGTTTCTCTACTGGGAGGCGCTTTATGTAGGGGGTTTTCTGTTTTCTGACACATCTAGGGATGTGTTCTTTTTTTATCTTGCCAGGAGAAAGAAGGTAACCATGTTCTGCTGAATAAAGGCCAAGAACATTTACCCAGTTATAATTTTTTTAATAATCATACAAAAAATTAACTTTTGGGGATCACAGCTTTATGAAATTTAAGACATATATAGAACCATGTAACTACCATCACAATCAGGATACAGAACAATTCCATCACCTCCAAATCTCCCATTAAAAAGTAAAATCCCAGCCAGGGATGGTAGCTCATGCCTGTCATCCTAACATTTTGGGAGGCTGAGGTGGGAGGATTGCTTGAGCCCAGGAGTTCGAGACCAGTATGGGCAACAAAGCAAGACCCCCATGTCTACAAAAATAAAATATTTAGCCAGGCATGGTGGTGCACACCTGTAATTCCAACTACTCAAGAGGCTGAGGTGGGAGGATGGCTTGAGCTCAGGACTTTGAGGCTGCAGTGGATGATGATCACACCACTGCACTCCAGCCTGGGCGACAGAGAGACCCTGTCCACTCCCCAAAAAAGTCAAACCTTCCCTTGATCCCTAACCCCTAATCCCCACTGATCTGTTCTCCATCACAATAACTCTGTTTTTTGGGAGTGTTGTATAAATGGGTTTATACAGTATGTCACCTTTTGAGACTGGCTTCTTTCACTCAGCATAGTGCCTTCGAGATCCATTCAAGCCCTTGTCTGTATCTACAGTTCAGTCCTCTTTGTTGCTGAGTCATATTCCATCACAGAGCTCAGACCTCGAGTCAGGCATCACCAGGCACTTACGGGATGAGGACAGTGGCTAATGGCTGTGATATGTGTGCTGTGTGTACCACGCTCTGTCCTGGTGTTTTACTGTACTAACTCATGTAACCTCTCAACAACCTAGTGGGGTGACTACTAGCATTATATCCATTTTGCATTAGGAAATTAAACCATAAAGAGGCTACATAACTTGCCCAAGGTCACACAACTGGTAAGTCAGGAACCACCTATAAGGTTAGAACCTGCCGACCCTTGTGCTTCATCATGGGACATCCTAATTATAAATATCTCTGGAAGGGAGAGGAGAAATGCCAATCCCCAGGGAGGTGTAAATGGCTGACAACACTGCCTTGCCTAGAGCAGGCTGTGCCAGGGTTTGAGAAGGACAGCTGACATGATCAGGAGGAAAAGAAGGAAAGGGGCCCCGGGATCCCACCACCACATGCCACAGAGTGTGCACCCAGATACTCACACACACCCCAAAGGGAAAGGGAGGGAAGCAGGGGAAGGCAGCACTTCAGATAAATGTAGTGGCTAACAAATAGGAAACATCCTGGCCTCTGCCCATCCTACTAAGTCTCAGGGGTTGGGAAAAGAACCAGATCTGAGAATTTCAAATTAATTGCCATGAATCCTGGAGCTGTCAATCTCAGGCTTTCAACAGCGCGGTCATCAGCTAGCTGTCTTACCTAGCCTCCGTTGAAGCCTGAGATGTGGCTGCTGTCCTTGGAATCATAACAACCTAAAACATAAATGTGGAATTCCAGGAGTGCTTTCACCCAGCATTGAGCCTGTGGGGAAACTGAGGCCTAGCAAGAGAATGGACTTGGCCAAAGGCACATAGCACATCAGTAGCAGATCCGGAAGTGTAACCCAGATCCCTTCCTCCATATATCCACCCATTCATGCATTCAACAACTGAATGTACCATGTGCCAAGCACTTTTCTGGAAGCTGGAGACAAAGGGTGATGAAGACACAGTACTTGCCTTCATGGAGTTACAGTTTTGGCAGGAGAAAGATATTAAACAAATGATCACAAGCAAATAGATAATTTAAAGTCATAGGGAAGATTTTAAAATTTTCTCAAGACCCCTAGCAAGTATGTTTCCAACTCACCTCAGCTGCTTCTATTTCCTAAATCAACAAGATGAAGTTTCCTGTAGCAGTAAAAGCCTCCATGTGCCCTCTCAATAAGATCATGCAAAAAGGTAGTTATGTCGTTCTATAATATTTTAATCACAGGTGTTGAATGCTGGCTCCCCAAATACCACTAACAGTCTGTTGGTAAAGCAAAGCTGAATTGATTGGTCACTGCAATGAGGGAGAACACCACCTCAAAAGAGCTTTGGCAGTGCTATGGTTTGGATGTTTGATGCCTCCAAACCTCATGGCAAAGTATGATCCTCACTCTGGGAGGTGTGGACTAATGGGAAGTGTTTGGGTCATGGGGTGGATCCCTCATAAACGGCTTCGTTCGCTTGTTGCACCAAGAGTGAGTTCTCACTCTACTAGTTCCTGCAAGAACTTGTTAAAAAGAGCCTAGCATCTTCCCTCCTCCTCCCTATTTCTTTTGCTTCCTCTCTCACTGTGTGATCTCGGCACATGCCAGCTCCCATTTACCTTCCACCGGAAGTAGAAACAGCCTGAGGTCCCCACCAGAAGAAGATGCTGGCGCTGTGTTTCCTGTACAGCCTACAGAAGTGTGAGCCAGATAAATCTCTTTCCTTTGTAAATTACCCAGCCTCAGGTATTTCTTTACAGCAATGCAAACAGACTAAGACAAGCAGCATCTTAAATGGGGAAGGGCAAGGTTATTTTTACTGAGATTCTCTAGTCTGGTTTAAAGAGTATTTTCAAAGGGAGGAGGCGTTGGTGAGAATCAGGTAAGTACCATGTTATGATAGGTTAGAATTGGCAGAAACAGTAAAGTGAGGGTTTTGAGGGGGATGCTTCAAAGAGTCTTAGAGGGTAAAGCATTGAATGCTTTATATTGGAGAATTGATGGTTTTTTTCAGGATATTCCGGTAATGAACTATAAAGTTAGTTGACTGGGCAAGAATATTGCTGGAATAGTAAAGTTATGCTAATAAAAACAAAGGAATAGTAAAATCATGTTATTATAAAAGTAAGCCATGTGGGGTAGATAACTTAGGTTCCCATAGAAATGATGCCTGTTCATCCTAAGCTAGCCAATAGAAGCAATCATAGTAATAACATTTACCGCTCTATACCAATCAGCAAATGTTAGGAAGACATGAGGAAACCTATTTTACAGCTGCTGACTCTGAAGTGGAGAGGGACCAAAATGTTTAGTCCAAGACCTCAACTTTGAAGCAGGAAAATCGGGATTAGAATGCAGGTCTGTCTTTCTCTGTCTCTGCTCTATTGCCACCCAGCCAAAAGGACAAAAAAAAAAAAAAAAAAGAAAACAAGAAGAAAAAATTACCCATGATCCCATTACCAATATTATTATTCTGCCCTGAATGGTCTCCTTTAGCTCAAGTCCACCTGGGGAATTTTGCCTCAGACTGAAAGGTTCAAAGATAAGATCTTCTCTGTAAAACTGCCAGCAAATTACCACCTCCTCCTCGTTCATCACCATCACTACCATCACCCCCATCACCTCCACCACCATCTCTAACTCTACTACCTCCACCTCCACCTCCACCACCACTATCTTCATTACCATCTCCACCACCATCTTTACCTCCACCACCTCCATCACCATTTCCACTGCCACCACCACCACCTCAACCACCACCACCATCTCCATGACTGTCTTCACCTTTACCACTTCCACCACTACCCCCATCACCACCACCATCTCCATCACCATCTTTACCACTGCCTTTGCCTCCATCACTGCTACTGCCAGCATCTCCATTACTACCTTCACCATCATCACCACCACCTCACCTCTACAATCATTTTCACCTCCAACACCACTACCACTGCTGCCACCACTATCTCCATTATCATCTCCACCACCATCACCACCATCATTACCTCCTTCACCTCCACCACCAGCACTACCATCACCACCATCACCACCACCTTCACCACCATTCCACCACCATCACCACTACCTCCACCACCACCACCATCGCCACCACAATCTTCACGTCCACAACATTCACCACCACCATCTTTATCACCATCTCTACCACCATCTTCACCTCCACCACCACTACCACCATCTCCATTGCCATCTCCACCACATCACCACCACCATCACCACCACATCCACCACCATCATCACTATCTCTATCACCATCTCCACCATCATCTTCACCTCACCCACCATTATCATCACCATCACCACCACCTCCAACACCACTACCACTACTGCCACCATCACTATCAACTATCTCTATCAGCATCTTTACCACCACCACCACCTCCACCATCATCACCACCTCTACCTCCACCACCACCACCATCACCATCACCATCACCTCCACCACCATCACCATCTCCATCTTCACCACTACCACCAGCACCACCATATCTACCACCATCTCCACCACCACCACAACAACCTGCACTGGGGTGATCGTACCTTCTTTGTGACATTTCAGAAGGGCTATTGCAACATTCTCCAGGGGTCTTTGCAAGTTGTTTGTGCAAATTATCAGTGCTCTTACTAGACTGTGAGCTGCTTGAGGGTAGGGACCTCCTGATTTACCTCAGAGCCTCCAAGAAGTTTGCACATGGGCTGGCACAGAGCAAAAGCTCAGCCAGGATGTGTTCACTGAATGAGGGCACATGAGATTCTGGAAAACTCAGATTCCTGCAAAGCAGGCTGAGGCAGGGTTCTTGGCTCCTTCTACACCCCTACTGCCTCAGTATTTCTGGGTGCCTTTGATCCCCATCTCCCAGGCTGGTGTGGACATGCCCATCTTTCTGTGCCACCACACAAGCACTGAGTGGTTTAGAAGGCAGTTTCTGATGCCCCAGTCTTGGGTAATAATAATACTGTTATTGTTACTATTATTATTTTGCCTGTCATTGCACAGGGCCTGAGAAGTAAAGAGGTCAGGGCAGTGGTCCAGCTGGGGGTAGCCTGCTCACTAGACTCAACTTCATGGCAGCAGGTGCCAATTCACTCAATGCTCAAATACCAGTCTGCCAAATAAAGACCAAAAGTCAGTCAGTATTTGTTAAATGAAATGAGCTTTAATTCTAGACATTTACTTTTAACCTTAGAATGAAACCCCTTAGTATAGTTGTTCTGAAATTTCCAAGTGCATCAGAAGTCACCTAAAGGCTTGCGAAAGCCCAGATTGCTGGAAGACTCAGTAGGTCTGGGATAGGTCCACTGATTTGCATTTCTACTAACTTCTTATATGATGCTGATGCCACTGGTCCAGAGACCCCATCTGATATACCACTGCCCTCATGGGAGGTGAGTGAGAAAGGCATGGGAATTGTGAATTGGGAAGACCAGGAAGTTCCTGTCCCATCTTCTCCCATCCTGTACCCCCACCTGGCATCAAGGCTTTCCTGGGCCATCAGGGCAAACGTGGGAGACCTCATCAAAGAGTGCAGCAGAAAGACCTGGGCAGGGGCTTGGGCAGACCCTACCTGAGGAAGGGGTGGATTCCCAGGTGGCCTCCTGTTTAGCCAACAAACAGAAGGGGCTAAATCCCCAACTGGACCTGCTTGTTTGAGTAAACACCTCACAGGGCTGCCTGTGTAAACACCCATTGTCTACAGGCAGATTAAGAGTGAGCAGGAGCTGGGCTTTTTTCTTTCTTTTTTTTTTTTCCTTTCATTTTTTTTAAGCACTGAGAAAAGCCATTAAGGGATTAACACCCCGATTTATGAAAATGGAGGATGATAAAGGAACAATGGGGTGACAGCATTGTGTAAACGACATTGATTCATTTCAGAGACAGGGCTGTTAACTGGGAGAAATGGAGAAATAAATGGAACAATGAGGAGATGCTTTTACCAGCTTGTCATTAATTAGCCGAGAGTACAATTGTTTTATTGTCCTTTTTGAAAAATACAAAATTGGTAGGAAAATACAAGCACTGAGCAAATCGATTATTCTGTGTCACAGGCTGACATCTGCTTTTCCTTTTCTCCTGAAGCTTGCCTCCGGAAGTGGCTTCCTAAGGGAGGAAAAGAAATCTTCCCCCAGCAGGAGGATCTTGCAGGGTTTGGGAATAAAATGACCTTCCTGCCCAAGGATACCCCAAACTTCTTGGCACTGGAGGGTGGCCTCAAAACAGGAGAACCCCACTTCCATCCTCTTCTGGCCTCACCAGTGAGGGAGTGAGGGCCTGGGAGGTGGGAGGTGAGTGGGACCCCCCTGGGAGGCCTCTTGCTGCAGGTGGTAGGAGACAAGGAGCTTAGGCAAAGGGAGATGAGCTTCTGGGGGCAGCAAGACTGACACAGTGGTCCCATACTGCGGACAGCTCATCCAGCACCACTGTCCAGGCTCCAGCAAGATTCCCTCTCTCCACTGATTTCATCTACAACCAGCAGCTGAAGTGCCTGCCCTAGGCCTGTGCTGGGATGCATTGAATGAAAAGGCTTCTCCAGGCAGAGAAAGTGAGCTCAGATCAGGGTGGGCGTCCTGACCACAGTGGGCTTTCCAGAGTCGTGAGCAGTGCCAGCTCTGTCTCAGAGAAGGACACATTTCTGGATTGATGGGTGTTGAAATAAGGTTTTGCTGGATCCAAGAGGACTCCGGTTAGGGTGAACTGGAGAGGAAATGTATGGCGTGGGCTTAGGGCCATGGAGACACATGCGGTGGACGCAGAGCATGTCTGTGGGGAATTTTGACGGAGTAAAGAAGGCCAGGCATGTACAGGCTGGATTATCCCCACCCAGCCGCCCAAACAGAGATGCGGCTAGGAAGAGGAGAGAGGCTGCTTGAACCCAAGTTCACCCCTCTATTTGTAAGGGCGGTTTGCAAATCCAAACATCCATGTGTGGATTCTAACCTGTCAGAAGAGTTGGCCAACTGGGACTATTTCCAGAAAGAATCTGACAATCCCACAAAGGGTTAATAGCACTTATAAAGAAAAGGAGCTCACAGAAACAGTATGCAAGGAAACCGTAAACAGCATTGCCATTGTCTTTGCCTTCTGTGACTACTGGTCATTGTTTGGTCTTTAATCTGCAGGCACTATAGATATAAATATAGCTGTCTTTATAGCATTGTATCTTTACAGCCCAAGATAAAACAATGCATCTTTATGTCTCTAATCTTTATATTTATATAAAGATATCTTTATTTGGAAAGATTAGATATGTATGTCTCACAGATTAACGTTGACTGAACATAGATTTTTATGCATTCATTTCCTACATTCAACGTCTCCGACGTGCCAGGCACTGCTCTAGTGCTGGGTATAGAGCAGAGAACAAACGAGAACCCCGGCCCCAGTCCCCATTTTCATTACCCAGAGAACTACATTGCCGGATGTAAGAGAAAAAACTCAGCAAATGTGTACTAATAGAAATGGATTAGATGGTAATGAATGCCATGGAAAAAATGGAGCAGATTTAGAGGGCAGACAGTGGTAGGGGGTTCTGCTATTTTCTATGGGGTGGTCAGGGAAGGTCTCACTGATAAGATGACAACTGAGCAAAGACCTGAGCTGGCAGCTGTGCAGGGGACACGCTGTTCCAGGCAGAGGGCACAGCAAGTGCAAAAGCCTGGAGGCAGGAACATACTTGGTGGGTTAGAAGCAGAGAAAGAGCCTAAGAGGCTGGGCGCAGTGGCTCACACCTGTAATCCCAGCACTTTGGGAGGCCAAGCGGGGTGGATCACTTGAGCTTAGGAATTCGAGACCGGCCTGGCCAACATGTCAAAATGCCATTTCTACTAAAAATACAAAAATTAGCCAGACGTGGTGGCACACATCTGTAATCCCAGCTACTCCGGTGGCTGAGGCAGGAGAATTCCTTGAACCCAGCAGGCAGAGGTTACAGCGAGCCAAGACTGTGCCACTGCACTCCAGTCTGGGTGACAGAGGGAGACCCTGTCTGGGGGAAAAAAAAAAAAAAAGATCTGAAGAGGCAGGAACCGTGAGCAAAAGGGAACAAAGTCCAAGATGAGCTCTGAGAGGCACAGATAAGAGGTAGTGATCTGATCTACGAGTTAGCGTGATTGCTTTAGCTTTGGTGTGTAGAACAGACCCAAGACGATGTGTACATTTCATATCCTCAACCAGACCACACAGCTCAGTGCCCGCAGGAGCTAGGCACATGAGAAAGGGAAGAGAGAGCTGGAGTCGGCCTGCTGGTCTAAAGGGGCAGGCAATGCTCAGCTCCTGCTGATGGTCGAGCTTGAGAGAGATGAGCATGGAGTGGCCGTGTCTTATCATCTTTAAAGCAAGTCTGGATTTTCAAGTGGACTATCCTTATTTTAAATCGTGTACAGTTAAACAAAGCATACTTTTGGCCAGATTTGCCCACAAGCTATTAGTTTATGCCTCCCTCTTATCAGGCAAGGAGAACTCACACAAGTCATACATCTTCTTGCCCTTTGTTATCTGGGTGCCAGAGAACTCGGCGATGAATTTAATTTTAAGGCATTGTAACCATACTGCATAAAATTTTCAGCAAAATCATCTCTCTTCTCCCAGTTCTCAGTTGAATATGATTTTTTTAAATGTCCAGTTAAAAGTTGTGTGCTTTTTATTATAAGCAACCTTAAATTATGTTCAATTAGGAATAACTCTAACAAAACTAAACCGTAAGAGAATAAATAGCTACTGTGATCACACTCTTTTGTAACCATCTATTGTTCAGGGAGAAAAAAGGCAAGTGTCTGCTTCTTTGATTCTCTATGAAGGTGTCTCTGGCTCAAGTCACTTGGAATCCACGCAAACCCTTTAGATAGGGAGGAGATATCATTTGCCTCCCACATGCCAATTCTGATCAGTCGGAAGACGCTGCTGAAAACATTTGTGTTAAGAAGGAATCTGAGGCCATCCTTACGTTAAGTAGGAGAGTGCAGGCTGGTCAATTAGGGATGTCTGCTGTCATTATAGATTAGGCATTTTTCCATGGTGAAGGGAGGACAATTCTAATAGAATTGCATGTAAAGGCCCAGGTGAAATCAGCCACCAATTGAGGGCTGAAAAACAGGGGCTTTGATTGGCCATACTAGTAACAGCCCATACTAGTAACAGCCCTGGATTTGAACCCTGTTTGTCTTCTCCAAGTTGTATCAAGTTTGTCAGATTTCTTAACCATTTTCAGCTTCATTTCCTCATCCATAAAATGAGGATAATAGTTGTATCTTAAATCATAGGACAGATGGGATGATTAAAAGGAATAACCTTAACTCAACTGTAATAAGCATAGGCACTCAATCAATATCACCTGTTATATCTATTATTATCATTATTTTTCAGACTGCACCCCCCACCCCTGCCCATCACACCAGTCACTGTCTTTTAAATAAAAGTAAGGGATTTACTGGCTTATGGAACTGAGAGGTGCTCAGGTCAGAAATCTGGGTTCTGCAGTCACCTCAGCCTTAGGGTTTCAGAGGCAGCTCATGCCCTGTGTTTAAAGCCTGTCTCTGCCACTTTAGAGCTACAGGATCTTGAATGAATAACTCAGCTCTCTGGGCCTCAGTTTCCTTATCTGTTCATACGGGAGTGGTAACAACTTAGAATGACCTTATAGAACTTCTGTGAAGGTTAGATAAGGTAATATATATGAGTCATAACAGCACAGAGCATGTAACAAGAGCATAGAGTTGTTAGCTTTTACGATTGTGATTTTATAATAGATAGTTTGGGATAGTTATTCTCCTGGTTACACAGCTTGTTAACTTCCTCCTTATTTGGAAGAAATTTTCCACTTTCTGAGTCTTGGGAGGAGCTGAGTCCACCTCCCTCAGCAGACGATAAAAATAGGGGATACCCATCTCCCCAGGATCCCTTGCAGCTGAAGCAGAGGCATGTGACTGTCTTCCACCAATCAGAAGCATCCAGCCCAGGTTATTCATTGGATGATCACTGTGGTACAAAAAGTTGGGGATTGGGCAGCATTCAGGGAGCGGCAGTAGCCATTGCAGCAAGACCTAATCCCGGGGACAGCCGTGGCACGGCTAGGAGAGAGGACAGGCACCTGACACATAGGAATGATGTCAACAGTGCCCTCACCAGACCTTCCTGTGAGACGACTGTGGCATACCCCTGGCTGCGTGGCCTCTGAGCCTGGCTCTCCAGCTCTCCTTGCAATGCAGTCAGCCACCCATACTCTTGAATTCATTTCTTTCCTGCTTAAGGCAGCCAGTGTCTTTTTCTGTTCCTTGCAGCTAAGAACCTTCCCGATCCAGTAAGGCAAGGCGGAAATCTTTCTCCAAGTTCTGGAAGGATTTGAGTTTTGATCCTGTTAAATTACTGACCTTATAAAGAAGCCTCTTCCACCATGACGAAGCGCGAGTGGCTTTGCAGTTGGCGTCAACGGGTGTACCCCCCACCCCTTACTGAGATGTCCACAGATCCATATGCACCCAAGGCCATCACAAAGATCTTGAAATGTCTGCTTTGCCCAGCACTCACCACTCTGGGGTGCTGCCTGAACTCCCTAGGGAAGAGCAAGAACTGAGAGGAAGTGGTGGAGGAAAAGAGGAAAAGCAAGATGTTCCTGGCAGCGGTATGTTTACTCCACCAGAATCAAACACAAAGCTGTGTGAGAGCACAGAAGTCTGCCAAATGCAGCCTGAGCCCTTCCCTGAGAAAGCCCACCGGAGGAAGAGGAAGCCAAACCAGTTTCAAGGATTGAAGGTGTTGTTGGTAAATAAAAATCAACAGCTTTGGCTAACACGCACTTCTTCAGTTCCTTGCAGCTAAGGAGCTGGATACTGTCACCCAGGTTGGAGTACAGGGGCATGATCTCTGTTCACTGGAGCCTGGAGCCTGAATACTGACTGGCACAGACTAGGAGCCACAGACATGTACAGATCACGAATCACCCTGCCTTTCGAGACTACAAAACTGCCATGTGAACTAGTGCTGAAGGAGTTGGGAGGGATGGATTCACTTATTAGCCATAGCGCCTAGGGTAGGCATCAGAATCACCTGAAAGTCCTGTGAAAATGCAGATGACAGGACCCCACCTTAGAGTTTCTGATTCAGAAGTTTCTGTTTTCCTTCTAGCGGGTTCTCAGGTGATGCTCACACTTTAAGAACCACTGGTGGCTGGATGCAGTGGCTCATGCCTGTAATTCCAACACTTCGGGAGACTGAGGTGGGATGATTGCTTGAGGCCAGGAGTTTGAGACCAGCCTGAGGAACATAGTAAGATCTTGTCTCTACTAAATTTATTTATTTATTTTTAATCTCTGGGCATGGTGGAGCACACCCTGTAGTCCCAGCTACTTGGAATGCTAAGGTAAGACGGTCACTTGAGCCCAGGAGTTAACGCCCAGCCTGGGCAACATAGCAAGACGTCATCTTTACAAAAAAAAATGTTTAAAAATCAGCTGGGGCTGGGTGTGGTGGCTCATGCCTGTAACCTCAGCACTTTGAGAGGCCAAGGTGGGCAGATCACATGAGTCCAGGAGTCCAAGAACAGGATGGCCAACATGGCAAAATGCCATCTCTACTAAAAAATACAAAAATCACCAGATGTGGAGGTGCATGCATGTAATCCCAGCTACTGGGGTGGCTGAGGCACGAGAATCACTTGAACTGAGGAGGCAGAGTTTGCAGTGAACAGAGATCACGCCCCTGTACTCCAACCTGGGTGACAGAGCAAGACCCTGTGGCAAAACCACAACAACAAAAATCAACTGAGCATGGTGGCCTGCTCCTGTGGTTCCAGCTACTCAGGAGGCTAAGGCAGGAGGATTGATTGAGCCCAAGAATTGAAGGCTGCAGTGGACTGCGATTGTGCCACGGCACTCCAGCCTGGGTGACAAAGCAACACCCCACCTCAAGAAAAATGAAACAAACAGAAAAACCACATTGGCTTAAAATAAGCCATTTACAGTTTCTTCTGTAAAGTAGGAATAGTGACCCTGGCTCATGAGATGGCCTGAGCGTCAATTACATTTGTGGGTGTGAGAGTGCTATACACTGAATTGCACCATCAAAATGTGAGTTGTTCATAATAATGCTAATGCAAGTTTCCCAGCGTGAAGCTGGCGTGCAGCTGCATAATCACAAGTGACGCATTTATTGAACCTCTATGCTATGCTCAGCACTGCTGAGAATACAGTGAGTCCCTCCTTAATGTCACGGGTAGCTTCTCAGAAACCGAGACTTTAGGCAAACCGACACATAATGAGACAAATTTTACCACAGGCCAATTGATACAAACAAAAGTTACGTTCTTACAGCATATTCCTGTTCACACAAACATTGCCAAACTTCTAAATAAATGCTTCCAACATTAGTCATTTTAATAAATGTGAACTCTACATCCTTTTAAGAAAGATTGAAAAAGACAAGTAAGAAAATTATTTACCCAATTTTTGGTGCATCTGTGAGAGATGGCAGTTGTAGTGGTGGTGGGTTAAATTTAAAAAAAAAAAAAAATGTTTGCAAAACAAAAATTGTAAGGAGCGCCTCCTGCCACGGGGCAGTTAAAAAATCAAGCACTGATACTAAGGGCTTGCTGAGCACTTCCGTCCACAGCTTTTACTGTGTGCATTTGTAGGACTATTGTAGACTTTATGAATTTTTATTTTACAATAATTTGTCTTCGTTCATTCACTTCCCTTATTTTTTTCTTTCACTTTTTCTTTTTTTTTCTTTTTTTCTTTTTTTACTTTAAGTTCTGGGATACATGTGCAGAACGTGCAGGTTTGTAACATACGTATACACGTGCCATGGTGGTTTGCCGCACCTATAACCCGTCACCTAGGTTTTAAGCCCCACATGCATTAGCTATTTGTGCTAATGCTCTCCTTCCCCTTATCCAGTCCCTAAGCAGCCCCTGGTGTGTAATATTCCCTCCCTGTGTCCATGTCTTCTCACTGTTCAACACCTACTTATGAGTGAGAACATGTGGTGGTTGGTTTTCTATTCCTGTATTAGTTTACTGAGGATGATGGCTTCTGGCTTCATCCATGTCCCTGCAAAGGACATGATCTCATTTCTTTTTATGGCTGCATAGTATTCCATGGTGTGTATGTACCACATTTTCTTTATCCAGTCTATCATTGATGGGCATTTGGATTGGTTCCATGTCTTTACTATTGTGAATAGTGCTGCAATCAGCATACATGTGCATGTATCTTTATAATGGAATGATTTGCATATACCCAGTAATGGGATTGCTGGGTCAAATGGTATTTCTGGTTCTAGATCCTTGAGGAATCACCATACTGTCTTCCACAATAGTTGAACTAATTTACATTCCCACCAACAATGTAAAAGTATTCCTATTTCTCCACAACCTCGCCATAATCTGTTGTTTCTTGACTTTTTAATAATCACCATTCTGACTGGTATGAAATGGTATCTCACTGTGGCTTTGTTTTCCATTTCTGTAATGATCAGTGATATTGAGCTTTTTTTCACATGTTTGTTGCCTGCATAAATTCTTCTTTTGAGAAGTGTCTGTTCATATGCTTTGCCCATTCTTTGATGGGGTCGTTTGTTCTTTTCTTGTAAATTTGTTTAAGTTCCTTGTAAATTCTAGATATTAGACCTTTGTCAGATGGGTAGCTTGCAAAAATTTTCTCCCATTCTGTAGGTTGCCTGTTTGCTTTGATGATAGTTTCTTTAGCTGTGCAGAGGCTCTTTAGTTTAATTAGATCCCATTTGTCAACTTTAGCTTCTGTTGCAATTGCTTTTGGTGATTTCATCATAAAATCGTGCCTATGTCCTGAATGGTATTGCCTAAGTTTTCTTCTAGAGTTTTTATGGTTTTGGATTTTACATTTAAGTCTTTAATCCATCTTGACTTAACTTTTGAATAAGATGTAAAGAAAGGGTCTAGTTTCCGTTTTCTGCATATGGCTAGCCAGTTTGCTCAGCACCATTTATTAAATAGGGAATCCTTTCCCCATTGCTTGTTTTTGTCAGATTTGTTGAAGATTAGATAGTTATGGATGTGTGGTCTTGTTTCTGAGGTCTCTATTCTGTTCCATTGGTCTATATGTCTGCTTTGGTACCAGTACCATCCAGCCCTGCTTATTTATTCTGGTTCAGGGTTGTGGGTGGTAAGCATCCACACTGGCCAGGATGTCATCCCATTGCAGAGAGCACTTACTCATACACCCATACTCGCTCAAACTAAAACTGTTGTAGACATGCCAATGAAACTCACATACACAGCTTTGGGATGTGGGAGGAAACTGGAGTACCTGCAGAAAACCCATGCAAACATGGGGAACACGTGCAGACTCCGCACAAATAGGGGCCCCTGAAGAAATCTATTTTTTTCCATCAAAGTTATAATGAAATTACATTGAACAGAATGATGCTATTGGAGGGCCTGCTGTACAAGAGAGCAGCTGAAATGATCCTCACCATCCCACAATGGCAGCTGCTCCCATTCATTTTCTCATTTTCCACTCAAGACAATCCTTGGGTTTGGCAGCTCCATTTTACAGACGGAAACTGTAGCTCTAAGTCCTAAGGGGACTTCCAGTCCACCAGGCATGGACACTTTCCGGGGTGCCTGAGCATCTCCCAACACGCTCCTCACCCAGAGCTGCCTTCCCACCTTCAGGGGTTGCCTAGATGTCAACTTGGTGCTTTGCAACCCTGACATTCTGGCCAGAGGTGTTGGATCAGAGGTTGACTCCTGACCTGAGATGGTCCAATTAGCATCTGCCTCCTGGAAATTTAGAATCACTGCTGAGAGACTGAGTCACCAAGTGTGGACCAGAGGATGCCAGGGTGAGAAGGGAGACAATAAAGCCTGCACGCAGAAGCAGCAGACATGAGGACCAGCTGGTTGGAGCTTCTAAGTTCCTGTTTCCAGTCAGTTCCTGGGACCCCACTCCATCCCTGTCCTTGGATTCTCCTACATAATTTTTAAGATAGTTTAAAAGTAATATATATATTATATATATGCATTGTTAAACATTTAAAAAGTTTAAAATGAAATAAATTCTTTAAAATATAAAACAGAGTAAAGTTTTTGTTTTGTTTTGAGCTTTGCTATAAGTGAAAGAAAAGTTCTCAAGTGGCTTTATATAACACAGATGTTACTGAATGTCATTCATATTGCTGAAAAGTCCAGCGGTAATTCTGTCTTCAGATAGCGCTGATTTGGTGGTTGAAATAATGTGATCAAGTACCTAGTTTCTTCCTCTCCCTCTCTCTCTCTCTCTCTCTCTCTCCCTCCCTCCCTCCCCTCTCCTCTCCTCTTTCTTCTCTTCTCCCTCCTTCCTTTTGTGATGTAGAATTTATTCTCAGGAACCGCAGAGTTATTTGCAACTCTAGGCATTTCTGTGGTGCTAGCGAAATGGTTGTACCAGCTCCAGACCTCACACTGTAACCCACATTATCCAAAGGAAGAGAGAGACTCCCTTCCAATTGGTTTTGCAAAAGTCCTGGGATTCACTTTCATTCATCCAAACTAGGCTACTTGCCCAATTCTGAACCAATCACTGTGGACAAGGAGATAGGATATACTCTTTAGATTGAACCAATCAGGACTTTCCCTTGAAGCAGAGGTGGAGTCTATCCCTCCCACATCATACGATTAAAGATGGGAGACAGAAACATTTCCCAAAGAATAATCAGGCATTTTTGGTGGGAGTAGAAGGCAAGGGATACACATCTCAAAAAACAACCAACACATGTGCACTATGTCTTATGGCTTTAATAAATGTTTCTTCTTTGATTAATCTTTCTTGAGTTAATTTTAAACTTTTCATTAATTTATTCTAAAACATTTCTGGGAAGCTCTTATGAAACTCTTGCCCAATTTAAGTGGAGAAGAAGGAAATCCAAATCTCGCTCATTTGGGGTGATGAAGAGAGGTTTAGATAGCCTTGATTAAGATTCTTATCTCTGCACAAATTTAACAAAAATACAGTTATTAGGACCAACAGTAAGTTGTAAACAAGATCTAAAAGAATGGTACTAAGTAAAATTATGAGAAGTAATAGAAAAGATCTAAAATACCAATCCTATATACAATGCTTCATTAACTTATAATCCATTTCAATCAAGATTCTGTTGCCTGACTCATGTTGAAGGAATCTTGAGTCATCGTGACCAAAAAAAGGTTATTATGCTTTACTAGATAGATACCTTTTATTTATATAAATATTTATATAAATATTTTCAGAGTGAAGGAAATCTTTCAAAATCATACTTAATTTGTGAACCGTCACAAATGATTAAGCCACAAATAATGCTGTATAATCTGTGGGATGGCTGTACTTGCCTGGGAAGAAAATGCCAGAGACAATAGCTAAGCACTCTTTTAAGAATTGCTGAATTACCAGTGCACCCTGGCATAGGGGACAATATTGTATGGAGAATATAGACATGGAAAACTCAACTCAAAAAGTGATTTGAAAAAGGTAGCCTCTGAATGTGAAGATGTTTTTCACATTCAGATGTTTTCTGAATGTGAAGATAAAAAATGCCTGATCGATTTATTTCTCCTTTATGTTTGTACAAGAGGAGTATATATATTTATATTATATATATATAAATACATGTCTAACTATAAGAACTCTTTGGAGAAACTTAATTTTAAAATTCTAATAATAGGAAAACATAGCATGACATTTATTTGGGGGCTTTTTTTCTTCCTTATGGTATATGAAATGATCACCTTACCTTGATAACATCCTAGATTTAATATAAACACATAATATAAATTATGAGACTTTAGTTCAAGTCTCATAATACAGGAGTTCACATGATGCAACCCTACTGTATTATTATTTGCTATTGTTATTTTTAGCATCTATTGGTCACTCTCTTATACACCGAACACTATTTTCTTTTTACCCTCGTATGTATGCATCACAGTTGAAGTACAATAAGCCTTCTTGTTTAGCACATTCACTTGTCAAAATATTGCTTGTGGTTCTATCCAAAGGGGCAAGTGCTTTTTTTTTTTTTTTTTTTTTGAGACAGAGTCTTGCACTATCATCCGGGTTGGAGTGCAGTGGCATGATCTTGGCTCACTGCAAGCTCCGCCTCCTAGGTTCAAGCGACTCTCCTGCCTCAGCCTCCCAAGTAGCTAGGATTACAGGCAGCTGCCACCATGCCCAGCTAATTTTTCATATTTTTAGTAGGGACAGGGTTTCACTATGTTGGCCAGGCTGGTCTCAAATGCTTGACCTCATAATCCACCCGCCTCGGCCTCCCAAAGTGCTGGGATTACAGGTGTAAGCCACCACGCCCGGCTGGGGTAAGTGCATTTTTACAAATAATTTTACAACAGTACAAAAGCTACTATATTAAAACTTTTTCTGTGGTTGAATACCCTATTTCATCCTCTAAGAATCTAAGATCTATAAAAAAATATACTAACAAAACCTAAAACCCATTATCATGTACTTACAGGCACTGATAACTCTCATGCAAAATGGAGAACAGTTCAAATAAACAAATGCTTAGTGTTGTCCAATGAAGTATAAACAAAATCTGAATAAATGAGTGGGCACATTTACTTCCTGCTCAGGTGTCAGTCCCTATTGGTTGTTCTTAACACCTTCGGTGCCTCCACCCGGATGGGATTCATCAGTCAAGTTGCCTTACATTTCCGGCTGTTTCTAGAAAATTAATGCTAGAATTAATGCTAAAAACATGTTAAAGCATAATCGTGACTCTTGCAAATCTTTCCCCTTCATGGCTGATCATTCCATTACGTCATAATTATCATAGAGCTATAGCGTAAATACATAGTTATTTCCAACTCTCCGTCCAGATGGTCGGTTACATGATAATTACAGTATGTTTGTACTTACTGGGTTTAATTACCAGATAATCAGGAAGAACATGCAAATTGCTAGGTTGCTGTAACACAGTACATTGAACCAAGTTAAACCTGTGTACTGCATATAAGTAAACAAGCTCTTACATGGGATTGTGCACTATAACCTGTGACAACAAGAAGGCCAGACGTTTGTTATAGGTCCATTGTGTGGGTTAGCATTACTCTGACTAAGCATGGATTAATGTCCAGATTACAAGGAAATGTCATGGGAGAGACACTCAGGTTGCCACACCTGACACAAGGACAATGGGAAACTGGCCACCGTAGTGGCTGAGCAAGGTGCCAGCTCTTGGCTCTAGAGTTCGATTCTTCCAACACAGTGCATTGCACAGTCACCTGCATGCATCTGTTCTCAGCCCAACCATGTACCCGCCCAAGTGTTGGCAAAGACAGATTGCAAACCATCTACCAAATAAACCTCTCCCAGAATAAAAGATTGCTCCAGGCTGGAGCAAATTTATAGTTCCCTGGTATGTGCATTTTGCCACCAATGTGATAGCTAAGTCTTTTTCCCTCTTAATCACATGAAAGGAAGCAGCCCAAATCAGCACTTCTGATTCCCCTGAGCAGACCACTGTTGCACATTGCTTAGTTTCCTCTCTAACCTACTTTCCTACTTTCCCCTTTCCAATTTCCACTTGGAAATAAATCCACATTGTTCTAAAGAAGCCAGCTTCACCCCTCACTTCTATGACCTTTGCAATTAGCATATTCCCTCCCCACTGGCTACAGCGATTGGTTTAAGTTCAGATTTAAGCCTCAAGCTGCTTAAGCCAGTCTCAGAGTAGATCACAGTCTGGAAGTGCCAGGAGCAAGGTACTGTCTCCTCCTCCTTCAAAATGAATAATGAAGCTGAAGCCTCAAGGGCCACTGAAAGCCATCTTGCAAACCCAAGGAAGAAACTGGGTGTTTAATGATATCATTGAGCCATGGGATCCAGCTTTACCTGAAACCTGTATCTATGTTTTCCAATTACAAGAGTGAATAAATGTCCTTTATTGTTTATGGCACCTGGAGTTGGGGTTTCTGTTATTTATAACCAGAGGCATAACAATTTATAAAGTTGCCAGATTTATCTGCCTGGCTTGCCACAGAAGATTCCTTATGGGCTTTTTTTCATGGCATCTTCTGTGCTACTACCTAGACATGAGCAGCCTTCATGCTTTGATCAATTCTAAAGCTTTCACGTTGATTGCTTTTCCTGCTTATCTGAGATAGCATCCCAGTGTTTGCCTATGGAAGCTGCAGCCTCGTTCCTGGGGAAGGAGAAGCAGAGAAAGTATTCTTCACCCATGAATGGAGTAGGGTGGTGGTGAGGGACCCTCCAAGGTCCTACTCTTTTCTCTACAGAGAATTCTGGTGGTAGGACCCTGAGTCCAGCAAGGTGGAATATTACTTGGGGTTACTGAAGGACACAGGCCAGGATGGAAAGGGACCAAGGCCACTGACAGGAAGTAAACAGACTTCTACACCCAGAGGGCTAAGCAACAGCACAGTGGCAAGAGTGGAGAGGTGCCTTGGGACAGAGAGGCGGAGCGAGGTGTATGGGGTGGGTGAAGAACCAGCACCAGGTCACCCTGCCATCTTCCTCGAGTCAAATCTTGAAACAGCAGGTCAGGTTGGACATTCATTTATCCCACATACACTTAGCCAATGTCTGGTTTTGAGTGCCTGCAACAGTCCCAGACATAGAGTTAAAGATAGATACAACCCATTTGGCCTTTGCCTTCATCCTTCTTATCTATCAAGTGAGGCAGACAATTCAGCAAGCAATGACAATAAACATGGTTGTCACCAGGTATTGTGGGGGAAGACAAGGAGAGAAACCAACCAAACTCAAGTTCAAGGACAACTTCCCGCAGGAAATGACATTGACACCAAAACCTGAGTGATGGGAGGCCTTCAGCCAAAGAAGGACCGGAGAGAAAATGCCTCCAGCAGAGGTAAAGAGTTTGTGAAAGGCTGGAGTATGCCGATTTCTAGGAACAGGAAGGAGTTTGGTGAGGTTGGAGAGGGGATGGCCGGGAAGCAGATCTTCCAGGTGCTGAGGCAAACTGGGGCCGGATCTCCCAGGGCCATGGGCACCTAGCAGAGTTCCCATTTTCTCTCAAGGGCAGTTTTCAACAGGCAGGAATGACATGATCAGATTTGCCTTTTAGGGAGCCATTACTCATATTGTATTCCAAACACATAACTAAACTACTTTTCGAAGGTATTCTTTGGGGAGATCAAGAAAAGGGGGGACAGTATCAATATACTGTCTAAACATATTTTCCTATAAACCCATGTGCCACAGAAGAGAATAAGCCGTGGGTTTCAGATACCCTTGTACTTCAATCGTCAGTCCCCTTTTCACAGCTGTTTGATGTTCAAGACGCCCTTGGAATACTTTCAATAAATCTTCTTAACTCTGTTTTTCCTCGAAGCAGGAAGCCTTGTCCTCAGCATGTGATTAGGCTGTAAAACCCCGCATTTTCCAGACTCTACTCATCAGGCATGATGGAGCTCCCAGCGTCCCAATGCCCTGCCTCGCTCTGACCAGGATGGCCACGGCCCATGTGGATGCGTCAATAACTTCTTTTTCTGGTACTTTGAAGCCTGAGAGGAACATTAATTCGAGATGCTATCAGATTTTTTTAAAAAGAGAGATGTACCTTCAGTTAGATGATCACAACTATGCACTCAGTTGGGTTCTTATGGACGAAGAAAGGCAGGAAATAAATTCTTATTTCCATGAGCTAGGTCACAGAAATATATCTGAAGTTGTATTGATACAGTCATCCTTTGTCTCTGACATTTCTCTGATTTTCTTTTCTTAATGTGACTCGTCATAATAATCAGAGAAGATTATCATTAAGAATAATGATCAGTAGCAGTGGTGACAATAATGGCCACCACTCACTGAGTGTACAGTGCGCTCAGTAGCTAAACACCTTAAGTACATTATCTCATTTAATCCTCACAATAACCTTGTGAGACAGGTAATATTATATTCCTATTTTACAGATGAGAAAACTGAGGCTCAGAAAGGCAAACAGGATCTAATACTGTAGGGAGGGTTTGAACTCCGACCATCTGACTACTACCCACAGCATACTTCGCCTGAGGGAAATCCCATCTATATGAATGGTTGGGAAGTCAGCTCCAGGCCCTCAGGTCTGCTAGCTTCTCTGATTCCCATATTGGGTATGTCTCTGTCTGCCTCTGTGTATTTCTCCCTGCTGAACTCCCTGCCTATAGCCACAGCACTGAGCCAAGAGAGGCACAATCACCTGGGCCAAGTTCTCATTAAAATGTGTGTGTGTTTGGGGGGCCTAATGATTATTTTCAGTCCTGGTTCCTGCTTATTTGGTGTGGGTTTTGCACGATTAATTAGGAGCCTAAATTAATGAGGAGGGAAACACGTGTCCAGCTGGTCCTCCCAGATGTTCCTGGAAACAAACTCTCCAATTTGCACAGTGTGACAGTGTAAACATGACTTAGGGAAGCCGCTCCGAGTTAGTTTAGTCCCCGACTCCATGGGCTGGGTGTCCATGCCTGGCCAGGTCTGAAATGATGTCTCAGATGTATTTCCTGATCCTGTTCTCCTTGGCTCTACCATGGGGCAGCCTCAGTTACACTTCCTCACTTGAACCCCAGAACAGGCAAGGACAGAAGAAGCCTAAACTTGGAGCAAAAGCTAGAGAAAGAGAAAGACAAGGAAAGAATAACACAGTTCTTAATGGACAGATAGTAAGAAAAAAAAGTTCTCCAAAACTCAGTGCCATGTGCATTTCATAGACATCTGCCAGTAGCCTAAGAATCCACTTTTCTTTCTCATCCCATCCCTGGTGTTCCTTTTGCCTTCATGATGAGAAAGACTGATTGATCCATCCCAGTTTTATCTTGTTTGGAGTGGTGACTGAATGAAAATACACTGGGATCCATCAGGGTCACCCAACATGGCTCTCCATGATGGAGTCAAATAGCGTCAGGGAAACCTCCCCTTCTGCAGCCCCCACTTACAGGAAAATGAAGGCAGTAAGCACCTTAAATAAATTATCTATTTTAATCTTCCTTGTGAGACAGATAATATTAATATTATATTCCTATTGTAAAGATAAGAAAACTGAGGCTCAGAGAGGTGAACAGCAGCTAGTACCGTAGGAGGGTGCGAACTCGGGTCATCTGACTCTAATACCCACAACACATTTGACCCAGGGGAAATCCCATCTTTATGAATTATTAGGTCAGTTCCAGGTCTTGCTGGTCTGTCCAGCATTGGGTAAAACATCTGTCTGTTTCTGTACATTTCTTCCTGGTTAGATTCACAGTACTGATGTGGGCAATTCCTAGAAAGTCAACAGGAGATCCAGGTACTCTATATTGTCTCTCTCTCAATATATTGGACACTTACCCTATGCCAGTGATGGCCACTGGGGCCATGCAATGAACAAGGCAAGCATGATCTTCATCCTCAAGGAGTGTGTAATCTAGCTCTTCTAGCTTCACAGCTCACAAACCTGACCAAGGATATTAACATAGTCAAGAAACTCTCTTGGGTATATACATGCAATAATGTGTTATCCAGCCTTGAAAAGGAATGAAATTCAGACATATACCGCAATATGGGTGGATCTTGAAAACATTACGCTAAGTGAAATAAGCAAGACACAAAAGGATGTCTACTCCATGATGCCGTTTATGTGAGGTACCTAGAATAGTCAAAGACACAGACAGAAAGTAGAATGATGGTTACTGGGGCTGGAGGAGAGGGTGACCGGGGAGTGAGTATTTAATGGGTACGGAGTTTTAGTTTGGGATGATGAAAACGTTCTAAAGATGGATAGTGGTGATAGTTGCACAGCAATGTGAAAATAATACCATTGAATTTTACACTTAAAAATGGTTAAATTTATAGATTTTATGTTTTGTATTTTTATAATATTTTTTAAAAGAAAAGGAAAAGAAAGCCCCTTTGGAACCTGCTAGACGAAAGTTTCCTGGATGAATGGGGGAGTTGAGATCACCCTCTATAAGCAATTCTCCTCCAGGCGCACCCCTGCTGCGATCCCCTTGTTCTAGCTGAATCATCATTGGTCTTCACAAGGTTCATTTTTAAATATTAAGAAAGTCGTCCTGCACACTGGGAAAATGGATGTAAACAAGAGAGAAAGTTCCTGCCCTCAGGGGCTTGCATTTTAGAGGAGATCAGATAACAAGCAAATTGCAAACCTACACCCCCAAAACACTCTATTTTGGCCCTGTTTTATTTTTATCCTTAGTATTTAATGCAATCAAACATAATACATTTTTGTTAATTAATCCTGTGTTCCTGTATCCCTCCATCCTTCCACTGATACCAAAGGGTATCAGGTGGGATTTCATTGTGGTTTGATTTGCATTTCCCTAATGATTAGTAATGTCTAGCATCTTTTTGTGGATTTGTTGACCTTTGTATATCTTCTCTGGAGAAATGTCTATTCAAGTTCTTTGCCCACTTTTTAACTGGGATATTTTGTTGTTGATAGGAGTTCTTTATATGTATTGGATGTTAATCCCTTATCACATACATATATTATTTGAAAGTATTTTCTCTGATTCTGTGGGTTGTCTTTTTATTCTGTTGATAGTGTTCTTTGATGCACAAGTTTTAATTTTGATGAAGTCCTCTTTATCTATTTTTAATTTTGTTGCCTGTGCTTCTGGCATCATATCAAATAAATTACTACTAAATCCAATATTCGTAAGCCTTTCCACCATATTTTCTTCTAAAAGTTTTACAGTTTTAGCTCTTACATTTAGGTCTTTGATCTATTTTGAATTAATTGATTTTATTTTGTTGATTTTATGGGTGTAATCCTGAACTCAGAAGAATACCAGCACATAACAATCATCACAATATATGTACCATGAATAGAAGTTAACAAAAAATGGAGGATAATTTTTTAACTTGTGATAAAATTTTTTAATTTGTGATAAAAGTTTGTGATAAAAATAAATTTCTTAAAGAAAATAAATGGGGTTCTGTGATGAAACAGGGAAAAAATACTTGTAGAAAGAAAGGTAAAGTAACTTGAGGTGTGTGATTTTTAAGTTAGTACATCAGGTAAGTTTTTTTTTTTTTAATAAGATAATATTTGAATTGACACCCAAAAGACAAGCAGATGTCCATGGAGTCGTCTGGAAGAAGAGTATTCCAGGCAGGGGAAACAGCAAATGCAAACACTCTGAGGCAGGAAAAATCTTCATGTGTTGGGGGAACAGAAAAAACCAATGTGGCTGAAGGAGAGTGCATGAAAGAGGGAGTGGTTTCAGGTGAGGTCAGCAAGGTCAGCAGTGACCAGATCCTGGAGGATCTCACAGTCCATGTAAGAAAACTGGATTTTATTCTTAGTGTGCTGAGAAGCCACTGAAGCCTTTTTTTTCTAAGGTTGTTTAGCTTTTAAAATTATGGTAAAATACACATAACACAGGACTTACTATCTTAATCCTTTTTAAGTGTACAATGCAGTGATAAGTATATTCACATTATTATACAACCATCGCCACTATCCATCTCTAGAATTTTTTCATCACCCCAACCTGAAACACTGTTTCCATTAAACAACAACTCCCCATTCTTCATCCTTACCAACCACCATCTACTTTCTGTCCATGAATCTGACTACTCTCGGTAAGTCAAGTAAGTGGAATCGTGTGGTATGTATCCTTTGTGACTGGCTTATTTCACTTAGCCTAATGTATTCAAGGTTCATCCATGTTACAGTATATGTCAGAATTTCCTTCCTTTTTAAGGTTAAATAATATTTTGTTGTGTGTATACATCACATTTTGTTTATCCACTCATCCATGATAGACATTTGGGTTATTTCTTTCCTTTGGCTATTGTGAATAATGTTGTTATGAACAGGGTTATACAAATATCTCTTTCAGACCCTGCTTTCAATTATTTTAGGCATATACTCAGAAGTGGAATTGCTGGATCATATGGTAATTCTATGCTTAATATTTTTAGGAACAATTGTAATGTTTTCCACGGTGGATGGATTTTACATTTCTGCCAGCAGTGCAGAGAAAGTCTCACTTCTCTACTTCCTCCCTGACACTGGGTATTTTCTGTGTGTGTGTTTTTTTTATAATAGCCATCCCAAAGTGTATCAGGTGGGATCTAATTGTGGTTTTGATTTGCATTTCCCTAATGATTAGTAATGTCTAGTATCTTCTTGTGGGCTTACTGGCCTTTGTATATCTTCTCTGGAGAAATGTCTATTCAAGTTCTTTGCTCACTTTTTAACTGGGTTATTTTGTTGTTGATAGGAGTTCTTTATATGTACTGGATATTGAATATATATATATTATTATATATTATATATAATATATATTATTATATTATATATGTATAATTTTAAAGTGTTTTCTCTGATTCTGTGGGTTGCCTTTTTATTCTGTTGATAGTGTTCTTTAATGCACAAGTCTTAATTTTGATGAAGCCCAAATTATCTATTGTTAATTTTGTTGCCTGTGCTTTTGGTATTATATCAAAAGAAGTTATTGCCAAACCCAATATTCTTAAGCCTTTTCCCCATATTTTCTTCTAATAGTTTTACAGTTTTAGCTCTTACATTTAGGTCTTTGATACATTTTGAGTTAATTTTTGTATATGATGTAAAGGAAAACTCCAACTTCATTCTTTTGCATGTGGATGTCCGGTTTTTCTAGCACCATTTGTTAAAAATACAAAGTCCTTTTCCCATTGACTTTTCTTAGCACCCTTGACAGAAATCACTTGATCATACATTCCAGGGTCTATTTCTGGGCTCTCTGCTCTATTCCATTGGTCTATATGTCTGTCTTTATGCCACTACAACACTGTTTTGATTACTGAAGCTTTGTAGTAAGTTTTGAAATCAGGACATAGGAGTTCTCCAGCTTTGTTCTCTTTAAAGGTTGTTTTAATTGTTCAGAATCCCTCCAGGTTTCATATGAATTTTAGAATGGGTTTTTCTATTTCTGAAAAAAAAAAACAAGATTGAAATTTTGGTAGGGATTACACTGGAACTCTAGATTGCTTTAGGTAGTATTGACAGCTTAATAATATTAGGTCTTAAAATTCATAAACATGGACTATATTTCTATTTATTTATGTTTTAACTTCTTTCAGCAATGTTTTGTGGTTTTATATCTTTCACCTCCTTATTTAATACCTATGTATTTTATTGTTTTTGATGCTACTATAAATGGAATTGTTTTCAGAATTTCTTTTCAGATATTCAATGTTAGCTTATAGAAATGCAGCTAATTATTTGTGTTCACTTTGTATTTTGCTGAATTTATTTATTAATGCTAACAGTTTTTATGGATTTTTTCTGTTTTCTACATATAAAATCCTGGTAGCTACAAATAGGAATAAATTCTTTTATCCCTGTTCAGTTTGGGTATCTTTTCTATCTTTTTCTTGCCTAATTGCAAGAAAAGTTTTTTCTAATTGCTGGCTAGAAGTTTCAGTACTATGTTGAACAGAAGTGGTAAAAGTGGGCACCCTTGTCTTGTTCCTGATTTACAAGAAAAGTTTTTCATTTTTCACCATTGAGTATAATGTCGACTGTGGGTTTTTCATATATAGCCTTTATCATGTTGAGTAGTTTGTTGAGTGTTTTTATCATGAAAGGGTGCTTAATTTTGTCAAATGCTTTTTCTGTATCAATTAATATGATAGTGTGGTTTATTTCTCTTCATTCTGTTAATGTGGTATATTATATAAGTGGATTTTCAAATGTTGAACCCCTCTTCATTCCAGGAATAAACCCCATTTATTGGTGTGTGTATAGATAGATAGATAGATAGATAGATAGATAGATAGATAGATCTCCTTTTAATATGCTGTTGAATTGTGTTTGCTAGTCTTTTGTTGAATATTTTTGCATCAATAATCATAAAGGATATGGATCTGTAGTTTTCTTATATATTTTTTGGTCTGGCCTCATTTTTATCAGTGTAATGATGGCTTCATTGAATGAGCTAGTGGGTGTCCTTCCTCTTCAAATTTTTGGGAGAATTTGAAAAGGAATGGTATAAATTCATCTTTACATGTTTGATAGAAGCCAGCAGTTGAAGTCTTTTGCATTCACCAGTTGAAGTCATTTGCAAAGTCAGGGCTTTTCTTTTAGGGGAGGTTTTTTATTCTTAATTCAATCTATTAGCTGTAGGTCTATATAGATTTTCCATTTATTCATGATTCAGTCTTCGTAGGTTGTGTTTTTGTAGGAATTTGGAATGTGCCCATTTTATCTAGGTTAACCCATTTGGCATACAATTATAGTATTTTTAATTTTTATAAAATCAATAGTAATACATCTAGTTTCATTTTTGATTTTAGTAACTTTTCTCTTTTCTCCTTAGTCAATCTAGCAAAATGCTTGTCAATTTTGTTAGTTTTTTTCAAAGAACTAATTTGGTTTCATTGATTCTTTTTCTACTTTGTCTGATATTAATATAACCACCTCAGTTCATTTTTGGTTGCTATGGACATGAAGTATCTTTTTTCATCCTTTCACTTTCAGTCTATTTGTGATCAAAAGTGAGTCTCTTGTAGGCAGCATATAATTGGATCTTTTTTTAAAATCCATTCTTCCAATCTATGCCTTTGATTTATGAGTTTAATCCATTTACATTTAAAGTAATTACTGAGGCTAGGTGTGGTGGATCACACCTGTAATCCCAACAGGTTTATAGGTTTGGGAGGCCAACAGGTTTGGAAGGCCAAAGTAGGCAGATTGCTTGAGCTCTGGAGTTTGAGACCAGACTGAGCAACATGGTGAAACCTTGTCTCTTTTCAAAAAGAAAAAAAAAAAAAGATAAAGTAATTCCTGATAAGAAAGGGCTTACTTTATGCCACTTTGTTATTTGCTTTCTCCATGTCTTATAGCCACTTGTCTTTCATTTATTTTCTTCTTTTTTCTTTTTTTCTTTTTTTCCATAAGGAGGAAGACTTTTTTCAGGACCATAGGTACAGGCACCACTTCAGTAGAGTCTTGCAGTTGAAGAGAGAGACTGGGCTTCTTGCAGTTGAAGACAGAGATTGGGCTGAACTCCAAATACAGCATGAGCCACTGGGAACTGAGAGCCAAGGCATAGGGTGGGAGTCAGTTGATGAAGCTCATTTCATTCTTTAGAATCTTCTTTGTGGTTAATCGACTTTCTGTAGTAACACGTTTTGATTCCCTTCTTATTTCTTTTTAGGTATATTCTATAGATATTTTCTTTGTGGTTATCATGGAGATTATCCTTAACATCCTAAAATTATAACAATCTAGTTTGAGTTAACACGAGCTTGGCTTCAATTACATACAAAAGTTCTACAGTTCTGTCACTGCTTTACTTTATGTTATTGATGTCATAAATTGCATCTTTATATATTGTATACTTATTAACATAGAATTATAATTATTTTACATATGTCTTTTAAATCCCATAAAAAATTAAAAGTGGAATTATGAACCAAAATAACAATAATAGTTGTATTTTTGTTTGCCCATATATTTACCCTTACTAGAAATCTTTCTATTTTCATATGGCTTTTAGTTATTATCTAGAATTTTTTCATTTCAACCTGAAGGACTCCCATTAGCATTTCATGTAGGGCAGACCTATTGGTAATAACTTCTGTCAGCCTTTGTTTATCTTGAAATATCTTAATTTGACTCTCATTTTTTTTTTTTTTTTGCAGTTGCAAGATTTAATAGAGTGAAACACAGAGCTCCCATACAAAGGGGGTGGACCCAAAGAAGGTAGCTGTTGCCAGCTCGAATGCCTGGGTTTATATCCCAATCATTGTCCCTCCTGCTGTGCTCTCAGGCAACAGGTGATTGGCTATTTCTTTATCTCTCGTTTTTGCCTAATTAACATTTTAGTGAGCTCTCTTTACTATCTGATTGGTCAGGTGTGAGCTAAGTTGCAAGTCCCATGTTTAAAGGTGGAAGCGGTCACCTTCCCAGCTAGCCTTAGGGATTCTTAGTTGGCCTGGGAAATCCAGCTAGTCCTGTCTCTCAGTACCCCCTCTAAATATGAGAACCCAAGTGCTGTTGGGGAGTTTACCCTCATTTTTGACGGACATTTTTGCCATTTTGATGTACAATTCTTGGTTAAGAGGTTTTTATCTTTCTTCAGCACTTTAGGTGTATCATTTCACTGCCTTCTGGCCTCCAAGTTTTCTGCCGAGAAATTGGTTAATAATTTTATTAAGAATCCCTTGTACATGGAAAATCAATTTTTTCTTGCTGTTTCAAGAATCTGTCTTTGTTTTTGTTTTTCAACAGTTTGATTATGTGTCTAGGTGTGGACCTCTTTGAGTTTATTCTACTTGGAATTCATTGAGCCTTTGTGTATGTCCATTTATTTCCTCAAATTTGGAAAATGTTCAGTCATTATTTTTTTTAAATAAGCTCTCTTTGTTCCTTCCTCTCTCTTTTATACTTTTAGGACTCCCATAATGCCTACATTGATGTGCTTGATGATGCTCCATAAGTCCCTTAGGTTCTGTTCACCTATCTTCATTATTTCTTTCTGCTTCTCAGACTCAGTAATTTCAAATGTCATATCTTCAAGTTCACTGATTCTTTCTTCAGCCTGATCAAGCCTGCTGTTAAGCCATCTAGTAATTTTTTAAATTTAGTTATTCTATTTTTCAGCTTCAAGTTTCTATTTGGCTCTCTTTTATAATTTCCTTCATTTTAATAATATTTTCTCTGTTTTTTGCATATAACTGTCCAGTTGTTTCACCACCATTTGTTAATAAGACTATACTTTCTTCACTGAATTGCCTTTACATCTTTCTTTTAGTTGTTCTTTTATTTAGGGGTCTATTTCTGGGCTCTGTATTCTATTGCCTTCAACTATTTATCTACCTTCACATCAATATTATGCTTTCTTGATTACTGTAGTTTTCTAAGAAAGCTTGAAGTCAAGTAGTGTTAATTCTTCACTTTGTTCTTTGGCAAAGTCGTTTTGGCTTTTCTAGGCCCTTTGCATTTCCATGTAAATTTTTAAAATCAACTTGTCAGTTTTGCAAAACAAAGGGTTGCTAGAGTTTTTATTGGGATTGTATTAAATCTATATTTATAGATCTATAGATCAACTTGAAGAAAAGAATATTTTGACTTCTAACTCATGAATGTGGTATATTTCTCCATTTCTTTTTTTCCTGCTTGTTTTTTTCAGTTTTTTTTATGAGATAGGGTCTTGCTCTGTTGCCTAGGCTGGAGTGCAGTACTGCAATCATGGCTCACTGACGACTTGACCTTCCAGGCTCAAGTGATTCTCTGGGCTCAGCCTTCCAATAACTTGGGATTACAGTCACAATTTCTACAATTCTTTAAATCATTAATTTCTTTCAGCAATGCTTTGTAGTTTTCGGTATGTAGGTCTTTTATCAGATTGAACACTGAGATATTTTAAGCAGGAGATGGGCATGGTCTACTTTACCTTCTAAGGTTAGAATACAGGGCGGAAGGAGGTCAAAAGTGAGAACAGGGAGGCATATTATGAGACTACCACATAGATCAAGCAAGTATTGATGGTGGCTTGAACCAGGATGGTGGCAGCAGAGACTCAAAAAAGAGCTGATTTGAGATTTAATTAGGTTGAATCATATGGAATTGACATTTTTTTGTATGTCAAAGAAGGTATAAATTTGTCAACTTAATATGTTTCAATCTAATGTTTTGGAGCTAAGTCTGGACTTAGGATCTGCTAGTTGATTCAGTGCAGGGAGCTAATGACAAAAAAAGGGGAATGCTGACTTTTAGGTGCTTTGCTAAAGCAACTGAGTGGACGGTGATGCCATTTCTTGAGATTATGAAGAGTAAAGGGGAAGGAGCTGTGCAGCCCCATATTCTCCCTGCCTTTCTTTTTATTCCAAGTTTTTTTTTTTCTTTCTTTCCCCCATCTTTACCTTTTCAAGGGACACAATTATCACAGGCTACATGTTTACTTTTAAACAAGCATTTTTCCCACCTGGCTCTTTGTCTGACATTTTAATGACTTTGCTGGCTTGGTTTTTCATGGAGAGGGCATACGGAGAGGATATATTTTCTGTGCACAGTTTGAGGTTCGTGTCTACTCCCTTAATGCTAATGCCATAGCAACATGCCCTTAACTTTTTATATCTTTGAGCCCAGCCCTCATCTGGAAGGGTCTGGGGCACATTTTCAAGCAATTTGGTGCCGATCATCATGAGACTCCTGAGTTTATGGAGGGAAGGCTAGAAACGTATGCTTGAGTTTATACTCAAATTACTATCCTAAATGACTCCATGGGGGGTTTCTTTTAGGGGTCACTGAGAGCCGGAGTGGAATGTTTTTCCTTCTTCACTTTATCCCAGGCCTTGGGGCACGAGAACCATAAATGCAGGTAATGTGTTTTATAGCCAGATTCTCTAGGTTCATTTTTTCACTTCTCTCCCCACCCCCAGTGATATCCATGAAACTCCACAGAGTGGCTAGAGACTTATTTTGTTGCAGCCTCGTTTCTACAAAGGCTAAGAGATTTGGGTGACTGATCAACATAGCACGGTGCACCTAAGAAGCGTTGACACTTCCTGTTCTTGTCTCAGCCAGGCATGAGGGATTGCCCTTAAGCCCAATGGAGAGGTCCAAGATGAAAAGGGTTTATAAGGTAGTGAGCTCACTGTCACTGGAGGTGTTAAAGCACTGCCCAGACAACCACTTGACAAAGGTGTTTGTAATGAAAATTTATGCGTCCAACAGGAAATCAAACCACAATCCTTTAAGTTTCTTTACAACACAGACTTCTTTTCTGAGACTATGGTATCCCTTCATTGCTTCAACACATATGTATTATCTACCATGGGGCTGGGAATTGCACCCTGAGGTACAACAGTGAACAAGATGGACATAGGCTCTGTGCTTCAAGAGTTTTCAGTCTAGTGAAAGTGACAATAATAAATAAGTAATAAACAAATGAGGTGATGAAAATAGTTGTGGCTACCAGGTATTTTACATGGGTTATTGCAAAGGTGCTTCCTAACACTACACGATCAAACCACACTTTATAAATGATAAAATGCAAGCTCAGAAGTTTGCATAAATTGTCCAGGCTTACACAGCTGTTACCTGCTAAAGCTGCAGCAGCAGCCCAGGTCTTTGGGTCTCCAGGGTTCATACACTTAACTATGTCTCTGGTTAAGGTTCTTACAAGACCAAGCAAGCACTCAGGTCCTCAAGGCCCAGCTCTCCACGAACGCTACCCTCAATCTTACCTCAAGAAAGGTAAACAGTACAGGTCTCCCCTCCCCCGCTCCAGTCACCAAACATATTAGTCCTCAGAGGCCTTCAAATAAAAACCATCTCTCTGCCTTATGCAATTAACTATGCCAGCTCAAAAAAAAATAAATTATAATAACATGTTTTACTTAAAACCTGAGGCTTGATACTTGCCAGATCTCCCACTGCCATTTTAAAAGTGAGGAGTGGGAAAGGAAAGGCAAGAGGGTTGATGAAAGCCCTACTGGGTGCTCTGCCCTGGAAGAGGGTAGGTTTGGGCAGCTGGAGTGTGGTTCACAAATGAAATGAAGAATATGCTACCTGTCCTTCACAAACTTAAAATCTAATTGCAGAGACAAAAAAGAGATGAGCAGGGGGCAGGCAAAAAAGACCAAGGAAAGGACTAAAACGTGACATCTGAGCTATGCATTTTTCAAATCCTGGACCTCGCTGCATGTCTTTGGACAAGTCCCTTTGCCTGAGGCCTGATTTTTTTTTCCAGTAGAACTTCTAGCGATGATGGAAATGTTCTATGTCTTCAGTGTCCAATAAGGTAGACACTAGTTACATGTGGCTTTTGAACTCATGAAATGTGATTCATGTGATTGAGTTCTAGATGGCTAATTTTACAAAATTTTAATTATTTTAAATTCAGCCACATGTGGCTAGTGGCTAGCATATTGAGCTACATAAATCTAGAAAGTGAGGAGTTAAGAGGCTTCATCTATTCCAAATAATATATTGAGAAATATATTAGAAATGTGCATTTTGCCTCTAGAATTGTCTTGAAATAATAGAAGTGGTGAAACATTTGGGTTGCAGAGACAGGAGCCACATCCCAGCTTTAACACGTCTAGTTGTGAGGCCCTGGACAAGTCCCTTAGCCTCTCAGCGCCTCAGTTTCCTCATCTGTCAAGTGGAAATAGTAATAGTACCTATTTCAGAGGGTTGTTGGAAGAACTAAATGGCATAATAAATGGAACTCACTGAGAATAGTTCTTGACACTTGGTAAAAGCTCAACAGATGTAGCTGCTTTTTAAAAATTATTGTTATTATTATTATTAATGGGACTCAGCATTACCCAGCCTCCTGGAATCACACTTTGTTCCCCTAGCAACTCACTCTTCACCAGGGAGCCTTCAGGAACCTCTGAAAGCCATCTCCTTTATCTTAGTTGAAAACCTGGAAAGATGAAGGATGAGAACCCAAGTCTACGGGACCCTCTGTATGCAAAGGACATTTACATTGGTATTGAGAGTCTCTTCCTTTCCAGCACCTAGCAATACATGAAGAGACTTTAATGTCCTTATCATCTTCAACACCCCTGAGACCTCTGCAGAAGGGATTAAGATTGTTCTTGGGTTTTCAGATTAAATGATAAGCGCAGATTGATAAGATAATGATTAGAGTGAAACATTCAGATATTTTTATCTGTAAGATTTTTTTCAGGCTGCTAATAAAAATTGAGATGCGCTTGACAATAAACACAGAATTTCCTTCTTTTTCTTTCTTTATTTCCAGTGCCTTTAAGAAGCAAAAGAAAAAAATCATGCAAGGTATGGAAATCTGTTCTTAAGTTGCTTTAGATTCAATTCAGTGTAAAGGTTACTATGGAATTTCTGTATATGGACAATGCCCTGATTAGTGACAGTGATGTCACCAACTCAGTTTGTACCCATGGCTAAGTGTCTTCTTTGGGCTTCAGTTTCTCCATGAACACAACAGAGATTTGGACTTGGGGTGGAAAGCGGTTCCTTAACAGCCTTTTCAGCTCTGAAAATTTAAGTTTTGACAGCACCCTTTCTTTTTGAATTGACAAGATGACTGAATCAGAAAGGATTGATCATTAAGCAACATTCCCACTTTCCAGGCCTTGAAATTCACAGAATAGTAGTCAAAAACTCAAACACCTTCCATGGCCAAGCAGGTCACAGAAATGAATGAATTGGGCTGCATAGACACTATGGTGAACTGGAGAGCCTATAACCCTATCTAAAGGAGGCAGTGACTGTATCTCTGCAGGTGATGTTACCACATTCTGAGGACATTTATGGAAAGACCTTCAGCTTTTCCAAGGAATACCGGAAATATGTTTTTTTTTTTAAATCCTCATTTTAAATGTTAACCCAAAGAAAACAAAAACAGAAACTGCAGACTAAGCAAAGATTAGTGTAGGATGAACACCATCCTCACCCCCGCCCTTCCAATACCAGGTGTAGATGGTGGAACCAAAAAGGCCTGCATCTGGGCCAATTCTTGAAAGGTGATTTTTAGAAGAAATCCAGACATCAGGCTGGTTCTTTGAATCTGACTCTTTCTGCTAAAAACCAATATGATGACCTTTGGCCAAAAACCAGTGAAGTCCAACCTGGACTGAAAACTAAAAGTAAACAAGAATCCTGCTGTTTTCCAGGAGCTGGCTCCTTCGTATCGAGAGTCGACTATTGCACTTCATCAACCTTCCAAGTAACTAAATCCCAAATTTCCTGGTTATCTTGAATTCCTGGGCGTCAATATCATTAAGAAGTTCCCACACTGAGTCGTAGCCTCACTTTCTCAGAATCGTTGGGAAACAAACATCCAAGGGGATGCTCAATTCCCATCTAAACCATCCTGCAAATGGAAGAAGCTGGGCTGCCTTTTACCCCCTATCAGAGCAGCCTGTCTATGTCCTCACAGCATTTATCACAATCCACGATTTGGAAATATTTTGGTTTCCTTGTTTATCATCTGCATCCTCAACCCCACTAAAATGGAAACTCCACAAGATTGGGGCCCATGCCTAACTTGTTCACAGGTATATCCCCAGCTCCTATAACAAAGTCTAGAACAGTAGGGCTCCAGATAGATATATTTGCTAAATAATGAATTAATGAATGATTGTCAAAGTCATATTTCAGTGTTTCCAGAAACAGGCAGCTTACTACTTCCCAAAGCAATCCATTATTTTATCAGACACTTTTGCCAATAGAAAGTTCTAACACAGGTCTGAATTTAAGTGATTTCCATTAGCCTGAGTTTTATCTCTTGGGATTACACAAGCTAAGCTTACCTCCTCTTTTAACTCCCAGGCTCTAATTCACAGGTACAAAGTCTCTTTGAGTCTGGTTTTTGGTTTTGGTTTTGTTATTTTAATTCAGGCAAAACGTGTTCATTTCTGCCTGTTGCTCTCCTAAAGAGGGAGAATGATGATTGAAAGCAGGAGAGATGCAGAATCAGGACAAGCGGGAGTCAGTAAATCAGAAGTCCTGAACACAGTGTGTAGTTGACAACCTCACTGGCACTCTTACTTTCAATATGTATTTTAAAGCCAGATGGTCTGGTTTTTCAAAATGTGCATTTCTCAGTCACGTTTGGATACACACATTGAAAAATAAGCCTGTATCTTTGGCCCTAGCCACATTTCCATGTGAATGCAACAGAAGGAGCCATTGGTTATGTACTGAGAGAATGTCTTGGCCCTGCCAGCCTTGAGATTCTAGGACTCCATGAAGAACACCAACCACTATGTGAGTGTGAGTGTGTGTGTGTGTGTGTGAGTTTGAGTGTACAGATGGGCTTTTCTCCTAAACACATGGCTCCGAAAATGCCTTTCAAAGGGTTCAGACCCAGTGGCCCAGAGCCAAGGAGCAATGGGGCCAGAAATGGTGATTCTGTCCTTGAATGACCCGCACCTCTTTGGTGTCCTGAAGATAATTAATCTTTATGGAGAACAGGGTTATGCTTCTGTTGCTTCACAAGCCTCCTGCTTAACTGACCAAGCCTGTTAGTTATCTGACAAAGTTTGGATGGATGTTGATCAGGAGGCCCAGCCGACATCCTCCTGAGGCTTAGACATCAACTGCATGTCTCGCTGGAACCCACATGCTACTCACCAGGACTTTGCACTGGGAAGCTCCAGTGCCTCAGGGGTGGGAGGTGACTTTCAAAGCATCAGAAAACCAGAGGAGGAGAAGGAGTAGATACAGCATGGTGTGTGATCAGCTGAACCTCTATATGAAGTAGAATAAAAACAAACAGCAAATACAGCTGGAGACTGCACACACTTGAATATTAGGCAAGCTTTTTTTCCTAAAATTAATTCTTGAATGAGAGGCAGATGGGTTATATTTGAATCTGCTTGAGGTCTTTCATGTTGTAAAAGGCTTTCTCAAATACTTTATTTTGAGCAAACAGTACTATTTCAGGAAAACAAGTTAGCCTAAAATAACTTCAGCCAACTGGTTTGGAATGCTAAGAAAGGTCACCTGACACAATCAGTAAGGAAAGAAGACAAAGACATTTAAAACAGATTTAGTCATTCTTCCTGGGGGTATGAATTCACAACGGCAAGCTTTAAATGTTGTTGTGCACACGCCTTTAAACGACTGGTTCAAAAAACAATATAGTAAGTTGTTAATGATGAGGATAGTGAACAGTACTTGGGCATTAGGATAAAATTTCCAATGACAACATCATGCACAGATTCAAAAAATGCAGTATCTAGGCACAAATAACATTTTAAAACAATAAAAAGGCCAAATCCAACAAGAAGACATAACAGCTATAAACATACAGGCACCTAACAACAGAGCCTCAAACTTTATGAAGCAATAACTGACAGAGTTGAAGTAAAAATAGACAATCCAACAATAATTATGAGAGCTGAAATACTTCATTGTATACAGTGGACAGAACAAGTAGATAGAAGATCAACAAGGAATAGAGGACTTGAACAGTACTATAAACTACTAGACCCAACAGACATCTACAGAATACTCTGCCCAAAGCAACAGAATACATGTTCTTCTCAAGTGCATGTGGAACTTTCTCCAAGATAGACCATATGTTGGGTCATAAAACAAGTCTCAATACACTTTAAAAGGTTGAAATTATACAAAGTATGTTATTTGACCATGATGAAATGATGTTAGAAATTCATAACAAAATACATTTGAAAAGTTAATAAATATGTGGAAATTAAACAACCTTCTCCTACCTAAACAATGGATCAAATAAACAAACCACAGGAGAAATCTGAAAATACTTTGAGATGAATGAAAATGAAAACACAACATGCCAAAATTTATAGGATGCAGGTAAAACAGTGCTTAGAGGGAAATCTGTAGTTGTCAATGCCTTTAAAAAGAAGAGAGATCTAAAATCAGCAACCTAAATGTCCATCTTTAGAAACTAGAAAAAGAAAAGCAAATTAAGCCCAAAACAAGGAGAAGGGAGGAAATAATAAAGATTAAAGTGAAAATAAATGAAATAAAGACTAGAAAAGCAATAGAGAAAATCAATGAAATCAAGTGTCAGGTCTTTGAAAAGATCAACAAAACTGACAAACCTTTAGCTAGACTGACCAAGAAAAATCAGAGAAGACTCAAATTACTAAAACCAAGAATGAAACAGTGAACATTACTATGTACCTCACAGGAAAAGTGGGTTATTTATGTTTTTGTAGATATCAGTAAGCTAACTCTAAAATGTATATGGAAAGGCAAGGAACTCAAAGAGTCAATTCTGAAAAAGAATAACAAAATTAGGGGACTGCTACTTCTTGTGCTCCAAGACTTAACAAAGGTGTCAGATTTTCTGTATAGCTGCCTTTGATTCTCTTGTTAGTTTTCAGCTTCTCTCAGTCATGTTTCCATAAGAACCTGTGCAAAACTTCAGCAGGACACTTACTGCACTATACTGTGTGATCTGCATCTTGAAGACACAGATGGTATCTTTTTCTTGTACCTAGGACCCAGCAGAATGCCCAGAAGAGAAAAGATGCTCATAATGCTATTTTGGTTGGATGGATGGATGGATGGATGGACGGATAAATAGATGGATGATGACTTTAGAATCTTTATCTGTGCACAGATTGATGAGGCAGTGTGGTTTCTTATATGCTTACCAAGGAAGAAACACTAAATGGGAAACCAAGAGACTCCCCACCAATTCTGCCATGACCCCCCCATATGGCATTTGTCAAGTCATTTCCCATTTCAGATCCTCAGCGGTGCCATCTGGAAAATTCGTGCGTGTTAATAGATGATCTCTAAATGTCATCCACTTATCAGCTCTATAATCCTAGGACTAAGCAGGTTCTTCTATGTCCAGTCCATTTAGCAGTTGATGGAACTGGCCTTTTAAAAGCCAAATTTAGTGAACCTATTCATTAAGTAGTCAAACCAGCTGTGTACCTATACACAATACTCTGTCTCTCTCAAAACTTTTGTACAACTTAAACTCAGTACCCTTTCAGCCCCTTTCGTAGAAAAGTAACATGGCACTCAAGTGGCATTCACAACAGATTTTTGGCACAGATAATTTGTCAGCCACAGCAGTGTCACCCTATAAGCTGGCCCTAAATTCCATTTTCTGTTACTGATGGGAAAGGACATTGTAGATGGGAATTTTTGGTGTATCTCAGGTTTGACAGGCAGTCACATGGGTAAAAGAAAAGGGCAAAGGTATTTAAAATCATGGGTCCTCCCGTAAAACCTGGAAATTGTTTTTGAATGCACCACAGCAAAGAACAGAACTACTCAGTGCTTTTTTGTCTCTCAATTTCAGAGACATTCCAGTTCAACATTGGATTATTTCTCAGAGATTTTCTTAACACAGAAAGTAAATGGCTTGTTCTAATTTCTGGACTTTAGCTCTTCTTTATTTTTGATCAAGACACCCACTCAATTTCTCATTCTGACTCCAGCCACAAGAGATTTGACCAGGACTTAATTTTTAACATTCTTGCCTGGGCCAACATGGTGGTTCAAATCTAATATTTGAACACATATTCTTGAAGTTATTTACTTATCGTGTCATTGCAGCAACATTAGAACATTTTCCAGGGGAGCTGAGGGTGACAGAAGCTCTTCATTCTGCCATCCTAAAAAAATATAAGTCTTTGTTAGGAAAAGAAAAAATTCAGCCTTTAGAGTAAGGATGTTGGCCATCCTTCTACTAGTTTCCTGGAACTCATTGTTCTTTTTTTTCTTCTTTTAAGATTTTTTATTGATACATAATATTTGTACGTATTTGTGGGGTGCATGTGATATTCTGATACATGCATACAATGTGTGGTAATTAAATCAGAGAATTTAGGGTATCCATCACCTTGAACATTTATCAGTTTTTTGTGTTGAGAACATTTCAAATATTCTTTTCTAACTGTTTTGTAATATAAAATATATTGCTGTTAACTATAGTCACCCAACTGTGCTATTCCACACTAGGCCTTATTTCTTCTATGTTCTTATTCTAGAAATGTTACAGTTAAAATAATCTATAGCTTGAATCTGCATTTTTAAGCATTATTTTATAGCAATTATACAAAGTGTTTTCTTTCAGTTGCTATCGAAAATTCTTAAACATCATTTAAAAACCTAAAATTTTAGGCCAGGCATGGTGGCGTGCACCTGTAGTCTTAGCTACACGGGAGGCTGAGGCAGGAGAATTGCTTGAGCCCTGGGTGTTGAGGCTGCAGTAAGCTGTGATTGTACCACTGCACTCCAGCCTGGGAGACAGAGCAAGACCCTGTCTCCTAACAACAGAAAAAAGAACATCTAAACTTTAATAATTTTAATATAGTTATGATTTATCATTTCCATAATTTGATTTCACACAGAGAAAAACAAAACTGGATACTACATTAAAAAGGAAAAAAAAAGAGAATTCTTTCTCTGCTTTTTCAGGCAGCTCACTATGAGGCTATTACAAACCAATGGAAGCACATTTGGTGAAGTGTACAGGCCCACCAGAGGATGCCTCTGTATGTATTTGGTTGACAATCTTGGGACATATTTTCAGAATTGTAACTACAATGTCCATTCCATTCCAAGGGCCTGAGAATGTCACTGGCCAGAACAAGTTGAGTCCCTAGTGTGTTGACCCACCAGTGCTCTCACTGACCAACTAAGTGACTGGGTACAAATTAAAGAGGAGGATTTGAATGTCTGGCTGTCTGGGGAATAAAAGGTCAGAGGATTGATTAGCACCATCAAGCCTCGATACCCAGAATCATGGAGAGGAACAGTGGCTCGGACCTCTAAGTGGCACCACCACTGACTTTCCGGCACCTTGGGGGATTCCCCCATCCCATTCTTCATCCCATTGCCCCTTTTGTGCCAGTCTCTTCCTCTGTGAGGAAGTGGTTTGAGAACCTTAAAAATGAATCCAAGGAATCCTTTTTGTTTGGGGCAGTTTTCTGCAAGCAACATCTGTGTGCATCTTAGTTGTCACAGGTCTGGTCAAATGTAGATGAATAAATTTTAAAAATAAACAACTACAAAAATACACAAATTAGCTGGGTGTGGTGGCACACACCTGTAGTCCTAGCTACTAGAGAGACTGAGGTGGGAAGATTGATTAAGCCCCAGAGGTCGAGGCTGCAGTGAGCTGTGATCACGCCACTGCGCTCCAGCCTGGGCAACAGAGCAAGACCCTGTTTCGAACAAAGTCAGACCTAGTATCAGCAGATATGGTGAGGGCTGGAGGCCAGAAGGAGGGATAAAAGGGATGGGGCATGGCCATAGGACTAACTCTCCAATCCTTCAGCATCGTAGCTCCATCAATAGGCCGTCCCTGCCACACTCTCGGCTAGGAAAAGGAAGTGGTGAGGACACCTTTCACGTTTATGTCATTGCTTCCCATAAGAAGTTTAGTCATTCCTCACCACTAGGACTCAAGCACCTAGGGCCACCTCACCTCATGATAGAAAATGGAATCATAGCAGATAGGCAGTTATCATACAAAAATAATTAATAATATTAATAGATAGACAGATGGATGAAAGATAGATGGAAAGATAGATGTAAGTAGATAGATGACAGAGTGATGATAGATAGATGATAGATAGATAGATAGATAGATAGATAGATAGATAGATAGATAGATAGACTGATTGATAGACAGATAGATAATCATGGGAAGAAAGGAAGGAAAACAGAAATAAAATGAATTGAAGATTATGGTTTCCTAACAACATCCACTGGGGTTGCAGAGCATAAACCTTCTCCTATCCTGAAATTCTTCTTTCTTGGCAAATTATGGAAGAACATAGCCTTCAGCTACTACTTATAGAGTGAAATACCATGTCCCACAGGGCACAGCTCCCCATGTCTGGCCTAATCACCAGGAGGGCCCATCAAAAATATACCTTCCCAGAACCCATCTCAGAGATCTTGACTTTACAAATCAAGGGTGAGATAGGAGAATATGCACTTGTGTGCTTGCTCTCTCTCTCTGTCTCTCTCTGAGTTCCCTGCTGGTTTTCGTACTTTGAGAACCATAAGGAATGTAAAAGAAAGCCAAGCACGGGGACTTCTGTCCCAGAGATGTATAAATATGATTGGATTCTCATTCTAATGCAAGTGCTTCTGAGAAATTGCTGGACATGGACCATACTGCAAGCTAGAGCTGAACCTAAGCTCAGCTACCTACTCACATGGACACCAAGTTTCTTGAGTCTGAAGTGGGCATACTAATAGCCTCTATTCCATAGAGTAGCTGAATGGATAGAATGAAATCTATTCACACGTGAATCGCTTAGCACAGGCCCTGGGACAAATAATGAGGGTTTCATAACAAGGAGTATATCATGTTATTCTTATCACAGCCAAGTTAGAAAGTCAAGCCTTATTCAAGTGCTGTGAAAGACAACAGAAAGAAGAAATGTAACTTGATACTAGTCGAGGAAAATATAATAGTAGTAATAGCAGTTTAAAAACTCTTCTGTGCTTGAAGAGTTTTTAGAGAAATGAAATTATTAGTCTCAAACAGTAAGATCATTTTTCCAATCCCCCATGTTTATCACAACTGAGGGCCTTAGTTATCACAACTGAGGGCCAAACTGAGCTCTACCCATGTGAAAGAGAGGGGCCAGAGGCGAAGACTGGACATTATTAAGACTGTGAAGTTGGACTTATCTCATCTCTGCTCCTGGTTTGGTTGCCTTGGTCTGATACCAGATACTTCCACTTCTTAACCTTCCTTGAGCCTTGCCCTTCCTCCCAGGAAAGGACTAGTAAGTTCAGTCCCAGTGTACTATAAATGCATAAGACCCCTGAAAAGCTCATTCCCCACTGCCGCCTGAAGATTTCCACATTTCTGAAAACTAAAAGCTGTAGGCCAGGTGTGTTGGTTCACCCTACAATCCCAGCATTTTGGGAGGCCAAGGCAGAAGAATCACTTGAGGCCAGGAGCTCAAGAGCAACCTGGGCAATGTAGCCAGATGCCATCTCTACAAAAGTTTTTTTAAAATTTGGTGGGTGCAATGACATGCAACTTTAGTCTCAGTTGCTCAGGAGGCTGATGTGGGAGGATCGCTTGAGCCTGGGAGTTCAAGGCTGCAGTGAGTGATGATCACAGCACTACACTCTAGCGTGGGCTATAGAGTGAGACTTTGTCAGGTAAATAAATAATAAGTGCCTTAAACCAAGAAGATGATCTATGATTGAAGAGCACAGCATACCTTTGGATCAGGGGGAAGGTATTCTGAGTGAGGCAGGAGTCTCACCTGTAGGTGAGCTGGTGTGGATAAACACCAGCTCACCCACAGGAAGTGAGCACCATTTGTCCCAGGTGGGCAGCACTTCACAGTTTAGCAAACTCTCGCTCCATTTTCTCACTGTGCTTCTCAGCAGCTTTGTGATGTAGATAAGGAAGAGGGAGTCAGTAGTTAGAGCCAAAATAGCCCTGAAAGATGATCAGCAGAATTCCCAAAGCATGGGTTACACATAATACATGCATGCCCATGGGCGCAAGCACCACCTGCCCTCACAGAGATGCTTGCAGCCCCTATCCTATCCCTCTGATTTGCTATAGAAAAAAAAAAGTGTCCCTGTGTCCCAGGGTCTTTACTCCCTCTCTAACCCTTGTCAGCTCCTTTTTAGGAAACCACAGGTGAACCTAGGTCTCAGAATATTTGGCAAGCCACAGCATCTAGCTAGGACTTAGTAACAGCTTTTTTGGTTGGCATTATACTTATTTTTTCTATTACTTTCTATTTATGCCAACTGATTTTCCATCTATGGGAGTGCAAAAATATTTCTTTTTAAAAAACTTAAGTAAATACAGTGAGCTAATGAAAAGGGAAATATTAAATAGCCAAGAGTATGAGTGATTCACAGACATGATGAAAGTTGTAAAAATGATGTACACACATGATTTAAGTCTAGAATACCCTCAGCAACCCAACCCACCATCCTAGCAGTAGAGAACTCAGGCCAAGTTTAAGGTCACTTGCTTTTCGGTCCCAGAATTCATCCAGGGCTCATTCTATTCATGCAGCCAAGCCTAAGATATGAGCAGTGGAAAAAACAAAACGTGGAGTCAGGTCCCTTGTAAGCAGGATAGATCCTCAGTGATGGGCAAGGAGATAAAAGGAAAAGGCCCTGAAGAGTCTGAAATCTGATAACAATGCTCCTGTATTAGGCATCTGTCTGCAGGGTTAATTCTTCATTAGGAGGCATAGCTCAGGGTAGGAGAGCACCTAAACCCTGGAGTTCAAGGCCTTTTCCTTTTGCAGATATCTCTCTGCAGCTAAAGTGGAAACATCTTGGGTACAGCCTCCCTGGCTCAGTGGTTGGATTTGAGATAAAACATATGAACATATGAATGTAAAAGAGCCAATATGGGACATCATTGTGGACCAGCAGAGATCTTGCCAGAATGAACAGTTACCAGACTGCACCACAGTCATCTTCAACAGTGACTCCATGTGGCAGGGATAAGCAATAGCAGCATTATGCTGAGAACTCGTGTCTGTCCTTGCTTGGTGTTTGGACTGGAGCTGATCCTCTTGGGTAAAAGCAGGGTTTCTCAACTTCGACATTGAGTGCATTTGGGGCTGTGAGAGGCTGCCATGTGCACTGTAAGATGTGTGGAAGCATCTGCCTCTAGATGTCAGAAGCACCTTCCCAACCCATAGCCATGAAAAATGGCTCTAGACATTGTCAGATATCCCAGGAGGTTGGCGGGGATTGTCCCTGATTGAAAACAACTGGGTCAAAATCATCCCAAAGAGGTTCTTGAACTATTTAAAGAGTGAATTCTCAAGAGGGAAATATTAGATATCTTGGCTCTAGGGGATGCAGGAGCTCAAGAAATTTACTAGAAAAACAAGAATTTATACAACAAGACTTTTGGTATACAAACACAAAGGGCCTGACTCACAGTAAATGCTCAGTAACATTGTAATTTCCTTGCTGTGCTCTTACCCTTTTGCATGCCTTTTTCTTCCATGAGCTTTTAAGATCACTGTGAGTGTGCATATGCTAATTTCAAAGTCAGGAAGAAATATTGGAGACAGAAAAGGGGGCATCTGTGTCCAATTAAAAGACCCCCCTTACACAAAATGGTACAAAACACAAGATTGTGACAGGCACCTTTCCTTTGGGACTTAAGACTTCCCACTCAGTCTTGGCCACAGGGATGGTGAGAACAGAATCCAACCAAGGCCAAACAGTGTTTCCTTAGGAGTTTGATTCTTAAGTAGAGATGCACAGGGAAGGTGTTCGGAGTGTGACCATGTGCTGGCTGCTTTTGAGAAAGACAGGCCATGACTTCCTGGCTTACCATGTTCACCCAGAGATGCTCTGAGTGCCGCAAGTACTACTCCCACAATTTTGGTGTTTTGCTTACATTAGTGAAGCCCAGTCTCTATTATTTGCAATCAAAGAATCTAGTAACAGTCTTTAAAACTCAGGGTGACACAGATTGGACCAGTTTCCTGTAACAGGAGCTTTGAAAAATTTAAATTCTGGCTGGGTGCGATGACTCATGCCTGTAATTCCAGCACTTTGGGAGTCCAAGGCAGGTAGATCACCTGGGGTTAGGAGTTCAAGACCAGCCTGACCAACATGGAGAAACCCCGTCTCTACTGAAAATACAAAATTAGCCGAGTATGGTGGTGCATGTCCGTAATCCCAGCTTTTCAGGAGGCTGAGGGAGGAGAATCGCTTGAACCAGGGAGGCAGAGGTTGCAGTGAGCCGAGATCACACCATTGCACTCCAGCTTGGGCAACAAGAGCGAAACTTCATCTCAAAAAAAAAAAAATTAAATTCTACTCAACCAATTAGAAATTTGTTAAGGTCAATGACAGAGACAGTGGAAATTTATTTATTTGTTTGTTTGTTATCATTTTTTTAAGAGACAGGACCTCACTGTATTGCTTAGGCTGGAGTGCAGTGGTGCGATCACAGCACACTGCAGCCTAGAACTCCCAGACTCAAGCAATCCTCTACCACAGCCTTTTGAGTAGCTGGGACTACAGGCACACACCACCACACCAGGCTAAATTTTTTTTTAAATTTTTTGTGGAGTCAGGGGTCTCACTATGTTGTCCAGGCTGGCCTCAAACTCCTGGGCTCAAGCAGTCCTCTGACCTTGGCCTCCCAAAGTGCTGGTGTTACCAGTGTGAGCCACTGTGGCCAGCCTCAGTGGAAATAAATTTAATAAATTGCAAGAGAGCTTGTAGAGGGAGCATGTAGTTTAAATGTAAGAGAGGAAAAAATTAAATCAATACAGTCTGCATTGAATAACTGTAGTATGCATTCTACACAAATAATCATTGGTATTCTATGCTCATTCAGGTGGGGCAGATGGGGTGCAATGTGATTCTTGTATTAGGGAGTAGAGTTTGCAAATACATACAGAAGAGTTGCATCATATGAGTTTACTTTGTTCCAAGCTAGCTAATCAAACTCAGTAGAGACAGAGACAGAGAAAGAAAAAGGAGAAAGAAGAGAGAAAACAGGAAATATTAGAACACATGTCCCAGAAGTAGTGTGAGGTGAGATTCATTAATCTTCTGTCTCCTCCATCAGCCTCAGTGTCTCTGTGCCTCCCACAGTGTGTCTTGCTCCAGTGAGTGTGACTGCATATTTCACACACACACACACACGCACGTGCACACACACAGGACCCCTTAACTACTTCATCTAGTGCTCAACTGACAAGAGTATGCTCTCCCTTCCCACACTAAAGGAAATTCTGACAAGGTTGGACTCACCGAGAAGATGGATAAGAGTAACTGAAAAAACCATTTGTAGGCCGCGTACGATGGCTCATACCTGCAATTTCAGAACTTTGGAAGGCCAAGGTGGTAGGATTGCTTGTGGCCAGGAGTTCCAGACCAGCCAGGGCAACATGGTGAGATCCCATCACTATAAAAAAAATTTAAATTAGCCATACATGGCAGTGTACGCCTGTAATCCCAGCTACTCAGGAGGCTGAGGTGGGAGGATCGCTTGAACCCAGGAGTCCAAGGCTGTAGTGAGCTATGATTGAGCCACTGCACTCCAGCCTGGATGACAGACTCTGTCTCTAAAAAAAAAAAAAGCAATTTGGAGTTTTATTTTCTTTACCCTTGATGGGCAGAATCAAAGTCAGTTAATTTACCTGTCCTGGTGTGTGGCAGCCCCAGTGGATGTGTGTCCATATCCCTTCACCATTCAACTCTATAAGCTGCACGCTGCTTGGAAAGAAGAGCTGACTCTGCCTGGGGGCTCTTTCTGGCCTTGGAAGTGGGGAGCAGTGGCCATTACTACCTTGGAAGCAGTCCTGAACCAACAGCCGATAGGAGTCGGTGAATAAATACCACCTTCCTCACTCTCCGTGAGTCGAACTCTGAAATGGGTTCTATTCTGACTGACCAAATTGTCAGTGCAATTGAACCCCTTTTCCCCCCACGACAACTCCCCATTTATGTGGCTGCCTTTCCTTCCCTATCTCACTTACAAACCATTTGCTCTCAAATTCTTATCTTAGGATCTGCTTCTGCAGGAACCCAAACCAAGACTCCTGCATTTTTAACAGATCAAATCTTCACCTCACGGCTATACTCCAAAAAGGAAAACTTGGTGGGTTTTGAGGGTCAAAATCCAGCATTATCAACCAAGACATCTCAAATAAAACCTGCAGTCACACCACACACAGCCTGTGAGCTTTTCAAGAGCCCAGGAAATGGTTTGAGACCCCAAACAAAAGACACAGGCAAAAAAACAAAAAACAAAACAAAACAAAACAAAACAAAAACCAGGGAACCTGCAAAACCATGGGTACTATACCTTGGATTAAATGTCTACAAAATGTAGTATGAGGCCAACTTGTCAACCACAGCTGAAACAGATCCATGAGCGCTATATATGAATTATAATTGATGTGAGGTGTGGGTATTTTAGGGCACTATCACTGATAGCAAGCAGGGCAGAGCATGAAAAGGTCAGTCTGATGGGCTATGAATGTAATAGAACAGTCCTGTAGTTCAGGCTGGAATCCCTGTGTCCAAGACTACACACTTGGACTCTTGAAAACACATGAGAAAATGTCTTTCTGGCTGAAACTGCTTCCCTCAGAGTTATAGATCACCATCTGTGGACAGAAATCTTTTCTAGGGAGAAGATGTCACCAGCATTCAGAATCCAATATTTGCCCTGGCTTTGTTCTGCCTTCACAGGAATCCATGCTCCACAGCAGTTCCCAGCAAGCTGCACTCTTCACAGGCGGGATGCTGAAGCCTCTGCCCCCACCCCCCACATTAGCTTTATATCCAAATGTGACTCGGAGGCTGGTGAGCTCAAGGTGATCAATGACAGCTCCAATCAAAGCCACCCAGATAGGCAGTCCACTCGCCGCTCCTTGATATAAAAGGTGTTTTATTTCGCATCCCTTTATTTTTGTCACTGAAAGAATGCTTTCCATGTGTGGATTAATTAAAGTGTAAACATTAAATATTGATTGATGCATTATCAGCATGGAGCAGCGGCCTCCCGTCTGATTGATTCCTGCAGTGATTTATTGTCATATTTGGGGAGTCATTTCACTTGATAACCGAGAGAGATCGCCTGCCTCCCCCCACCACGCCGGCTCCACTCCCCTCTTTTTTTCCCGGTACCTCCTCTTATTCTTCTAGGTGACATCTGAGTTCCAATAACTAAAACATCTTCATCTTACTGTCGAGAGAAAAGTGTGCGGCCTGACATTTGTTTTGTGTATGTGTATGTCTGTGTGTGTCTCCCAGGCAATTATCAAATCAATTAACAATTTCACGCAGAAATAACAAATCTACCCTCTTCTTTGGGATATTTCTGATTAACAGAGCTTGCCCCTACAAAGCTCTGTGAGATATGATTATGGGAAGTTGCGGGTGGAAGGTTGGGGGGAGTATAAAATGAAACAAAGAGAGAGAGAAAAAAAAGCTATAGTTCCAGTTTCGTCATTTTTCTGAAGTTTGCTTTCACTGTGGAACTAGAAGCGAAGGGGAAATAAAATAGCAATTTATATTCATAACTGGATATAAGTCTCTATAGATATGAATCACCATACCACATTTTATCAGGTTGACCCACATGAAATTGCTGTTTTATAGGTCAAAATGATCAAATATTGACAATTTCATATAGCTGAAGCTTATATATTTAACCTCCCTTCTGAAGTGGGATATGATGGTTAGTGTTTGTTCTGTTTTCCAATAAGAAAAGGGCACAAAAGAGTGACACACACAGTTTCCATTTAGTTTTGTGTTTTAGCATAAACCAGGAATTAATCTAAACACTTTACATAATTTTCTACCACCGCCTATGAGACATAGGCACTATTGTTGTACCCATTTCACAGACTTTTTAAGAAACGTAAACAAAACAAGGCTTCAGATGATTAAATAAGTCGATGTGGACTTCATGGAGCACAGAAGTCTGAAGACGCCGTCCTCCCTGCAATGAGTCCAGTTTGAGGCATTCACCAGTCAAGGGGAGACAATGAGATATCTCAGGGGCTCTTGACTCCAGTCAAGGGCACACACGGCCCAGCGTCCCCACAAATGGCTTGAAGACTTTGGCTTTGAAATTTTCCTATTTCCTGGCTTCTTCTCGGCAGAAGAAGGGAGCAGACACTGTCCAGACCTCCAGACCAGCGTGGAGTAAACATAGAAGGAGAGTGTTTGACCCTATTCTCTAGGCTGCTGTTCTGAACAGGAGCCCAGAGTCAGCACCTCCATGAAGAAGGGGGCATTTGAGGCCTTCCTTGTCCCAGCAAGGGAGCCCAGAGCGGACTTCCCAGGCGTCTTCCATCACCAGCATCCAGCCTGGACAATGTGCTCAGGGAGGCCAGACTCTGATTTCCTGATTTGTCATCAGACTAATTATCAAGTGGAATCAGAAAAGGAAGCCAGCACACTGTTTCCCTGGACTTCCCTCAGCCCTGGAAATGCTGGCTGGTGGCTCATGGTTCCCATCTCCAGAGGATCCTGCCTGTTTCACTCAGGGCTCCAGGTCCTCGTCAATGCCACTACCATATTGTACAAATCACGTCATTCAGCAAGATGCTTCTCCACATGGTCAAAGGTTGAATGAGCCCTCTGCTCCCTCCAGGACCTGCCTGTCAGTTCCCCCACAATCCTTCCTCTCCATCTGCTTTGACTGACACTTTTCTGAGGATGACCCCAATAAAACAAAACGTGGTTGGCTGTAGCCTATAGAAAACTTCATACTCTGCATAAGGGCAGTATATAATTATAACTATTGATTAGTGGAAAATTTATCAATTGGTGACTCCTTTCAAAAAAATGTCCTGGTACAAATGCATCCCACTATCATAAGATTCTTCTATGATAAAATCTCTTTCTTCCTTGGTGTGTGTGGTGGTGGTGGTGGTGGTATTGTTTCTTCTCCAATTTCTCAAGTTGAATGGTTTGCTTTGTGTATTCTCAGTCTTATATTTTAATAAACATGTTGGAAGTGCTCAAGTTACTGGTAGAAGTGCTATGCATCACTTCCCTCCAGAGACACCCTCCCAAGACCTGGCCTTCTTCTAACCCACCAGGCATCTGCTGGGCATCTACCACCCAAGTACTTTTACCCAAGATCTCTTTTCGTGTAATCCTAGCATTTCTGCCCATTTTACAGATAAGTACACCACAGCTCAGGCAAATAAACTCACCTAAAGTTAGCATCTCAGCAGGATATGGTGTTCTGATGCCAAGAACAGTGCTCATTCCAAGACCCTAACATTGTTGGGGGTGGGGTGGGTTTCATCAGAAGGAGCCTTAGCATTTAAGTCTATAAATTGCTCTCTGAATACTACTTTAGCCACCTCCCATAATTTCTGGCATGTGGTGCCATTCATTTCTAAATGGTTTCTTATTTCAGTTTTGACTGCTTAACCCAAAAGTTAATTTAGAAAGATTATTTTAAATTTCTAAGAGAGAACATTTGTAGCATATTTTCTAGAAATATTACCTACTATAAATTCTAGGACTAGTTAAACTTCCTGGAATTGTCCTTTTCAAATCAGTTTCATTGCCCTTAAACTTCAAAAATCCAGTAAGATTCAATTGACACGATCCCATTTCCTGCAAGGTAGATCTAATATTACTGACATACCAGATGGATGCATTTCATAGATTTGTCCAGAGCTGCAGAGCACAGAAAGGACACACTCTGTGACCTCTGGACTACTAGTAGAGTGCTTGTTCCTGCCACATTTGGTCCTGGCTCTGAATAGGATTCATTTTCTCAAAAGTATTTATCTAGTGTATTATCTAGTGTATGCCAGCTACTATTCTAGGTGCTGGGAGTGCAGCAATAAACGATACAGACTAAAATCCCTATTCTCAACAGCACTTTGTTGGGGAGCTTACTTTCAGGTAAATGAGACCAAAGTGTGAAAATAGGACCCAAAAAGAGGAGAAAACCCATGGATGCAGAGGAGCTGCTACTGCAGAGTCAGGGAAGCAGAAAGTCCTCTTCACAAGAGCCAACACATCTGTGACTAAAGGGTCCAATAATTCTTGCAAGCCTGTCTCACCAACTCCTTGGGCTCAAGTTAGTGGTAGAAGTGCCATGCACTGCTTCCCTCCAGAGACACCCTCCCAAGACATGGCCTTCTTCTAACCTACCAGGCATCTGCTGGGCATCTACACCCGAGCACTTTTACCCAGGATCTCTTTTGGTGTAATCCTAGCATTTCTGTCCATTTTACAGATGAGTACACCAAGGCTCAGGCAAATAAACTCACCTAAACTTAGCATCTCAGCAGGATATGGTATTCTCATGCCAAGAACAGTGCTCATTCCAACGTTGTGGGGGACGGGGTGGGTTTCATTTGAAGGAGCCTTAGGGGAAGAATCTGTGGACTTTTGGTTGGTCTATTACCCTCTGTTATCTATATGTATAACCTACTACCATCATCATCACCATTAACTTCATCATCTCATCAAGAGATAATCATCTTCATTGCTGTTATGTTATGAGCAGCCAGTGACTGTGCTATCCAAATGCTTTAGATCCATGGGCCCTTTGATCAGGATAGTGGTGAAGAACGGGGAATCTAAAATAGATGCCGTAGGTTTAAACACTAACTCTGCTTCTTAACAGATTGAGGGCGACATCAGGCTTAGTCTTCTGCCCAATATTGCACAGGAAGTAAATGATGGTAATCTGGATTAAACCCAGGCTTGTTGGTCCACAAAATTCATGTTATCCTGCCTCCCAGAGGCTGGGTATGGCTTTTAAACAGAGTCCTTGAGAAAAGAATTCCAACGTCTTCAAGTAGCACTCTACAGACTCGTGGATGACATCGAATAAACCTGAAAAGTCAAAGGAGTATTGGGATCACATCTTGCATCCATAGGTAAAAAGGAAGACATTGGACATATGGACACCATTTGGATCTCAGGTGGGTCTGGGGGAAACCAGAGCCCAAGCTTTCTTGCCACTTAGAGCATGACTGCCTGGAAGTCAAATGACTTCTTCACGTGGTCACAGGCCGGAATGAGCCCTCTGCTCCCTCCATGACCTGCCTGTCAACTCCCCCCACAAGTCTTTCCCTCCATCTTTTTCTACTGACACGTTTATGAGGATCACTCAGATAAAAGAAAACATGATTGGCTGTTACAGAATGGCTATAGCCTGCAGAAAACTTCATACCCTACATAAGGGGAGTATATAATTACAATTATTGATTACTGAATAGTGTGTCAACCGGTGACCGCTTCAGAAAATGTCCCGGCACTAATGCATCCCACTATCATAAGATTCTCCTATGATAGAATGCAGGCAAAAAGTCCTTTCTTCCTCTGTGTGTGCAGGTGTGTGTGTGTGTGTGTGTGCAGGTGTGTGTGTGTGCAGGTGTGTGTGTGTGTGTGTGCAGGTGTGTGTGTGGGGGGGGTGTAGTTGCAATTAGTGGTATTATTTTTTTCTCAACTTCTTGAGTTGAATATTTGGTTCATTTATTTTCAGTCTTAGATTTTGATAAACCTATTTAAGGCTATAAATTGTTCTCTGAATACTACTTTAACCACGTTAGAGAAGGTTATGTAGAAGCACGGCTTGAGACAGAACTCTGAATGCACAGAAATTGTTGAGGTGTGATCAAGGGAGGGAAAGAAGCAGGGGAGAGATGGGAAAGAGGCTGAGCATGGCTGTGGTCTTGAGTGGGGTTAAGCTTAGCCTGAGGGAGGTGGGGACTCTGAGAGGTAAGTTGCTCCTTAGGGACGGGGTCAGCCATTCACTGGCTGTGGGCTGCTCAGGGAAAGATGAGTCTAACTCTGCCAAGAAGATGGCAGCTCTGAGCCAGTGGCAGACAATATTCAGCAGCCAAAGAGTAGGTGTTCCCACTCCTGACCCAGCAAAGGGGATCTAGACTGGGTCCCAGCCTTAGCCCCCACACACAGCTTCAAGTGTGCATGACTGAAGTATCCTCTGTATCAGCACACTAGTACCTTAGTGCTGACGTTGGAATTGCTGGCTTATGGTGAAAATAAAAAAGAAGACACTTTTAGATGGTATTCTGACCTTAAATTCTCTGTAGTCAATGCACCCTCCTATTGCATGCATGCCACTGCTGGTACACTGATGGACACAGGGCCTCTGAGAGGAGGAGAAGCCAAGGAACCATTTGCAGAATAACCAGGAGGTGTCCCATGGGCTTCATGTTCTCAAGACTCGGCTTTGTCCATCACTCAACGGGAGCACCCTGGGACCCACTCACAAGGGAGGTTCGAGGTCTTGTTCTCAAAGGTTCTCCCCATCTTCACCCCCCAACTTCTCCTTCGATACGAGAACAGAGCTTCTATCTAAAGGAAGCACAATTCAAGCCCCACCCAATCCGAGTATGCTTCACTCTTCCTTAACAAAACTATAACACCAAATACCCCCATTTCCGATCCTGGAAGAAATGGGAATGAAGAGAGTGACAATCTGATCTCTACATTCGGTGAGTTCTAAAATAATGCTTAAACGGCTCCAGGATGACCTTGATCTGAAGACACGGAAATTTCAACGGTGCATTCTCACAGATGTCTCCCTAAGACAGAGGATCGCTTCAACTCAAGAAGGAAGATTCTGACGTTCTGGTGGTGCTTTTTCCCCTGCGGATACATTGCAGATCACTGCAGGTCAAACTGCGGCTGCATTTATTAAAAAGAGAATTCGTAGGAGGCAAGACGACCAAGGCTGCTTCTCACACAGCACCAAGGTGCTCCTTGCACAAGGATGCGAGAAAGTCATTCTTGTGTGGCTGAAGGCACCCTGAGCTGTGACAGAGCAAGAATTCTAAAAGAGAGTGCAGAAACCATATGTTTGCAAGCAGTGGAGCTTTATATAAAAAGACACCAGGATCTCCTTTTGTACAAAAGCTGTATCTGTGACTAACGACTTTTTCGCCAAAAACGGCTTCTTTTTCACTGTCCAAGGGAAATTATTATCTAAAAGGAAAAGGATCTAATACTTTATTTTATTGTTTTCCCTCATGAACAGACACAAAAGAACTTCATCACAAAAGCTTCTTAATTCTATTACTTGAACTTGGACCCTCTTACAATAAAAGCTTACCTAGTGTTCCAAAAATGAGGGTCTGGAAGAGAAAATTACATCATTTCTTCTTACAGAAATGGCTTTCTCATTTTTTAATCAACAAGCATAAGTCATCTCCTCTTGTTGGTGTGTTATTTCCTGAAATTGTATATGATGGGTTTAGAAAAATTTGAAAGGAGAGTTTTGAAGTTTGCTAAATGCCCACCATCTCCATAACCACTCAAATCAGGCTATTTTTTATAATTCCTTTAAATTAAATATCTTTGATAATAAATGCAAATTAAGGAGCAATAAATTATAACTTCTAGCCTGACCAGTGACTAATTATATATATTATAATTAACTATAGTTTCCAACACAAGGTATTTATCTTAATAATCATCCCATATCCATTAGCATATCTCAAAGGGTTTTTGTAAAATAGCATTCACCATTTGAAGAGCCATCTAAGGTTCCCCCTTTGGGCTATGAAAGGGTCCAGATTCAAAAGAGATGGAATTACTTTAAAAAGAAGTCTGGGCTAAATATAAGTTGAGAAACTCAGATTATAGGCATAAAACCCTGATTTAAAAATATTTATCCTAAATACACCCTCTGACCATCACTAAAGAGTCTTTAGGTTCTAAAAATCTACAATTTCCATGAATCTGCTCAAAATATCTTTAGCCCTCCTAGGCTCTTGTGAATGCATCAATCAAAATCCGGGGTTATGATTTGAGTTTTATCAAGGGAATCTATCAGATTGTTCAGGAAGTCTCTGATCTTCTGTGAAAATCAGTAAGGGGAACCAACTGTTGGTGGTGGCAGGAATGAAATGGCTCCCACGGACTCCATTCTTATCCTTGCTCTACTATTTGTTTTAGAAACTTAAGGATCTGCCTGACCCACAGTTAGTTAGTGGTGGCAGGAATAAAGCGTCTCCCACTGACTTCATTCTCATCCTTGCTCTATTATTTGTTTTAGAAGCTTAAGCACTTCCCTGACCCACAGTTAGCTGAGCTCTTGGAATGATAAATAAGGCAGGGAAAGCCCACACAGGCTTTTTGAGACCCAGTTATCTGCCAGCTTGCAAAATGGAAAGTTTTGCTTCTTAGATTTGCTATAGAGTTCGGGGGTACATCTAAAAACACATGAAAATGGCCCTTAGGTTCTCCCCTTTCTCTGCCCGCAGCACCAGCGCTTCATAGAAGCCATCAGAGCCTCCTCCAAGGGTTTTTCCTCTGGTTCTCAGGAGTCTCTGGCGTGAACGGTTAAGCCTTCTGATACAGCTGATAATCCAGCTATGGCCAGTATCATTGCATTTTCCAACTGTCCCTGGGTAATTGTCCCAGGGACTTAAACAAGTTGGACTAGTCAAAGGCACCACGAAGGTCAAACTGCAATAGAGCGTGCCCTGATTTTATCCGGGAGATTGATGCGCAAATCACCTTGATTTCAATTTGGCACCGGTGTTATAAAATGCACTTGCAATCACCGATAACACGTAAGATTAGGCCCCAGCGTGGGACACTGTATTTTATACCCTCTGTGGAGTTTTCCCTAATGCAACCATAAATCAGCCCACAAAGCAGGGCGTTTTGTCCATGTTAATAAAGAGGACAGTGAGAAACCCAGGGTGTCTTGGGATGGAAACACTTTTGGAACTTGAAACGAGCCTGAAATCTTTAGCTTGTATCGGGCCACCTGGATGCAACCTTCAGGGGACAAACCACAGTGGGGGCTTTGAGGGAAGTCACAAAAGAACAGTGACTACAGGATCGCCCAGCAAGAAGTACATGAGCATGGCCACATGGGTGCGAAAATGTCCATTTCTGAGCATTTAAACAGAGATTCAAACTCTTGAGGTAGGAGAAGAAGTACCAAATAGAAAGCAAATTTGTTCTAATACACATATTTCAATATGGAAAAGAGAGTAACATAGTAAAAAGAGATGGGAAAAAAATAAACAATCAGAAAACCACAGTTTGCAAAATAACTTTTGGCAGTAGCTACAATGTGTCTTCTTCTATGTCTTTCCTGCCTGGCCCCACTAAAGGCTTACATCAAATTATTATTTTATTATTATTATTATTCTTACTATTATTTTGGCCAGGCATGGTGACTCAAGCCTGTAATTCCAGCACTTTGGGAGGCTGAGGTGGATGGATCACCTGAGGTCAGGAATTTGAGACCAGCCTGGTCAACATGGTGAAATCTCGTCTCTATTAAAAATACAAAAAAAAAAAAAAAATAGCAAGCATGGTGATGGGCACCTGTAATCCCAGCTACTTGGGAGGCTGAGGCACAGGAATCGCTTGAACCCGGGAGGCAGAGGTTGCAGTGAACTGAGATTGCACCACTGCACTCCAGCCTGGGTGATAGAAAGAGACTCTGTCTCAAAAAAACTATTATTATTTTTTAAGAAAACACTTACTTTAAATTACTATTTTTTAAATTCACAGAACCCATCGCCATAGTTTTATGCAACAATTTTCTAGAGTTTCGAGACTTCTCCTTTAATCTAAAGCAAGTAGGAAAATGTCTAGTGAAAATGATTCCCCTGTTGGGGGCTACGCAGATAGCCCTTTCTCCCAAATGAAATAGAAACCAACAGGCTGAATATGCAAGAAAAATTTATTGCACTTAACGCAACTGAATTTCCCTTCAATTTAAAGAAAAACTGAGTAAAATGAAACATACATTAGAGTCTTTTATAAAGTTTCACCTTTGTATTTTTGAATGCCTTTTAAGAATGGATATGAAGTAGGTCTGAAATGGAAGAAACTAGAGAAACCCAGCCCTGACACTTGCAAATAAAAATAACCTGCAGCATTGGCCAAGCAGGAAGCATGCTTCTTAGCAGACACCCATTCCATACTTTTTCTTTTAATCAAAGTGGAAAAAGCACACGCCACTTCTTCTTTTTTCTTTTTTAGGAGACGGTGTCTCATTCTGTCATCCAGGCTGGTGTGCAGTGGCGCAATCATAGCTCACTGCAACCTCCAATTCCTGGGCTCAAGCGATCCTCCCACCTCAGACCACTTCTTTTCTGAATCATCCTTTCTCTAAGATATCTTACCAAGGTAGGGAAAAAAGTTACTAAACAAAAATTTGCACTGAGTTTAGAAAGGGGGAGAAAACTGACCTTCCTACACATTTTAAGAGCTCAGAGTCTTGAGGGTAAATTTATGTTGTGGTATCTGGCTTCACTGTATCCAAATTAAATTCTCCAACAGTTTTAGACAGTTTACAACAAAAACACAAAACAAAAAGATAAGAATAAAAGGAAGCTCCCTGCTACACTCTGCCCAAGGTCAGGATGTCAATTTGAAGTAACAAAAAAAGAGAAACAAAGTAGAAATCACAACCTCCTTAAAAAAAAAATGGAGTCTGGGCTCAGTGATGAGAGAGAAACCCACGCTCCGCACTGTGCAGGGGAGCCTGCTGGCGGTCCAGCACCAGGTGAAGGGCTTAGGAGCATGTGCCCACCTGTGGGCAGAGCAATCCGTGCCCAAACCCAGGAAGAATTTTCTCACCGAGGGGATCCCACTGACCTGGCTGCGTGGGCGCACAGAAGAATCTTCTTTCTGCTTCCAGGCAAGAGGGAGCTTTGTGGTTGTCACTGGCAGGAGAAAGGAGGCAGAGAGATAGGATGTGGGGGAGCAGGCACGGATTGAGAAGTCCCGGCTGATCCAGTACCAGGCCCTGCGCTCTGTCTTCCCAGGAACATGGCAAGCTATGTGATTGCCCAGCCAAGGGCCAGGAGGCTAGGCTCCTTGTAAAGCGTGCCACCCAGGGCTAGAGAAGGGGAGTGTGCATACTTTAAGGCAGAGGGTGGGAGGCAGAGGGCATGTGTGAGGCAGCTCCCAGGAGAACCCCTCCCAGGCAGGACACATTGTCTCATCTTGTCCTCGCCAACTTCTCCCCATGGGATATCAGACAGGCTGAGAGTCAGGAGACCTGATCTAACCTAGGCTGGTCACTGCTATAGTGAGCCTCGGATGCTGTGAGAGTTAACCTGCTAGGGCCTCAGTTTCCTCACTGGGGAAAGGCAGTGCTGATGGCCTATCTGGGCACCTGGGAGGCTCAGCCACCTGCAAGTTCTGTGACAGGGAGGGACACCTCCTGGCCAGCAGCTCTACTCTGTGAGTGAGGTAGAAATCCTTCCTGTGAATACTACTGAGATGAGACTGGCTAAATGAGATAATGCTGGTTAAACACACACACACACGCACACACACACACAGCCTAGTGTCTAGTGACCCGGCACACAATAAAGCCCAAATGTAACACAAGTTTGTTTGCATATTTGCTCATTTTCCAAAACGCTATCCTTGAAAAACAGGGGCTCAGCATATCTGAGTGTTACAAAAGCCTTCCTCCTCTGAGGGTCTCTTCGATACCTTCAGGAGAAAAGTCAACCCCACCCATGTTCAATGACCTCCATCAATGCCTGTTCCTGTGCTTGTGAAGTCTCCCAGATCAAATCGGGGGGAAGGAAAGCCAAGAAAACATGCACCAGATGTAACAATCCCTTCTAGGGGCGATACCTCAAAATGGCAAGAGTTGAGGGATCAGAGAAAAGGAAATTTTAAAAGATGGCTTTTGAAAGCAATAAGGTTATATGGGAAGCCAGGTTATGTCTGGAATATCTCTGTACTTTCCTCTCAATTTTGCTGTGAACTTAAAATTGCTCTCAAAAACCAAGTCTTTTTTTAAAAAAAACAGTGAGTGGTAACTGGATAGAGCTCATGAGTAGCCAGCGAGTTTGTGGGGCTTGGCCTTCAAGTCCAGGTGACAGCATTGTAATGGGTTCCAAAAGTGCTGTATCAAAAAACCACAGGAGCATGGGGCACCGTGGCTCACCCCTGTAATTCCAGCGCTTTGGGAGGGAGGCCAAGGTGGGAAGATCTCTTGACCCCAGAACTGGGCAACAGAGTGGGATCCTGTCTCTAAAATTTATTTATTTTTTTAATGAAAAAAGAAAACAGCCAGGCCTGGTGGTGTGTGCCTGTAATCCCAGTTACTCACTATCAAGGCAGGAGGATCCCTTATTCCCTGGGGGTTCTAGGTTGCAGTGAGCTGTGATCGTGCCATTGAACTCCAGCCTGGGTGACAGAGTGAGACTCTGTCTCTAAAAAATTTTTAAAATAAATAAAAGAAACCTTGCAGGAGCAGTGGGCCTGAAAAGTAGCATTCAATCCAGGGATGATGAAGGTGCGGGTAATGTTGAAATACTATTTCTAGCCTAACAGACTACACTCAATATAAAAAAATGTATATTTTTTAAAATCTGAACACAACTAAGTTAATAGATTAGACATTGTGAGCAGACGTGAGAACATTTCTTCCTTGCATCCAAGAGTTAAAGGACTGATGTGGGCAAGGACTTGGGGAATGTAAAGAGCTAATAGATGTCTGGCTCTTACTTCCTCTGTCTTGTCCAGGAAGGCAGACCCACCCTGAGGGGACAGGACAGGAGGGCTGAGCACAGCACACACTTCTGTTCTCTTTTCATGCTCGCACACTTTTTCTGCATCTGTTCAGTGTGTGTGTGCGTGTGTGTGTGTGTGTGTGTGTGTCTTGTTCTCCATGTTTCTTCTCTCTGGCATTGTCCCACCCCCTCCTCTGTTTCCCTCTGTCCCCACCCCCCACAGACACCATTCTTGATAATTATAGTTTATTGATTCTCCTGGTGTTAGCTGCCCCCGGCGCCGTCTTCCTTATGTTAGCTGGGGCACCTTCCCAGCTCCATCACAGCCTGCGTTTCTCAGAAGGCAAAGCACTCCCAGCGCTAATTCAGAGAGAGCTGCTGCCTGGACCAAGGCCCCTGGAGTCCCTCTGGGAGGTAAGCCTGAGCCCCTGCCCCCAACCAGGACCCCAGCTCTCCACCCTCTGGAAGCTGAGGCTGACTGAGCCCAGAGGGCAACTGAAATAATAGTCATAGCAGTAAACATGTATTGTCACTTACCACATGCCAGGCAAGTTCACAGGCACAGTCTGCACATCCTCTTAGATCCCTGGGGGGAAGGGGCTACTATTCATCACTGTAAATGAGAATAAGGGAGGTACAGGGCTCCCCAGAAGTCACACAGCTGCTTCGCGCTGCAGCTGGGATCTGACCCCCAAGCTTGCACACACAGATCTCCAACTGTCTCCTGAAAGAAGCAAGACCACTGAGGTGTGGGCCAAGAAGATGGCACGGGGTGAAGGAAAAATGCCCAAGATGCTGACTTTTTAAAAATGCATTCTGAGATGAGCGTGACTGGCAGATTCTCCGCCCATTGCCACCCAGAAAGAGAGGGTCCCCGGCCAGCTCGAACCAGTGCCCCAGCTGTGGAGGGAGACAACCTGGCTCCTGAGCTGTTTACTTCTCAGCCATAAACAGGAAGGCCATAAAAGGGGCCCCTTTTGGTCAGCCACTCAGGGGCTTCTCTCTCCTCCTCCTCTTCCTTTTCCTCCTCCCAAGTACGTGTCCCTAGGCAGAGAGAGCGTTTCCTTGAGGCTGCTACCTCCCAAGTGTCATTGTCTCTTTGCCTTAAGGAACCTCCTTTGAGCTGGAAATTCCAACTGTTGAAGTCACCGCTGAGTTGAAGAGAAGGCAGGTGCTTGTACCCAGCCCAGAGAGCTCAAGGGCTCGTGGGGTACAGTGCCAGGCATGCAATAACCTCTCGGATCTCCACGGGTCACTCTGAAAACTAATGCATAAATAGAAATGCCTCCTTTTCTGAAAAGAGAAAATTGCAATTCTAAAAGAAACCTGGAGAGGAAGTGACCAAGATATTCAGAGGTGAGAACCCACAAAGGAAAGTAGACAGCACATCTCAAAGAAAGTTTTCTATCACATTCTTTCCCAAAAGCTTCTGCAAAAAAAAAAAAAAAAAAAGGTAGAGAGAGTGTTGCCCTCTTAGAGACACACACAATGCATGTGGCTTTTTAAACGTTCTGAGAAGTTCTGCAGCAAAGGACCTTGTTTCATTGCATAATGTGTTTTCCAAATGTTTTTGCCCACATGATTCTATTTCCACAAATGGTTCATTTATTCTTATGACATTTCAAGTCCCCTTTGACGCTTTGAGAACCTCTGGGTTAATGCATGAGGTCAGGTGTGCTGAACGCTCACTGGTCTCATCTGACCTTGATTTTCCTTTTCACTTTTCACATTAGGGCCTCTTGGACATAACCTTTGCTGTTCACTGTCTCCACTCCCCAAGAATGAGCTGAGCCCCACAAGACAGCTGAAGAGATGAGGTACATGGAAACACCTGGGCCTCTTCAAGGAGTTATCAGGGAATTGCCTTCTTTGGATCCGGGGAGATCTGCTGTTTTCAGGAAGGCTTGTTCAGTGACAGCCTCCTCTCTCTTTGGCTCAATGACATTCAGCTAGATCCTGCTCAACCCCACAGGGCATGGTGATATGAAAGCTTCTAGAAATGCATCATGTGAAACTATTAGTGTTTCCTCGAGGAGTATTTGTGTGTGAATATGACAGCCTCATATAAAAATTTGGATAACCCTAGCAAAACATTTTTTGTTGAGACAGGGTCTTGTTCTGTTGCCCAGGCTGGAGTTCAGTGGCTCTTTCACAGTTTACTGCAGGCTCAACTTCCCAGGCTCAAGCAATCCTCTCACCTCAGCCTCCCAAGTAGCTGGACTACAGATTCCCACCACTATGCCTAGCTAATTTTTAAAATTTTTTATATAGAGACGGGGTTTCACCATGTTGTCCAAGCTGGTCTCAAACCCGTGGGCTCAAGCCCAGCCTCACCCCAGCCTCCCAATGTGCTGCGATTATAGGCGTGAGCCACTGTGCCTGGCCACAAAACATTTTTGATGTGACTGAGTCTTTGAAAATCTGTGTGACTATTCTCTTTCCATCCCCAGCCCAGGAACATCCCCGACCCCTATCATCTTAGTTCAGGGAACCTGTCTGGGCACTGGACATCTTGTCACAGTCCTACCTCCCCACCAAAGCCTTCTCAGACTACCATGGCTATGTCACTAGCACATACTTGTTACTGGCTTGAATTTTTAGTGTTTTGTTTTTAAAGAAAACTTGGATATTGTAAGGTCTCAAACTGATGAACCAAGCCTCCTAGCTCACTGATGTCTTAGTTTCATGGTGTTTAAAAAAAGAAAAAGAAAATATTTCAATCAGTTGGTTTTACATTAAAACGCTGGATTTTTAGCCTCTGCTTTAAAAAAAAAAAAAAAAATTAGAGGATCTGGCAATGGAGGCCTACATTCCTCTTTTACAACCATCAGCAGGAAGTCAGAAGCAGTCTTCAGATGGAACAAATATTTTCAGTTTGCTGAAGTCCCCACCACTCCCTAATGTCACCTAGAAACAAAGACACTGAGCCATTTATCCCAGTTTTACCATTAACTAGCTGGGTGATCTCAGGCAAGTAACTAAATCTCTCTATGTCTCAATTTTCTCATCTGGAAAACGGAAACAATAATAAGACCCTGCCTATATCAGTTAGGTTAAGTGAGGTTCACTGTGGTTAAAAAAAAAAAATCTCTAAAATCTCAGTGAATTACCAAGACAAAAGTTTATTTCTTACTTACACTCCAGATCTCATGTCGGTTGACACAGGGCAGGGTTAAGAGAGAGGTTGCTCTAGATATCATAGACTCAGAGTTCCAGGAGGTTCCATCTTGGCACACTTTTCCATGGTCAATCCAGGGACCATGGGAATCAGGGTTAGGAAACAAAGTGGAGAATCACTCACTAAATCTTAAGACTTCCACCCAGAAGTGACACACATCAATTTCATTCACATCTCCTTGGTCAAAGCAAGTCATTCTCTTGCGTAACTTCACAAGGGGCAGGGAGCATTAACGTGCAACTAACAGACTTACTGTAATGCTTCCAAGCTCTTCTCTTTCATGAGGCCTTGTGCCTAATTTATATTTGTAAGTTGGTATTCCTTTCCTTCAAGAGGTCCCCACAAATTGGATAAGCTTCAAGCTCTGCAAAACCTGGATCCACTTCTGGACAGAAACATTTGTTAAGAGCCCTCATGATTTCCTGACTACCTCGTGGGCTTGCTGTGAGAATGGGGTTAGCACGAAGCACTTTCAAGACAGCATCAAGCACTGGGTCTCTACTCTGTGGGTATTGACTTCTATTATTATTAGGACAATAATAACACTTCACAGTTCTGACTCTCATACTGGACACAAAACATACACACACACACATACACGCACACTAAATTTGCTCAGTGAGGAATACTGGCTCATCAGGAAGTCATCACTAACCAACACAGAGAATTGTCCTATGTTAGGGGATCCTTGACTGTGACCTTGAGGAAGTCCTGTTCCTTTTCAGGGCTTCAGTCTCCACTTCTGTCCATGGGGGTTAGGGGGCAGTGGTCCCAGATGACTTGTCTGCTCCATGACACTGAGTGAGGGGCCCCTCAAGGGCTGCGGGTACAGGTAGGAATGCCAGTTGTGGCGAAGAAAGCTAGAGCTGATTAATTATGCAGGCAGCTCCACCTCTGCAAACCACCCATCTGGGCGGTCAGCCTGCAAACATTGTTTCTCTTGATATTACAGGCCTGCATATCTTCGCCCTTAGTTGTCCGTATAAAGCATCCCAGCAGCCCACTTCCGGTGGCCTCATAAGACCCTGCCCCCACACATTGTCACTGACTCACAGCTGTAGGTCCTTTTTCTAACAAGCTTTTCTGCTCAGACACAAGAGATGAAAGAAAGGACCTCTCTGATGAAGCAGTTGAACTGGCTGCTTGATGTGTTCTTCCCTGATTTTTTTTTTTACATCCTCCTTTGCAAGCTCCCAACTGCAGTCTCTCCAAATGCCTTTTCCTATTTGAATGCAAAAGACAGTAAAGGAAACACGCCCCCATCCCATCCTAACTCACACACAAAAAAGCCCGTTCAAGTCCCCTTCCCCCATTTCCTAGCTGAGTGTCCTGGGCAAGTAACTTAATCTCTCTGAGTCTATATCATCACCTGTAAAAACAGAGACACCTGGCCGGGCGCGGTGGCTCAAGCCTGTAATCCCAGCACTTTGGGAGGCCGAGATGGGTGGATCACGAGGTCAGGAGATCGAGACCATCCTGGCTAACACGGTGAAACCCCATCTCTACTAAAAAATACAAAAAACTAGCCGGGCGAGGTGGCGGGCGCCTGTAGTCCCAGCTACTCGGGAGGCTGAGGCAGGAGAATGGCGTAAACCCGGGAGGCGGAGCTTGCAGTGAGCTGAGATCCAGCCACTGCACCCCAGCCTGGGTGACAGAGCAAGACTCCGTCTCAAAAAAAAAAAAAAAAAACAGAGACACCTGCCCTGACCATACATGAGCGTTACATTGGAAACACCTTGTGAATGTAAAAGGGTAAAGAAGAGTGTACCACTTCTGTTTTGATTTCTCTGAATCAGTATGTAGTAGTTTTCTGTCATTGCAAAATGAATTACCACAAATTTAGCAGCTTAAAACAACACCCATTTAATATCCCACAATTCTACAGGTCAGAAGTCCAGGTAGTCTCACCTGGACTCTGCTCAGAGTCTCACAAGGCCAACATCAAAGTGTCAGCCATCTGGGTTCTTATCTGGGGGCTTTGGGAAAGATTCTGCTTCCAGTTTTTTACAGTTGTTGACAGAATCGGGTTCCTTGTGGCTTCAGGTCTGATGTCCCCATTTCATCGCTGTCAGCTGGGGGTTGGGGTTGGTCTCTGCCTCTCCAGGCTGCCCATATTCCTTCTCATGGGTTCCCTCCACCTTCAAAGCCACAGAAGGAACATCAAATCCTCACCCTTTCAATTAAGAGGTCACCTGATTGGGTCAGGTTCACCCAGATACTCTCCATATTTTAAAGTCGATTTACTTAGGGCTTTACTTGCATCTGCAAAATTCCCTCTCAGCAGCATTTGTGTAAATATTCAATTGAATCAACAGAAGAGGAGAATCTTGGGGGAAACAAGGGCATTTTTAGAATTCTGCTTACCGTAACACAGCAATTCTTAAACTGCCTTCCACAAAGGTAAGATGATGATAGCTGTTCTGTGAAGAAAGCAGTTCGTAGCCAAACAATTTGGAGAAACACTGGGGGAAACAGAGTGAAACCAGTTTTGTTTGCTAGTTTTCAGCTCAGGACATAGGAGAGTCATTAATATGCCATTGTATCTGGTGATTCAAGGTATGCAGTATTTCCCAAATTTATTAAGCCCTAGTATTCTTTTCCAGAATATCTGTTATTCTTTATAACCCAGTTTGGGATACAATCATCCAGATTTAAAAAGGAATTTGTATAGGCAAAGACAGGATGATAAACAGGAAATTCCTTGTCTTTACACATCTGTGTTTAGAAAATTGTGACCTGATGGTAGGCTCATTATCTGTAGGTGCCCTCCGAGGCATAGTCCTAGATACCAGTTTCTGGAAGGAGTTAATTATCCGTGGCTCTCCAAGGCGCTCCTTCTCTCCTCTTCCTTCAAGGGCTAGGTCCATGGTGTTGTGCCACTAGCAAGAGGCCTTCAGGAGCCATAACTGAATGATGCTCACTGTCTTGAAGGCATTTCCCTGCCCCATGACTCAGTTTGCCTGGGATGAGTTTGAAAGCCCAGAGTGAGGTCCATAGAAGAGAAGGTGGGAGGAGGGGTTTGGGCATAGCATTCTGCTGAAACCAGGCACCTATCTGTTCATTGCCCTTCCAGGCTGAGCAAAAGCAGAGAGAAATGCCTCTTCTTGGAAGGTATGCTTCTAGCAAGCAGCCCTTTCCTCTGCTGCCTCTTCTCCCCTCCCTGGGACAGGCCTGGCACCACTTTTACCATTTGTCCCAGGGATATCTCACAGGCCAGACCTGTGGCCACTGTATGATTTTACCCTGTGCCTTTGGGATAGAAAATCAGTGCAGGTTTTATCATGTCTCCCCTGAAATCAACTCCAAAATAATTTTTGCCTTCAATCTATTCATCTGCCACTCTATGCTTGATTTCAAATTGTGGTTTGTTTTCTCTGTAAGAATTCCCTGGCCATCTTTTGGATAAATAGCAAGTATGTTCTGGGCACTCTAATAAATTGCAACTTCAGACAGAAGCTTGCTCTTGCTGGAGGCAAGTGATTAAACATTTTAATAGCGCAGCAAACTTATCAACAGGCTTACCAAAAAAGAGAAAAGGAAGTGATTTTATTCTCCCAGCTTGTATTTCAGATTATTTTACTACTGGGGTCAAATGTCTGTCAAAGATTTTTGAGGCCCAAATTTGACTTAGAAGAACCTCAAAAGGTTTCTACTATGCACACTGCATCACGCTCTATAAACAGCCCAGGATTTTCCCTGCACATGCCTAACTATCCAGTTCAATATCACCATGGTGCCTAAAAGGTTTTTAATATAGATATTAAATATATCTATATCATCGCTTCAGTGAGAGCCTGAGCTGTGCTTTTTCCTCTGGGGTCTTCCAAGCTATTTGCTGCTGACATACACTATTAAAAATAAACCTACCCTGAGGAACTAGTCATTTTACATGGCATTAGGACTAATGTTATCATTTAAGTAGCTGTGGAGATTTGCCAACTACAGAGGCCCCAGATAACGAAGGAAACATGATCATGTGAGATAATCTTCTGTGCAGAAATGACTTTCATCATCTGTAATATGTAGTTTAGATGCTTATTTAAGATTTATACTATTGAACAAATATTGATGCCTTCAACAGAATAAAAAACATCAATCCTAGAGACAGGTAAAAGATCAGATCCACTTCCAGTGCTTCAGACTTGACTGGGTATAAAACAATATGCTTGGAATCTGTGTAGTCCAGAGGGGAAGAAAGAAGGAGATTCATTTCCATTCTACCACCTTCCACTTGGTAACACGGCAGGCCCTGGCATGTACAAATGTATAGCATCTACACAACAATTTTATAAAGGAGGCAATATTTTTATCCTCATTTCACAGATGAAGAAACTGAAGGTTAGCACGTTTTCTTAAACTAAAGTTTGAATAAGCTCACTGCTAAGATATGGCAATATTGAGAACTGAACGTAGCTCTGACTGCAAAGCCTGTACACACCCTACAAATATTGTCCTCTTCCACCATTTGCAAAAGGACCAAGATTCTGACTGCTTTTTCCACTCCACCCACAGGGTAGAATATTGACAATGTAATTGACCATCTATTCATCCATGGATGCAGATGATTTCATTTATTCATCCATCAATCAATACATAATGCACCAGGCACTGTGTCAAGCACACAGCATACAGAATGGAAACAGGCACAGGCCCCAGTCCCAACAACAGAGATGGATGTGCACACGCAGGCCCTCCTAGTTTGGTGAAGTTGGATGCCCTTGTTCAATGACTGCACAGCTCGATAAAAGCAGTGCCCAAGTCGTTTGCCTGCATAGTTTGGCAGCCCTTTTGATAAACCAGATGGGAGTGATGACTTCCTTAACCCCTCTCAGACACAGGGCATTGCCTCAGCCTCCCAAAGTACTGGGATTACAGGTGTGAGCTACCACGCCCAGTTGAAATGCTCTTCAATCTTATCAGACTTGGCACTCGCCCAAAATGCAGATGTCATTACTCAACATGCGTAACTAGCTTCTGTTTAATGGCATGTTGTTGTTTACAGTTAAGCAGCACTATGACATCCATCATTAGCCCACTTCACAGATAAAGAAACTGAGACTCAGAGAGGTGAAGTGATTTATCTGTGGGCAGGTAGACGGAGTGATGCAGTGGAGTGAGAACCCTGGGCCTGATGTTTATCTCTCTTCACCTGCCCATGTACCTATCACAAAGGAAGACATCATCTGAGAGCTTATGTCCTGCAGGCCTTTTGAGGTGGGTGCTGTTGTTGTGCCCATTTTAGGGTGAAGAACACAAGACACAGAGAGGTAAGTCACTTGCCTAAGTGCACACCACAAGGAAGAGGCAGAAATAGAACTTCAGCCTAAGCCTTCTGACTCCAGACAAGAAGCTTTGAGGTGGTTCTCATCCTTACAGGGTTGTTCTGTTTGCAAAAGGCAACTCCGGATTGGTAATGACGCATCAGGTCCCCTCCAATGCTGATGCTGTCATTGTGGGGATCAAACCCTCATTAAAGGAAAAACACTGAAGAGGCCCTCTCTTTTGTCCATCTTTCCCCCACCAGCTTCTCAGATGCTAGGATCCCTGCAGCCTCATAAGATCTGAAGCTCTTGAAAGAGCCTCTTCAGAAAACTACAGGGATCTATTGTTATATTAAAAAAAAAAAATAGGCAATCCCAACATGTTGAGAGGCTGTGATACGAGGATTGCTTGAAGCCAGGGGTTCAAGACCAGCCTGGGCAACACGGCAAGATCTTGTCTCTACAAAAATTTAAAGATTAGCTGAACATGGTGGTGTAGGCCTGTAGTCCCAGCTACTCAGGAGGCTGAGGTGGGAGGATCACTTGAACCCAGGAGTTTGAGGCTGCAGTGAACCTTGATGGTGCCACTGCACTCCAGTCTGGGCAACAGAGATCCTATCTATAAAAAAATAAAATAAAAATAACTTGCATTAGGGTTGCAGCATGGTGGAGAAAAGAAGATGAAGCAAGGGCACCAGAGCTGGTACTGGCGAAGGCCTGGTGGTGATGGTGTTAGCATCTGGTTAAGCTGTATAGCTGGTCTGATGGGATTTGGCAAACTGCAGCCCTGTCTCATTTCTAGTCATTTTTACCTGCTACATTTGCATATACATATGATATCTGTTATCCTAATTACATCTATTTTCCCAGGTACAGACAGACATACCCCAGAGTTGGGGTGCCCATTAGCAGATCACACAGGCCTCTGCAGCTGTGTTTTGATTAGTGGAAGAGGTTCTTTGGCATCAGAGAACTGAAATCACCTTTTAGGGTATGACAAGCTCAGCCAAGCGTCTCGCAAGTGAAAATCAGAGGTTTCTCTAAGGAAGGAGTGAGAACGACCATGACGAATTAAAAGGAGAATAACCTTTAATGGTTTCAGGTGTGAAAGCTCAGTGACGCCGAAGGTCTGCCATTCATCAGACAGCGTGATGTTCCAAGATCCCTCCCGGCCCACATTCACCCCCATACATGCCTCTGGAAGGAGGGGACAGCCATGGGAGCCCCCCAGGGGGAGCTCAACTCACCATTTTTCCAGGCTGGGTTCCAGCAGGGAGGACATGAAGGTTAAGAGGCCAAGGATGGCTGGAGGAGGGAGCGCAGGAGTATTATGGATCATGATGCATGCCCACCTGCATTAAATGACTTGCACACAATATGAAAATCCCTATGCAAGTTACTAAAAGCTCCCTTTTCTACTCTATGGCTCAGGGGCTCCTTTTAGAATTCACACAGGTATTTTCGTGATTGCACGCTCTACCATGGACTTGCATGCCCAAGCTCTCCCAACTTCCTTGGGAGGTGTCTTAGCCCATTTGCATTGCTAGAAAGGAATTTCTGAAGCTGGGTAATTTATAAAGAAGAGGTCTATTTGGCTCATGGTTCTGCAGGCTGTACAAGAAACATGGCACTGACATCTGCTCCTAGTAAGGCCTCAGGAAGCTTCCACTCATGGCAGAAGGTGAAGGGGAGCTGGCAGCACGTGTGAGAGAGGAAGGGTGCCAGGCTGTTTTAAACAATCAGCTCTCACATGAACTAACAGAGTGAGACCTCACTCATTATGGTACCAAACCATTCATGGTGGATCTGCCCACAAGACCCAAATACCTCCCACAAGGACCCACTTCCAACATTGGGGATCACATTTCAGCATGAGATTTGGAGGGAACGGACACCCAACCCATACCAGGAAGGTTGTGCCTCCGTGCTGTGAATGTGGTCTATGGGTCAATACTTTAGGTGTTAAGTTGGTGAATTATTTGTAATACGTGGCATTTTCATAAGCTCTATCCTTTGTGACCCTTGATAACTCGATAAGGGAGAATGAGCAGGTTTTATGACCCCTACTCTACTGGGCCTAAAGACACTTAGTAAGTTACCCAAGGCCAAACAGTCAGGCTGCAATTGAACCCTCCCTTGTACCCAGGTGCCCTAAGTTCAAGCCTGGTGCTATTTACTCTACATTTCTCTGATTTAATCATTGTACACTAGGAATGGTGGAGGACTAGAGAGGCAAGGAACATCCAGGAGACGGAATTCTCAGTACTTTTTTCCTTCTTCTGGAGGGAAGAAAAACCCTCTAGTGGCAGGGTTTCTCACTGGAGGGAGGAAAGGCCATGTCACTAGGAGGGGTCACCAAGGATTTGTGGATTCAAAACACTCATCAGGGGAATATTCTGGGTTGAGAAGTACCCATTCATTTTTATTCATTTGACAAATATAGTCATGTTAGGCATCACTTAATGATGGAGATACGTTCTGAGAAATGCATCATAGAATATACTCACCCAAACTTAGATGGTACAGCCTACTACACAGCTAGGCTTTATGGTGTACCTATCGTTCTTAGGCTACAAACCTGTACAGTAAGTTACTGTGCTGAATACTGTAGGCAACTGTAACACAATGGTAAATACTTATGTATCTAAACAAATCTAAATTGGAAAAAGTACAGTAAAAATACAGTGCTATAATCATGTGGGACCAGTGTCATATATGTGGTTCGTCATTAGGTGGTGTGTGACTGTATTTACTGAGGACCTACTATATGCCAGGCATTGTTCTATGCAAATGAGATTCAACTGGAGGCAGATAATGATCAATTGTGCGAAGAGCTATGACGAAAATAAAATATACCAGCTGAGACCAATTTAGCCAGGGCAGTTTCTCTGAAGAAAAGTATCTGAGCTAAGACTCTTCACTAAGCAAGAGCCATCCACCCAAGAGCTGGGAGAAGAGGTCTCCAGGCAGGGCTGCACTGCAGGCAGAGGTTCAGGAGCAGAAACGGCTGCAGGCTGAAGAACCAGCAAAGCAGTGGGTCTGGCTGAAGTTGGCTAGAGCAAGGTTGCAAAGAGCAGATGGTCTGAGATGAGTTAGGAGAGGGAGGCTGGAAAACAACTGGGCAAGACCTCAGAGGTTTTTTAGGTAGCCTTTAAGCTAACCCCAAACGTAGTGGCTTATAATCAACAGCTTGGTTTTTTAATTAAATAGACTAGAATAATAGTCTATACTATACTGTGTAGTAGTTATACTATACTGTGTAGTAGTCTGATACCTTAGCATGTATCAGAATCACTTGGAAGGCTTGGTAAATCTCGCAGAATGATTGACGCCGCTTATCTGAGGTTGAGCCCAAGAATCTGCATTTCTTTTCTTTCTTTTTTTTTTTGAGACAGAGTCTCCCTCTATCACCCATGACCTTGGCTCGCTGCAACCTCCGCCTCCCAGGTTCAAGCGATTCTCCTGCTTCACCCTCCCAAGTAGCTGGGATTACAGGCTCCTGCCACCTCACCCTTCCATTTTTTGTGTGTGTGTTTTTAGTAGAGACAGGGTTTCGCCATGTTGGCCAGGATGGTCTCGAACTCCTGACCTCAGGTGATCCACCCACCTCAGCCTCCCAAAGTGCTGGGATTACAGGCGCGAGCCACGGTGCCCGGCCAAGAATCTGCATTTCTAATAAGTTTTCAGGTGATGTTGGGGCTGCTGGTCCCAAACCATTTTGAGAACCACTATATTAAGAATGCATTACGTATATTACAGTCAAGTTTTGTTTCTTTGAAACTCCTATTCCAGTAGTATATCTGTTCGTGTGTACTGGATCCTGATGGAAAAGGTTTTTTTGTTATTATTGTTTTTGTTTTGTTTTGCTTTGTTTTGTTTTTTGAGATGGAGTCTTGCTCTGTCACCCAGGCTGGAGTACAGTGGTGTGATCTCAGCTCATTGCAAGATCCGCCTCCCAGGTTCACGCCATTCCCCTGCCTCAGCCTCCTGAGTAGCTGGGACTACAGGTGCCTGCCACCACACCCAGCTAATTTTTTGTATTTTTAGTACAGACAGGGTTTCACCATGTTAGCCAGGATGGTCTCAATCTCCTGACCTCCTGATCCGCCGGCCTCAGCCTCCCAAAGTGCTGGGATTACAGGTGTGAGTCACTGCACCGGGCCGGAAAAGGTATTTTTTTAAGGATGGGTTCAAAAGAGTTTGAAAGCCCTGGATTTAATAACATAAGACCCTTCTTTAGAAGAGAAATTATCCTTTCTTTTTGTTTGAGACGGAGTTTAGCTCTTGTTTCCCAGGCTGGAGTGCAATGGCACTATCTTGGCTTACTGCAACCTCTGCCTCCCAGGTGCAAGCAATTCTCCTGCCTCAGCCTCCCAAGTAGCTGGGACTACAGGCATGCACCACCATGCCTGGCTAATTTTGTATTGTTAGTAGAGACGGGGTTTCTCCATGTTGGTCAGGCTGGTCTGGAACTCCTGACCTCAGGTGACCCACTTGCCTTGGCCTCCCAAAAGCGTGGGGATTACAGGCGTGAGCCACTGCGCCCAGCTGAGAAATCATTCTTGAATGCTGTAATTGACTGCTGAGAATCTTGTGGCTTCCATAAACATAAATAAAATAGTAAATATATGAATGGCCCAGGTATGGTGGTTCATGCCTAAATCAGCACTTGGGGAGGCTGAGGCAGGAAGATCACTCGAGGCCCGGAGTTCAAGACCATCCTGGGAAACACAGCAAGACCCCATCTTTACAGAAAAAATAATTTAAAATTATCTGGTGGTGGTGTTGGGCACCTGTAGTCCCAACTACTTGGGAGACTGAGGGGGCAAGATTGCTTGAGCCCAGGAACTTAAGGCTACAATGAGCTAGGATCATGGCACTGCACTCCAGCCTAGGCAGTGGGCCATCTCTAAATGTATATATATAACAATAGATTAAAGAATATCTAGCTGGAATATGAAACAAGATTCTCCTGTTGATGGCCTCACCTTGGCCTTAATTTATTATCCTACTGAATCTCCAGAAACATTGGATTGCATTTTGGCATAGAGCCCAGGATCCCACTCTAAGCTGCCTGCCTCCCTATTCAGTGCTAGGGAGCACTCCAGCCACTCTGACAATGCTTTCAGGTCCTAGTTGCATCTCCACGGTGCTGGCATCCTCCAGAGGACTCAACCGCATTCAGTCCTTAAGATGCAAGCCCACGCAGCTGGTTTGCCACACATACCTGTTGACAGTTTATGTGACAGTTTCCTCTGCAGATTGGTCCTGCTTCTCCTGTGAGCTGCGCTGGTTCCAGGTCCCCATGGGAAATTAAGGATAAATCCCAGCTTCTCCTTTCCTAGACAGTTCTGACCTCAATTACAAAAAAAGTGTTGGCCAAGGTAGGCGGATCACGAGGTCAGGAGATCGAGACCATCGTGGCTAACCCGGTGAAACCCCGTCTCTACTAAAAACAAAAAAATTAGCCGGGCGTGGTGGTGGGCGCCTGTAGTCCCAGCTACCTGGGAGGCTGAGGCAGGAGAATGGCGTGAACCTGGGAGGTGGAGCTTGCAGTGAGCTGAGATTGCACCACTGCACTCCAGCCTGGGCAACAGAGTGAGACTCTGTCTCAAAAAAAAAAGAAAGGATTGGATCCCCATTTGGTAACAAACCATCCTGGTGGGGAAGTTGAGGGCTTATTTCTAGAATCCTAACAGAAAGGCAGTAGCTTCTGGAATCTACACTAACTCAGGAGCCTAGAAACGTGCATGCATTCATTCAGTAAATCTATCAAGTACCTACTGTGTGCAAGGCACTAGCAAGGTGCTATGACTGTCCCAGCAGTGAACAGAACACGGCCTCCTGCTGCTCACAGCGGGTGCACTTTCTGCCTCCTTCCCCAACTTGCTAGGTGACTTAGGCCAAGCACTGCCTTTCTTAGACACTTGGCATGACCAGTAGGGCACAGAAAGGAGCATGAAACGTTACCGCTGCAAAGTACCACAAGAGTGACTGAATCCCATCGCCTCGTTTTATGAATGGAAACTGGGGCTATGGTGAAGGAAAGGGACTTGCTCAGGATCACATGGTGTGTTGCTGGCAGCACTGTGTGGAAGGCTCGCTGAAACCTCAGAGGCTGCCTCCCAGGTAGCCTCCTTATGCCCCTCCCCATGGCCCCTTCCAATCCCCTCCTTCTCACCTATTATGAAGATGGAAAAGCCTATCTAGTTGGAAATACATGGAACTCCAGAAAGATACAGTGGACATCAGGTAGCTGCTGATTTTTTGGAACAATTCAAGTTTAATTGCTGTGACCTAAATGGTGTTCTAGAGAGAATATGGGTTGTCAGAGCCCAGGCCAGAGACAGAAGCAACAAGGAGGCTCTGAACCCATCCAGGCAGAACCGACCCCCACCACTGAGGTAGGAGGTGGGACTCAATACCAGAGATGGGGCTCAGACACTGGACCAAATGGAGGACTAGCTAAAATAGGAACTAGGCAGAAGCAACTTTCCATAAGACGTGCCCACCAGTGTGCCATGTCAGTTTACCTTTGCGTGGCAACACCCAGGAGTTATTGCTCCTCTCCATGGAAATGACCTGATGATGCAGGAGTTACTACCCTTTTCCTAGAAATGTCTGCAAAAAACACCCCTTAATCTGCATGCAATTAAAAGTAGGTATAACTATGACTGCAAACCTGCCCTGAGCTGCTGCTCTCCGCACACTGCCTATGGGGTAGCCCTGCTCTGCAGGAGGAGTCACAGAGCTGCATCACTGTCAGAACTGCAACACCGACACTTTGGTAAAGCTGTTTTCTTCTACCTTACCACCAGCTCACCCTTGAATTCTTTCCTGGGCAAAGCCAAGAATCCTCTCAGGCTAGGCCCCAATTTGCATCACCACTCTGCTTCCCATCTACTGCATTTCTGGAGACCACTCATGCATAGCTCAGTGGGTGTTACATCTGTGATACTTGCCCCAGTCTACCCGTTGGAAAGAACCAACCTCTCCTCCTCAAAGTCACCATCTTGTGTCTCTCTTCAGCACTTCTCTCATTCTGCCTTGCATGGGGAAGAATTTATTCAATCACTCACCTGACGTATCTGTGCAGTGTCAGGAAAATAACTAAGATCTGGGCCATCAAGGAGATCCAGACACAGCCCCCTGCCCTCAAGAAGTCCACCCACTGGACAGGCCCAGCGGCTCACGCCTGTAATCCCAGCACTTTGGGAGGCCGAGGTGGGTAGATCACTTGAGGTCAGGAGTTTGAGACCAGCCTGGCCAACATGGTGAAACACTGTCTCTACTAAAAATATAAAAATTAGCTGGGCACGGTGGCACGTGCCTGTAATCCCAGCTACTTGGGAGGCTGAGGCACGAGAATCACTTGAACCCAGGAGGCAGAGGTCACAGTGAGCTAAGATCATGCCACTGCACCCCAGCCTGGGTGACAGAGCAAGACACTGTCTCAAAAAAAAAAATCCACCCATAGACAGCTGTCACCATATATGTGGTAAGTGTGGCAGCAGAGGACCTCTGGAACCCCAGTGAAGGCCCTGAGTTGAGCACACATCTCTCTCCCCAGCCAGTCTTTGGTCTTCATAAGGCATGGACTATGCCATGCCCATTCGCTCAGCTCTGTTCATCACCACCTTCTGAAAGATCCAGCAGCTTCCTCAGCGAATCCTTCAGAAGAAGTGGTGAGAAGACAGAGCTCTCTAGTGTCCTTGGAAAACTGCAGGCACAGCCAAGTCTACAGAATCACACGGGGAATTCCCTTCTTTTTCTCCTGCCACTTGCCCCACTCAGTGGCACTAGATGATCATGATGCAGCCTATGGGACTGTCCTCCCAGGACTCCTTTTCCAGGAATTGTTGCATCACTCCCCATCTCCCATCTTCTACATGGTCATCAAGGGAATCACTCTATAAGTCCAACCTGACTCCTGACCACAGCCTCAGCGGTTGGCACCTGTCACCTTGAGCCAAAAAGAGATCTTTCAGGAATCCTTGAAATGAAAATAAAAGAGAGCCTCCAGTATCTTCAAGCAAGGCGTGAAGTGTTCTAGGTAGCCTCATTTCCTTCCATGAGGGTGTCAGAAGTGGAAGAAGCCAGTGTTCAAGTGGATAGGATGAGCAGATGCTCAGCGGGAAGCAGAAAAAAAGATCACGCGTCCTGATCCCATTTGAACCCTTCATTTCATGAGGTCCTGTTGCATCTTTTCTGAGATACTCCAGAAAAGTCTTCCTCTTTAGTCTCCCTCTTCCATAAACTGATTCAACTTGAGTTTCTGTTACTTGCAACCCATGGCCTCTGAATAGTGCAATACTGCTCTGAGAAGCTGCTATGCTTACAAAGTGTCATGCCTTTGGGGGAGTTTCTTCTCTATCCAACCCTCACCCCTACCTCAAACCGAGAGTCACCCACAGATGGTGCCATCATTATATTAGCAGGAAACCAAGTCACAAGCTATGTTCAAGAACATCGAAAAGTAACATGAGCAGCTAATGATAACGGAAGGTGGTTAGCCAAGCTCCAGGGCAAGGTGTCTGTAATAGATGTCTTTTGGCCATAGATCAGTGAGATGTTAAAGTCCAGGCTGGGAAGAACAATGAAGAAATAATTTATCTTCATTGTCTTTATACTACTACTATGCAGTAAAGCATTTATTAGCTAGAGAAAAAGTTAAACTTGACCACAGGTATCAGTAGGGTAAATAGATTGACTGGCCTGGGTCCTTGTTCTATGTAAAAGAGGAGTTAAACATATACATTGTTATTCCTCATAGTGGACCATGGCCAACTCCCCAACGGCAAAGGCCATGCAGTTTGGGGTTTGAATCCAGCTCCAGTGGTAGGTCTGAGGTTAATCACTTTCAGCAAGTGGTTTGGTAGTGGTCATGTGATCCAATTCCAGCCAGTAAGACTGAAAGAGAGGTTTGCCAGAGGCTTCTAAGAAAGGTATTTCAGGCACTTGAGAGATAGACAGAGTATGAAAGTCCACTCTCACTTCCCCCAACATGATGTGAACAAGGAAGCAAAGAGCTCTGATGCCTGTGGCTGCCACTCTGAAGCCATGAGGGGACCCAGCCTTCAGATGAAGCAGGTACAAGTCCCTGATGTCATGATGAAAGCCCTGGATTAATTCTGAGTGTGGGAGTGAATAAATGTCCTTGCTGTTAGGTCCTTTTGAGTAGTGGATTCTATTACTGTCAGCTGAACGCATCCTAACCAATGCATTCTCTACTCAAAGGAAGAGCAGTGGCCAGGTGCAGGAGCTCATGCCTGTAATCTCAGCACTTTGGGGGACCAAGGCGGGAGTGGATCACCTGAGCCCAGGAGTTCAAGTTTGCAGTGAGCTATGCTCATACCACTGCACTCCAGCCTGGGCAACACTGCACTCCAGACAGAGCAAGATTCTGTCTCCGGAAAAAAAAAAAAAAAAAAAAAAAAAAAAAAGAACAGCAACAATTGTGAGTGCAAATCTTAGCTCTGCCACTTGCTGCTTGTATGAAATTGAGCAATTTACCCAACTCTTCTAAGCCTCAGTGCATTAATCTGTAAATCGGGACATTAATGTTACTGTGGTGGTGACTGGTCAATCTGGACTACCTAGAATCCAGTCCCCCACCTTCAAAACGTTTTTGGGAGCTCCCCCAATGATACATAGTCTTGGAGAAAGACAGAGCCTGCTAAGTACTCTTGTTGCTTAACAGACAACATCTCTTTTTCTTTGGCCGGTCTTGAAGCAAGCTCAACAAATCCTGATTGAGGGACTCCAGGCCGTGGAGATGACTGGAAGTTCTGTTGATTGTAGTCACAGAGGTGTCACATGGAACAGCCTTCCTGATTCTCTGGGGTTCCCTGAATCCCCCTTCCTTTTTACAACCTTGTGCTCCAGCTTCTGACAACCTCCTTCCAATAAACTCTCTTACTTTGAGAAAGCAAGTCAGCTTCTGTTGCTTACAGCCAAGAATGCTGGCAGATGAAAGGGTCTTCTTTATAAGGCTGTGGCGAAGCTTCACTGAAATCACTCTTGTAAAGCCAGGCTCCATACATGTTAGCTATTGAGATCAGTACAGACTCAGATGGCCCCCACGAAAGGATGATCTGAGTTCAACACAAGGTTTTGATTGACCAAAAAGGGTACACAGTATCCCAGTTGCTGAACTGGCAAACTTCCCCTCTACACTTAACTTTGGCTGCTTGGAGTCTCACGCTTGCCACATTCACCACGAATTGGCAACATGCGACGAACACAACGGCATGGAGGCGCAGACCCTCCAAAAGTCAAATCCAAACAAAAATGTTGAGTGGCAATGCTGGCAACAAGTTCTCCTTCTTAACCATGGTGTGCTAGTCCTGATGTTAAAATCACTTTACAGTCTCTGGACACACAGTCAATGGGCAGCACGAGGGAGTCAGGGCACTGAGGGAACAGGGACTCAAGGGCAGAGATCTGAGACCAGCTCCAGAGGACAAACAACTATCCCAGGGACTTGTCCTACAACTGCTCTACCTGGCTCTTTGCACCATCAAGCATGTTGCGAAGTGGTTGAACCTGCTCCTTAACACACAGAGGAAAGGGTCAGATGACTGAGGCACGTGGCTGTACTTTGTAAGCTGGTACATTCCAGACACCAGGGATCATTGCCATCAACCTCACTACCACCATCATCAACACCCTGTCTATCTCCTCTCTAACATTTATTGAGTTATTATTATGCTCCAGGGACAGGTTTAACATTTCGTAAACACAAGTTCATGAAATCCTTGCAAGAAATTAGGAGGTCAGGTACTATACTATCCATTAATTAACTGATGCATAGAGTACTTGGATGACCTGCCCAAGGTCACATGGCTAGCAGGTAATAGAGCCATGACTCACCCCCAGGTTTGGCAGGGTCCTTAACCATGCAGCAACAACTCAGCAATATTGCTCCAGAGATGCCCTTCCTTCCAAACACACACATTCAGACTCTAATTTCAGCCTGCCCTATGCTCAACAGACTTTTATCTGCCATTTTAACAGCCACACAACAGAACTTTGCTAAAGTGCCTTTGTTTTTTTATTTGGAAGATGGGTTTTATGCCCTGGTTGGGGCTGGTGGTGGAGGCTGTCTCTTCCACATTATAAACACTTACGAACATGCCATAAAAATGTCCCCCGAGTGCTTATGGCAATCTATGAATCATGACCATTTAATCTCATGTGTACAGTCAGAGGATTGGGCCCACACTTTTTTTCTATGAGTTTGGCCTATAGGCTTTAGGCTTGTAAATCTTCCCTCACACACCGATGCTGGGACACCAAGAAAAACAATTATTTATGAATGGGATATTCAGGTGTTCTGCTCCAGATTAATTGCTTTCAGTCCTATTTAACAGACATCTAACGTGTCAATGGTAGAAAAATGAATCACCGCCACCACTGCAATGAGGAAGAAAAATCAGAAAAGGCATGCATCTTCCTGAGGGGGCACCATGAGCTGGGCTCGTGTCTGTGGGGCCAGTGTGGTGAGGATCTGCGGTTCTGGAGGGAGGACAGCTGTGAGGATGACCACGCACAAGCTCACCCCAGTGAGCCCACACTGCCACCCACCCCAGCCAGCAGTGCCTGACTTTTTTACTACTCTTTGCTTGTTCCAGAGAAGAGGAAGCACAGATCAATAGGATGCTTGACAGAGGTGCCTGCAAGCACGACCATTCCTCAGGCCAGACACTGATGGCAGCTATCACTAGCAATAAAAGGCTGCTGGAGACAGAATAGAGGCTCGTCCCTTTGTGGGCCGGCTACTCCTCTCTGATAAACATCTCCTGCATGAGCTCGCGCAGCAAAAGAACCATTTCCAGGAGGCAACGTGCTCCCTGCCTGCCATCTGCACTCGGCTTCCCAACAGACATTTCCTCATGTTGTTCAAAAGGTTTTCTCGGCCAGGTGCGGTGGCTCATGTCTGTAATCCCAGCACTTTGGGAGGCCAAAGTGGGTGGATCACTTGAGGTCAGGAGTTCGAGACCAGCCTGGCCAACATCGTGAAAACCCATCTCTACTAAAAATACAAAAATTAGCTGGGCATGGTGGCAGTGCCTGTAATTCTAGCTACTCAGGAGGCATAGACAGGAGAAATGCTTGAACCCTGGAAGCGGAGGTTGCAATGAGCTAAGATTGTGCCACTGCACTCCAGCTTGGGTGACAGAGCGAGACTCCATCTCAAAAAAAAAAAAAAAAAAAAAAATTTCCCAGGCTCACAGGTACTGGCCGGGCCACCTCTAAGGATCACTGCATTTTATTCCTGCGCATTGTGTGGAATGGGGAATGCTGCTGGAGGTTTTGTAGCAGCTCCTGGCTCTCGGGAAGGTAGTGCAAAAACCCACATGCTGTCAAAATCCATTCCAAATTAAATTCCTAGAGGGAGGCCATACCTCATCAAGTCCTTCTTTATTTTTTTGGAGAGGAAAAGGCATTATTTTGCCAAACTAGTTCCTTACAATGCTAATTTTTTTTTTTTTTGGTCCCTTTTGCTGTGTTTGGAAAAAACAAAACTGCTGTGGATGTTACAGCCAAGGTGGGCCCAAGAATTCTGCCTCCTTGTCTGGGCCGGCATCCCTCGCTGGTCTTGGTTAGGGAGGGTAGACAGCGACCAAAAAACTGTGGTCTAGTTCTGAAATTGATGACACAAGCATATACCCACTGGGGCTCCTTTCTCCAACCCTCTATCACATCTTAAATGGGAATATGAAATTGTTGCCCCTCCCACGTCCCTACTGTAAAGGTGGGGGTGGGGGGAATACGGTGAAAAGACAGCGAGAAAGCCTCTGCAGGCCTCTAGTTTAAACTTATACCACTAAGAGACTCTAGGCCTTAAAAATTAGGACAATAACATCATAACACATTTTCACTCCAAAGTCAGCTTAGCAAGCTTATAGAATATTCCATGGTAGAATTGGGGGAGTAATCTCTATAGAAAGAACCATCTGAGGCAGGGTTTCTCACTCTCGGCACTGTTAACATTTGTGGCCTAATTCTTTGCTTTTGGGGGGCTGTCCTGTGCAGTGTAGGGTGTTCAGCAGCCTCCCCGGTCTCCACCCACTAGGTGCCAGTGGCACCCCTCAGTCATAACAACCCAAAATGTCTCCAGATATTGCGAAATGTCCCTGGGGATGGAAGTTGCTCCCATCTGAAAACCATTGCTCACAGCAAAGGTGTGGAGATGGGAACAAGCCTGGTACATCCAGGATCTAGAGATAAACACTGCACAATTATTACCCATGTCATTGGGTGGGTTCCTGAGAACACTAAATGAGATGTGAAAGGACTTCATAAAATAATCATCATCACCATCATCACCCTCATCACAGAAGCTATTGTTTCCTGAGTGCCTATCACATACCAACCATATGCCTGGCACTGGACACTCACCATCTCTAACAAGTATTCATGGCAATTAATGCTGGTGCCATGGGCTGGTGACTCACAATACCAGAGAGTCAGAGCCATCATGTTCACCAAATATGGCAAACGAGAAGTAGCATGGCCAGGCTGCCCTCACTGCTGCAGGGGAAAACAGAAGGTGTGCTCTTTCTTCGCTCACAGTCCTGTGTTGTCACACTAGGGATGTTTCTTGATACAGGATGGACTGGAGAACTGAGTCATGCTCCCATTGGAAAATCACTAGTCAAGGTGACCCCCGCCCTACTCCACTCAACCACACACGACTTGCGGACTCACTGGCCACTCATTTACACCCTCACTACACAAAGAGTGGTCCGTGACCCACAGCCACAGCAGCACCCCAGAGCTCATTAAGGAATTCAGAATCTCGGGCCCCACCCTTGACCTTGCAATTCAGAATCTTCATTCTAACAAGCTCCCCAGGTTATCTGTGAATGCATTAGAGTCTGAGATACTGCTCTGTGGTAAAGAATCCAAGGCTGCTAGCATCTGTCAGCATGTTAGAGTGTGCATAGATGGACCAGAGCATCCCTTCACTCTCTGGATTCACCCATTCGATAAATATTTCTCGAATGCCTACCATGTGCCCTGCCCATGTGGGGCTGACAGTCTGGTGGCCTCTGGCCACACCCGCCCCCCAGCTGGTGACTACCCAGATAAAGTCACTCAGTTTACAACACAGGAGGAAAATGAAGCTCTACCAGATTAAGAAACTTGGGGAAATCCCGCTGCTAATAAACAGAATAAGAGTTTTAACTCAGGCATTCTTTTCCCAAATCCTGCCCCTTTCTCCTATATTCATACTACTTTTCACCCACACTCAGTGGGGCAAAGAGAAGATACAGAGGTTCCTGCCTATCCTAACTACTCAATCATACTAAAAGCAGGATTGCAGGATAGGGGTCACACACACTGGCGGCCGGCATCAGTCGTGAACTCATCCAGAATCAGAGGTTCAAAGACAGCTTCGTTCACTGGGGTGGAGTTAGCTTTGCTCTAGGTTCTCCATCAGTTTCATCAGTTCTAAATCAAAGGCATTTAAAGACCACCCATAAAAAAAATACAAAGCAACTACAGTTCCTGAGATTTTGATGAGTCTGTACCCTCACACTGTATCTTCCTAACATCTTAAACCAAAACAGGGACCCAGAGCAGGTCAACACTGGGAACTTCAGAGTCCTGCCCCAAATCCTTTTGCACCTGGGCTTCCTAAAACTTGAAGCCTTTTTCGTTATCATGTAGTTTTTGTTTTCTCGTAAAAATGTCATGAGACCTGGTTTTAAGCATCAAGCAACTCCAAGGCTTCATGACTTCAGGGAAATTGCCCACGAGTCTCAGTTTTCTGCTCTGTAAAGTGGGAAAAACAGAAACATTGGATAGAGTTCTTGGGGGAATATGTTGAGCTAAAGGGGGGACTGTGCTCAGCTGGAGTCCTGGAAAGTGTGCAGTAAAAGGCCAATACCTTCTCCCTCTCTTTTTTTCTGTAAACATCCCAGGGGTCTGCTGAGGGCAGATGACACCCGATGAGTCTCCCTAGCAACTCTCCAACACACGCGGCTGAGCTGGGCTGGGCTGGGAGTGTGACGGAGGCCGGGCCCCGTTCAAATGCACCACCACACCCGGCTACTTTTTTATTTTTATTTTTTTGTATGCACTCAGTCTCATTATGTTGCCCAGGCTGGTCTTGAACTCTTGGCCTCAAGCAATCTGCCAACTTTGCCCTCCCAAAGCACTGGGATTGCCGGCGAGAGCCAATTCATCCGGCCTCTCAGTGTTTAAATTAATCAGTTTCTGTTGCTGAAGCTAAGAACCCTGACAGAAGCAACCCTCAGTTTAATTCCTGGTCTTAAATGTAACTTGTAGAAAGAAATAAATGTGTACGCTTAGAAAATCCCCACCACTGACCTAACTCCACTATGTCCACACAAGTACTTCTGAAAATGAAGCCCTTGGAACACACCCATTGGAGTCAACTTTGGTGTAACTAGGGTATTGATGAAAATGCAGATTCGTGGATTAGAGTCTTGGAGGCTGCAGTAGAACAGGCTTTTTTTTTTTTTTTTTTTTTTTTCCCAAGTTCCCTTTACCCATCTTTCTAACTGTTGTGCTCACTAAAATGTTAAACCCACTGGTCTCTGGTGCTTCCTAACCTTTTCTACATAGACAAGTATTAACATCTGTGTGGCTCACTGTGATGAAAGCTAGAAGCTCCTATGACCCAAGGCAACTGGCCCTGGGGGACTCTGGCTGTCCCAGGTCATACCCAGCCACCTTGAGCACTAAGGGGAAACATCTAACTACCCACCTGGTGGGTAAAATGGCTGTGAGGTTCTGGACTATTTCAGAGCTACTCAAACTCTGGTCCATGGACCATTGTGATCCATGAGTTTGTAATTCATCTGCAACACTATAACTACAGAAACTGAAAGTAAGCATTGAGAACTTACTTTGGCACTTTGCCAGAATAATTTCTTGGTTGCTAAATCCATCATACAATTTTGGAGTAATGTTTCCTGTGACCCTGTTTTCTATTTCATTTTTTTCAAGTAATATTTTTCTAATGTATTCCCCAAAATATTGGTCCATAATACATTTGGAAAAAAAAAAAAAAGAAAACCAATTGGTCTTTCACCACAACCGATCCACAGCATACCAAAAGAATCGTCCAATGGTGAGTTATGTCCGTTTGGGTGTTCTGTGTCATGTTGGTCCAGCTTCAGACCTTGAATTCCCCCTGGATATGTCTGCCACGGGGGGCTTTGGCCTTTACTCTCACCACAGACAGGGCATCTAATTGTGAGACTAGATTAGTACCCGACAGCCAAAGGTCTTTTCATCTCCAGGCAGAATAACAGAAGGAGTTACTACTACTCAGAAACACAAGGAAAACTTGATGCGCTCTCCAGAGTCAATGTAGGTGGCTCAGTGCCAGCCCCATCCTGTCCCCACCCTAGCTTTGTTCCCAGATCAAAACACAACCAGGCCCCCGAGAACTTTTAGGGTTCAAATGCTTAAATATGACAGTGGCAATTTTCCTTTTCCCTTTAAATTCTTTATGTACAATGACCATTTTCAAATAGTTTGGGAAATGAGAAACTTAACTTTTCAATTTTATCAAGGTATTGTGGAAATACACTGAACAGCACATTGGACAAATGGACAATTTGATCAGTTCCTCTGCCTCCTGGACTCAAGCAATCCTCCCATCTCAGCCTCCCAAGTAGCTGGGACTAAAGGGGCACGCTACCCTGCTTGGCTGATTTTTAAATTTTTTGTAGAGATAGGGTCTCACTACGTTGCCCAGGCTGGTCTCAAACTCCTGGGCTCAAGCGATCTGCCTGCCTCGGCTTCCCAAAGTGCTGGGATTATAGGCATGAGCCACCATGCCAGGCTTGATCAGTTTTGAAATAGGTATATAACTGTAAAACCATAAGTACAATCAAGATAACGAACATTTCTATCACCCTGCAGAATTGCCCTGTGCCCCTTGACAATCTCTCCCTCCCTCCCCTTCCACTCCAGGCAACCACGAAACCACTAATTTGCTTTCTGCCCCTATGGGTTCATTTGCATTTTCTGGGAATTTTACAGAAATGGAATTACACTGTGTGTACTCTCTCGCTGCTGGCTTCTGTTACTAAGCATAATACTTTTCAGATTTATCTACATCATTGCAAGTATCAGCACTTCATTCCTTTTATATTGCTGAGTAGTACTCCACTGAATAAAACTGTTTCTATGCCATTGCAAAAACCAGTTTTGAAAAACGAAATTTAACTTTTTTAATCCTCCTGAAAGTATAATAACAAGGAAAAAGGAGGAAAAAGGAAAATAAAAAAGGAGCCCCCTTCTCTGCCCTCATTCCCACCTCAGGATCTTTGTACTTGTTCTGTTCTTGGCCTGGAATATTTCCCAAATCTTGGCACAGTTCATACCTTCTCATCATTCACATCTCAATGCTGTGGTCACTTCCTCAGAGGCCTTCCAAGATCACCATTATATCCTAGATGCCTGTAATATTGACTGCTATATAGTAGGTGCTCAATAAATATTGGTTAAGTCAAAGCATAAGAGAGTAAATGAATGGATGCATGAAAAGGTGAAAGAGCACTATGGAATGAACAATAGTTTTAAAAGTTATAAAATAGTTTCTTTTGCAAAATCTCAGAACTCTCTAATAGAGTAAAGAAATCTGGTAGGCCACCCACTAACGTGCGCTTGCTTATGGATTGGTGCAGGGATCTAGACCAAACCCAGCAGCTGTGACATGAAAATCTATTTAACATGATGGTGAGCAAGTCAGCCTTGGTGATCCCCACCACACTGGCTGGCTCCGGTGCTCCTACAAATCATCTGAAATGCTAAATCATGTTTAAATCCCTCTGATTATGACCACTGGGGACTCTGAAGGACACTCACATGTAATTTACATACTGCCAAGCTCCTAAGGGCCTCTAAATAAAGCCCCCGAGGGCTCCCAAGCACTATTTTTGAGGAGAAGGACATGGAGCGACAGATTACATAGGGTCTGCTACCCCAACACCAGGAAGAAAAGAAACCTCACCCTCCAGTTGCTGGGACATCTGCAAATGTCTTAAACTACATTTGCTGTCAGAGGCTTCCCAGGGAAGCCGTGATTACATTGAAAACTGTACACAGATGCTACTGTCTCTCTCATTTTACACAACTCCACTGGTAACAGGTATTTTTGCTCAGATTTTCATTCCTTTTCCAGATTCTGACCATAAAAAGTGTTTTAATCTGAAAGCACACGGGAGTGGGTTTCACAAGGGCACTGTGCCTTCTGCCTGCAAATGTTAAATTACATTTGGTGACAACATGGCTATCATGCTGATAATGAGTTGGTCCATGCAGCACCTATTGCAGGGTCTGAATGCAGATCCAGGAGACACACACCTTTAAGGGCAGGACAGGGTGATGGGAGGAGTTTCCATTCCAACTCTTAGATTTGGCTACAGATTGCTCTATTGTAATAAACATGACTAATTTTTACAATCTGACAAAATGGGAAGTAAAATTGCCAGAAAAGTGAGGCCTATGAGACCGTAAGTGGTTTAAACCTTACAGGTTCCTACTCCCCCCCACTCCGCCCAAAAAAACGGCACTTGTTTGTTTTTCTTTTTTTTCTTTTTCTGCACAATTCAGAAAACTACACAATTTTTTGTTTTAAGTGAACCAAATAAAACAACCAAGTGAATACAGGCTGGCACCTGAGCAAAAGGCCACTTACATGTCCACTGGTGCTTCTAAACATTCTAGAAGCATGAAGACGGTCTGTCCCTGGCCCAGGCGACCCATAGGCACAAGGATGCTTTGGCTCATGCACAACTTGCTCTATTCTCAAATTTCTCTACTAGCCAGAACCACCCGTTCGAATCTTAGAAATTACCTGAGATCAAGCAATGCTTTTATTCCTTCCACTACACTGTTCCCTTCACCCCCAACACTGAGCCAGGCAATAACACGCTCTCAGCAAATAACATTTGATTAATTGCTTGTAAGTAAGGAAAATATATCCCATGCCTAGCACGTACCTCTGTGACATGAATGAATAAATGGATGGGTGAATACAGAATGATGTCTTAACCATAGGATATCACTTGATTCTCACAACCACCTTGAGAAGTAATAACAAGAATTGTTCACACCTATAATGTGCTCATTATATGCTGGCCACTATTCTAAATTCTTCATACATATTAACTCTTTTAACCCTCCAGAACTCTGTGAAATATGAATGATAATTACCTTCATTTAACAGACCAAGAAACTGTTGGAGACATATAGAGGTCACACTGCTGGTAGGAGGCAAAGTCAAATCCTTGTTAGATGCTCTTAAGCACTATGCTTCTTTTCCCTTGGCTACATTTTAAGATGCAGAAAACGGAGGTTAATTTTTTGTTTTTTTTTTGTTTTTTTTTTTGGAGACAGAGTGCAGTGGCGCAATCTCAGCTCACTGCAATCTCCGCCTCCTGGGTCCAAGTGATTCTCCTGCCTCAGCTTCCCGAGTAGCTGGGACTATAGGCGCCCGCCACCACACCCAGGCTTTTTGTATTTTTAGTAGAGACGGGTTTCACCGTGTTAGCCAGGATGGTCTTGATCTCCTGACCTCGTGATCCGCCTGCCTCGGCCTCCCAAAGTGGCGATCTTAATTTGAACAAGGCTCCCGGATCTGCAGAGGCAAGCCCAGGGCTTTGTTCCCTGGCCAGTGTTAAATGGCAGAGCCGGAATGCGCACCTAAATAACCTGACTGTGAGTCTGCACGCTCAACTCCCAAGTAGCACATGTGGAATCAAGCAAGTTCACTGCAAATACGTGAGATCCGTAGAGGAGAGATTGTCCAGGGGGTGGAGATGATAGGCACTGGGTTATTCAGCACTGTTCTCCCAAACGGAAGGTGCTGTGGGGTCCAGGAAAGAAAGAGGAAACAAAAACAAACCTGGAAAATGTGGGCTGCACCCCAGTTCTCTTGAAATCATTTTGCTTTGATTGGAGAAGGAGGAATGTGCTGGCATCTTCCCTTGTTTAGTTCCCAGGCATCCATTACAGCCTGAGCAAAGTCCACAGCAAGGCCTGGGCCCAGTTCTCAGCAAAAGTTACATGCATTACACCCTGAGCAAAGTTCTGGGTGAATCTTCTCCAGGGTTGGAATTTACTACAAAACATGTCAAAGAGTCTTGGGGAAGTGAGGAAACCCAGGATGAAAGAGGCAAGGCCAGGACAGAAGGAGAATTTATAAACATGAAGAGGAAGAAAAGATTGGAGCTAGTTGCTAACATTAGTGTGTGGGTTTGGGATTATGGCTTCAGGGATAATTGCTTCTGTTTTGAGAAGGCATAAGAAAACAGGGAGACACGGGTTTGGGGTTGGGAAATGTTGGTCTCTTAAATGTAAAACTCTATGTTAAACTGGACGTTGAGTTGGAGAGAACAATATTGTTAATGTGGCTGAAGACACAAAGATAAAAATTCAAAGAAAGAAATTATAGTGCAATGATTAAGAACGTTTAGTCAATCCGGGAAAAGGGGAAGAGGGAGAAGACTGGACTATACACCCCCCCCCCCCCCGCCCCACAGCCTTTTTTTTTTTTTTTTACCCCTTCCTTACTGACTGCACATATGGAGCTGAAAAGTAAAGAATGTGGGTTTGTACTGAAAAGGTTGCACAGGATTGATGAATTGAAGTTCATTGTGGGGACAGGGTAAAGCTACAAATGTGATTCAAATTGCAGCCCCAAGAAGCACCTCTCCCCATCAGGGAAAAACCAAAAAAGATCTTTGCTCAAAAGTCAGTAGCAAGAAACCCTGAGAAATATTTCCTATGAAAGTCATCGCTCAGCTGAGACTTGTGGAGTTTGTAAATTATCAACAATGTGAGTGACAGGCAGACCTTGCTCACAGCCAAGTGTCAGGACCCCAGAACAGACCTTGCCGTTTCATTTCCACCAAACAGAAACCAAAAGGTGCTTTTACCCGCATGAAAACTGAGGAAGAGCAAGGGTTCACTGCACACAACTTTTTTTTGTAAAAATTAAGATGCACATCTCTGAGAATTTTTCTATTCTTTAACAATGGAAGTTCTGCTGAAAAAGTGGCAGCGTACAATTTTTTAAAATAAAACTTTGTTGCAAGAGATGTGCTAAGTTAGTTCATCCAGGAGTGCCATAGGGAGGTCATTTGAGGGGATCTCCTTTATGAATGAAAGTGAGTTTCCTGGCAGACTACCAGTCTCTTCCAAATGCACACGCTCTGAGAACAGGACTCCACAGATGTCACACCTATTTCCGACAGAAGACACAGGAACTAACCACTATGCGCTGGATCCTAACTAAGGTCCTACTCGAGCTGGCAGATGGGAATCTGTGTGCCCTGCTGGGCTTCCTGAACATCCTACTACTAGGTTCTAAGAATTAGCTACACTCTATTACATGGTGATGATTTTTTTTTTTTTTTCGCGCTCAGAAAACCGCAAGGGGATTTAACCAAAAGGAAAGGTTTTCTTTTTCTAAATTCGATTAGCCTTTTCCACTTTCTCTACATCGGGACATTTCCTCTGGGAGGAATTTCATACCCAGAGGCCCCTTGGCGAGGCACTGTTGCATGCGGGGCGCAGTGAATTTAAGTGCAAGACGCTCAAATATGGACGGAAAGTCAAAATCTCAAGCACTTGCAGTAGCTAGCGAAGTCGATTTCTAAATACTGGTGTAGGGACTGCCCTCCAAGCGGAGAAAGCGAACTTTGCCGCCGGCAGACAGTACGGGACTCTTGGCTGGGGCGCGCGCGGGTGGTTACCAAGCCCACCCTCCGCTTGCCACAGCTGAATTTCCCGCCTGAGCCGGCGCCAGGGCTCCCGGTCACTAGTGCTGCACCCGGCGCCCGTCTGGAGATAGCCCTTGGTGGTGGACGGCGGGAGTCCCCCAAAAAACGTGTGTTTTGCTGCTGGGATTGAACTGCTGGAGAGCGAGTGCGCCGAGGGCGCACAGCGTAGACTTGGCCAGGGGCGGGGTACCCACCCGAGCCTGCTCCAGACCTCGGGTTCGAAGCCGCTCCAGTGTTCTAAGAGAGGTTAGGATTGAGTGACAGCAGTTCAATGGAAAGGAGTTTCTGAAACTCCCGGGGAAGCGAAGTCCCGGGGTTTGGAAAAATAACCGAATCTATGGAGGGCTTTCCAAACTTGATCTTTTTTTTTTTTTCTGTCATTTTTTCCTGCTCTCCCCGCACCCTCCCCCCAACTCCAGCCCTAACTCCAACCCCAAACCCAACCCCAACCCTAGTAAAGAGCCCTAAGGGCTAGAGGGTACAAGCCACCTCAACCCTTCCTCCTTTTCCCTCTGCCCCCGCAAACTTTCAAACAAGGAAAATACAAATAAACCCCAGGTGGTTAATGCGGGTGCATTCAGGAACCCCCCCCCTCACACACACACACACACACAGCTGGCCACCCGCTCTGTCCCACCCACCTCCGGGCAGGGGAGGGACTGGGAACCTGATCTCCGGGCTCCTGCCCCGAACGTTTCCCCATCAATAATGTTGATACCATCGTTGTGCCTCCTCCCCCGCCCCCGGGGCGCCGCTGCCGCCTTTTCGCCGCTTTTTGCCTGGCTTAAGAAAACGAAACTTCCACTACTGCCCTCCTAGCCTCGGCCGGGGGCCAGCGGGGCCTTGAGTTGGGGACTGAGGAAGCAGGGGTGAAGGCACAGCGCTTGGAGGCGTCCTCCATTTCTGTGGTAGGGTGGCCAAGCAGCGTCAGCGAAACGGAAAAGAGGGTCTGGGGCCCAGTCAAGGCCTCATCCCAGGCCCCATCCCAGACCCGAGGTCAGATCGGGCCAAAATAAGATACTTTTGAGGGTAGAAGAACCAGGCCTTAGAATGCGCGAACCTTGACTCCCCCCTCTTTACCCTTCCTAGGACCAGAGGTTGAGCGAAGAAGCCTGGAAACCCCAGGACTGGGACCCCAGTTGTGGCCTGCGGCCTTGGGGCACAGACCTTCGGCCACGCCAACCCACCAAGGACACTCTAGGACTTGGGAAAACTGAGGGGACGTATTAGTAGGAACGGGCATCAATCCCCCAAGATGGGAGTTTGCAAAACTCGCCAAGCGCCTCCCCGAGGTGCGGTTCCTCTCCGCCCGCGAGGTCGCGACCCCAGCGCAGCTGCCGCCTCACTTCGGGCTATCCCCATTCGCTACTGCGGATCAGCCCCTAAGTACCAGGCCCTCTCGAGGAACCTGCAAGTCCAAACTTCGCTACCCGGATTCCCCAGTAGTCCCCCCGCACCCCACCTCCACCCAGGGCTAGGAAGGTGCGACCGCACATAGAGCGCGCAGGGCTCTAGGGTGAGCAGGGCGTATAGAGGGACTCCAGCAGTGGCACCTCACTCCCGCTCGCCGTCTACTTTCGACACGCACAAAAATAAAGATTAGCCCCCACTCTGCCTCCGTTTTTATTGATGTAAGTATTTCTTTGCATCGCGGCACGCGGAGCCTCGCCAGCGCCCTGACACTGCGGCGCCCGCACCAGCGAACCACGGAACTTGGGACCGAGACAATGGCCCGTAATTGATGTATTGCCATCAACAATAAAGACCAATTCTCCTCTCCCCGCCATTCCGACCATCCCCCTCCTCCCATCCCCCCCTTCTCCACCTCCCATCTCCTCTCCCGGGGCCACCGAGGGAAAGAAAACAAACAAGAAATTAGCAGGGGACGCCGAGCGCAGAGCGAAACGCCCGCCTCTACGCCGTCGAGGACGCAAAAAAACGAAAAAAGTTATTAAAGTTTGGATCCCCCAATTTATTCGTCTCTGCTCGCCCATTTTTAATTAAACAACGCGAAGCTGCTTTTTGCATGTTCATTTCGTTTGGTTGTTTGTTGTGGTGTATTTTGCGGGGGAGGGAAGGGTTTTTTTCCTCCACTTAATCTTAAATCACACGTAGACCAAGTAACAAACACATGTGAAGCCATTCCCGGGAGCTTCCTGCTGCGCACGCGGCGCGCACTAGGAGAAAAGCTTTCCGGGACCGCCAGCTCCGCTAGGTTCCTGACTGCATGCGGTGCCCGGGAGGCCCGGACTTTCAAGAAGCCAAGATTGTTACGAGAAGGATGCAGGCGGCTCCAAACACGGGCACAGTCCGGGAAAGGAGTGTGCAAGTGCACACAAACGCGTTCGTGTACCTGGGAGAGTGTGGGCTGGTGGGTGTGCAAGGACCCCTGTTTGTGGGATAGGGGGCGGGTGCGGGATTTACACGTGCTCCGGTACACGTTCCCCGGGGTCTGGGAGAAGCGAGCTGCTCACACCCCAGGAGCGCGCAGATCCATCTTTGCCGAGGGATCTCTTTAAATATTCAGTGAGAAATAATGGCATTTGAAGCACCACCTATGGAAACATTATTATCTTCATTCTTCAACATCAGCCCCACTGATAGCTTCGTTTGTCTTTTTATCAAAATCTACTGTACCCATCAGGACCTGGGGAGAAAGGGAGAGCGAGGCGGAGAGGGTGTGAATGTGTGTGTTAGGGAGTGAGCGAGGGCAGAAGAGAAGAAAGTAAGAGAAAAGGTGGAAAACGGACGATCAGGGAGAAAGAAGGGAGAAGTTATACCAATAAAAAAATAATAAAGTCAGCAGATGAAAAATAAACATTCACCAGCACACACATTTACACCTTAAATATAAAAGATTTAAGAAGCTAAGAGAAAGGGAAGGGTCCTTTACGGGAGCGCAGTACGGGTCCAGAGTACCCGAAGTCGGCTCGTGAGACTGGTGCCCACTTCGCGCGAACCGACCGTGTCACCAGCTAGACTGAAGGGCGCTCGCAAATTGGGGCGTCCTTATGAGCTCTCTCCTTTCCTGATCGCGAGATAGGGCAGGGATTGTGTATCTGCACCCCCCTCCTCCCCCATTACTCAGCCGAAGTTTAGTTTAGTTCTTCGGGCGCAGGACTTCGAGAACCTTGGAGCGAGGAGACCCAGAGGCGCGAGGGGAAAGAGCTAGGCTGAGCCGCGTACCGAGTCTCAGGTTCGCGGGCGCCTGAGCCCGGCAGAGGGATCGGGCTCCCGGCTCTGGGCCCTGGGGTGCGGGTAGGGAGGTTGCATCTCAGCTTCGGGGAGATGGTGATAGAGCGAAAAGTTTGGGCGAAGCGCTCGGCAAGTGCCCGAAAAGTGGAGGCGAGCTTCCGCGCCGCCAGGCAGCCTCGGACAGAACACCTTCCCACCGCCAACCCCCAACCCAGTTTCCCGGCTCTGGGCCACCACCTCGTCCCCGAAGGCTGGGGCGCAGCCCCCTCCCCAGGGCGGGGTGCCCAGGGGTCCCGGGGACTGGCCCAGTCCAGTGCCCAGTCCGGCCGGGCCGTGCCTCTCCAGGCCGGGGCGGGCTGCTGCGCTCAGGGTGAGCGGCAGCCCCTCCCCTCCCCCCGGCCGGAGCTGAACTCGCAGCCCAGGCCGGTCCCCGCTCTCCGCCCGCCCGGGGCTCTGCGGCGCCACCGCTGCCGCCGCCTCCCCGCGGAGTGACGCGCCCTGCAGCCAACCGGGGCAGCCGGGGGGGAGGTCCGGGAGGGGTCCTGGGCGGAGCCGGGCCGCCCCCTTATCCCACGGGCTCAGGGCTGCTTCTCCCGAAAACTTCAGCCCTAATTGTCCTGGGAATGTCCGAGGTAGAGAAAGGGAGCGAGGGAGCAAGCAAGAGGCTGGAGGATCAGGGCCCCTGGCGGGGAGGGGATGGGGTGGCGGGAGAACTGCCCCTCCCCCCGGCCACAAACCCATCAGGTTCCCAAACCTTTCCTGGATCCTCTTCTCCGCGCCCCCGCGAGCCCGGGATCCAGGGGATGGAGAACTCGGGGCTGAGGAGCGCCGAGCCAGGCGGGAGGGAGGCCGAGCCGTGGGCGGGAGGCGGACCGGCGTGGGGCTGGCTCTTCCCCACTCGCTTATTTTTTTTTTTAATGGGGGTGGGGGTGGGCTGCTTTCTGGTAGCTCTTAAAGAAACGAAGAAACACTCACGAAATGGGACGCCCTCCCCCCAAATCCCGCCGCGGGACTCCCTCCCCCCGCGGGCCGGCGCGCCTCGCGCCCGAGTTGGGAAGTTCGCAGCGCGCAGCCAGCCTGAGTCCCCAGCCCCCGCCGCCCGGCCCCACCCCCCACCCAGGGCGGCTCAATTCCGGGGAGGGCATGCTAATTTGGGTCGGCCCAGCCCGGGATAGGGGGGCGAAGGAGGGAGGGGAGAGGGAGAGGAGAGAGAGAGCGGGGGGCGCCGGCCGGGGCGCCGGGCCCGCAGTGGAGAGGAGGCCGGCCCCCGGCGGCCTGGCCGCGGAGTCCCCGGCGGTCGCAAAGAGGGTTAACCCAGAGTCGGGCGGCGCGGCGTGCAGAGCCAGCCCCGCGGCCGGCTTATTGGGCCAGCGCGCGGAGAGACAGGGGTCTGCAGCAAATCACGAACTAATTGATTAAGGCGAGCGGGTTTGAATAGCGCTGGCCCGGTGCCAATCGCCTTTCAAAGAGCCCCTCTATGATTAATCGCAATGCATTATTGATAATCATAATTATAGCAGGACACATGCGCGCTGCGCCCGGGGCCGGGGAGCCGGGGAGGGGGCGGGCGGGCCGGCGGGCGGGGGGAGCCGCCGCCGCCGCCGCCGCTCGATTTCCGTAATTTTGAGAAGATTTTTTTTTAGTAATTTTTTATTCTGCCCCAGCTGATGTTTGAGCCAGCATGTCGCGGAGGAAGCAAGCGAAGCCTCAACATTTCCAATCCGACCCCGAAGTGGCCTCGCTCCCCCGGCGAGATGGTGAGTGCTCCGGCCCGCGCCGTGGACACACACACATACACACACTCACATTCACGCACACTCGGACCCACGCACACGCGGCTGGCCCCCGCGCCCCCTACCTCGCCGCCGCCGCGGCCCCGATTGCTTCTTCCACTCGGCGTAATTTTTTTTTTTCTTTTTAATTTTCAATATGCCTTTGCTGGGCTTTCCCCCGCTGCCCCGGCGAAAGCGAGCACATCTCCCGGCAGGATCTTTCCGGAGTTGTTGGGTCCTCCCGGGGGAAGGAGGGCGGGCATGCCGGCCTGGCTTCTCCGTCCCGGCTTTTCCGGGGATCCCAGCCACCGCCGGGACCCGGGAGCCCCATGAGGCGTGGGTGCGGGTGGAGGTCGTCCTCGCCGGACCGCAAGGGGCCCCTGGCGCTCCCCGCGCCGAGCCCCGGGGCCCCCGGCCCGGCCTCCGCCTCCCGGCCCTGCTGCCAGCGGGAAGGAAGTTTACTTCGGGCTCTGGGCTGAACTCCGAGCGTGGGGTAGCTCGCTGCACCCCCCTCCCCGCCCCACGCGCACACTCCCCCTCGGCCCGCGCTAGAGCGGGGTGCCTTTGGAGGTTCAGAGCTGCAAGAAGATGGGGACTGGTGTCGGGGCGCCAGCGCCTGACCCGCTGGGGTCGCGGCCAGGGTGGAGAGTGCCGCTGGCCGCCAGTTGTTCCGGAGACGGTGCAAACGGACGGGGGAAGTGTCGTGGTCTGGCTCGCAAAGTTTATCTCCGCATCTCTTCCCCCAACAATTGCACCCTCTGCCCCCCAAAATCTTTACGGTCGGTATGCGCCCTCTGCGGATCGAGGTGCTCCCTACTTCCAGGGGAGTCGGGGAAGAAGTCGTAGGATAGTTTTTCAGGTTTGCGGGTGACCAGCCAGAGTGGAATCCCCCCTGAAACAGAGGCACTCGCTTTCTCCGATGGAGGCGACAACTGTGGGTCCCGAAGGGGCTGAACAAGTCCAGAACAAAGTTTGTGTGTGGGAGCTCTGGCAAAGAGTGGAAGATATCCGGGCAGGGAGTTGGGGTACAGAAGGAGGACACCTGGAATCCCTCCTTGCTCCTAAAGGTGTTTCACTGTACCGGCCTCAAAGCTCCCAGGCCTAGCGCCCGAGGCGATGCAGCGGCGCCCGGACTCGGGTCCCCGGGTCGTCCCGGCTCGATGCTGGCCTCTCCGCTGCGGGAGGACGGACAAGGAGCAACCTCGGCGGGTTTTCAGCGGCTCTGGATGCCGCTCGGGATGCCCACGTCCTAGGCGGCATTTTGGGGTGTGGAGGAAGGAGCTGGGCCCCGACAGAGCTCCGAAGCGTGCCCCTGATCGGCACCTCAGCCCACTAAGCTGCGGCCGCCCGGGCCCCCAGGTCCCCGGCTCGTTTCCCAGAGGCCTGCCTCTCGGTAGAGCTGGGGCACAGTGAAGCGAAGGGACCCCCGCTCCCTTTACCCCTGCTGTCGGGAAAGGGGAGTCCTGACTTGGGGTTCCTGTAAAAAAAAAGGGGGGACTTGAAATCAATTAAGAAAATGCTTTACAATAACCCTCCTCCTGACCCCCAGTATTTCCTCAAGCTTGAATCCTTACCCATGGCCTCTGCGATTTCTCAGTCTGCTGAAAAGAGCCCCTGAACCCCGCTTTCTACCCCAAGCGAAAGCAAGCACGCGGGGTAGATCGAGGTGAGATGACCCAAGGCCGCAGCAGCTGCGTCGAGTATTTTTCCGGGTTTTCTCAGCTTAGTTTCTTCTGCTTCCCGCACCCACACCCATCTTTCCTAAAGTTTCTGGTGAGACCTTTTGCACCGGAAAACTGTTCAAGTTAACAGTTTGTACACAAAAAAAGCAAACTAGAGATAAGAGAACATTTTCTAGTGTGTTTTGTACGTTTGTACTGGTTTTCTACATTTTCAAAAAAAAAAAAGTCTCGGCCTTCTAGGAGAAATGATGCGTGCTAGATCTTTGCCTTTCGCCTTCTGTATCAGGAATTTTTAATAGTTAAGTCTTCTCATAAAGCAATAGTATAAAAGGAGTTCACTACCTGTTACCATTATTCTTTATTAGTACTAATTTTTTCAGTTTAGTTTATTTGAACTTTGAGGTAAGTTAGTTAACTCCGTCAAGTTTCCTTTCTTTCTCTTTTCTCTCCTTCTTTTGATTTATCTTCCTTTCTTTTTTCTTCCCAAAAGCTGGTACATTGTCCTAAAGAAGCGGTAAACTGTTAGGGGCTCCCTAGGAAACACCCCCTCCCAGCCTTCTTTCCTCACCTCTCCCCACCCCCTCCTCTTTTTCTTCAGTAGTAATGGTTTTAGGTTATGACTGTTTTTACATGGTTGAACAATAAGTTTGGGAGAAGTTGCCTAGAGGGTAGATTTTGTAATAGGGTTTCAGGATTTAGTGTGTTGTAATAATATTAGTACACAAGTAATCCTCCCCCAGCGCTGGACATACAGGAGGGCCTAACATACTCCAGTTCTTTTTATTTGGAAGTAGTTCTGAGATAAATGGCATTGAAAGTTCATGACATAACTCAAGGTTACCTTTTAAAAGTCACCTTTTCTGCAGTGAGTTCAGCAATCTCATTCTTCTCCCCACATATAACCCCTACTTCTAGGAGTAGCTGGATTTTCTGTTTGGTTTTGTTTTTTACGTAAAGAAATATTGTTACATTTTTAGATGGCAAGCCCCTTTTCAAACATTCTGATTACTTTTTCTTATGTCTTGAGATGGTCTTTGAAATATGACAAAGGAAATATGAAACATACCAAATTAAATCTAGTTCATGCACTTCTTGTTTACCAGCACCTCTAATTGTATGACTTCTACCCAGAGTGAGACCTAGAAAAGTTTGTAGACCCAAGTTACAGGAGCCCTGAAGAAGCGGCTCCCAAAGCTGAAAGCAGTTAGGGCTGCTTGTGTTGTGTGTCTTGCCTGTGTGTGTTTGAGTGTGTGTGTGCTTACAGAGAAAACCCAGACCATGCTAAGAAGCCACACAGACAGCTTCATCTGAAGCAAGTGCAAACAAAAAACAAACACAAAAACCAAAACAAAAAAAAGAAACCGAGTATTTGGTCTATTTCAGGATGCTGGTATTTTATTTTACTTTAGTGTGCAGCTGCTATGCCAGAAACACTCTAAACTTGGTAATTTTTCTGCTTCTTATGAAACCAAGATTATGGCAAATATGACTTATCTCCTCAATGATATGCAACAAGTCTTGAATTACTTGCAGAAATATGACTGCTACTGGAAAGATTGTTTATCAAGTAAATAATTCTGAGGAAAGGGAATATTAGAATCTAATGATTTTATTTGTGGGTTCTTTACTATAAATTGGGATTTCAGTTGTGTGTTGTATGTGTGCGGGTTGGGGTTCTTCCTTTGGTGGCGTTTTTAAGATTCCTGTAATTTCTACATGGATGGCCCATTTAGACTCCATTCATTTATTTAAAAAGTATTTTGGTGCTCAGTTTTTTCAAGGAAAAGATAATATGGGAAGAATGAAACACCACGAATTGCAGCTAAAACACTAACAATCATATGAAGTATCATAAAAATTCCTCTTATTTATATTAATAATGAAATTCTATTATTTACCAAAGTAATTTGCTCATTTTGAGCAGCTTCATAGCAACACATTGATCTCTGGGCCCCAAAGGTTAGCGAGAACTATAATTAATTGCTTTTTTAAAAAATACCAACACCTGCAAGATAAGGCAGTTGGAAGGAATTCATGTTTAATCAGAGCTGTTTTAAGTTTGTCATGATGGAAGATTCTGAATGAGAAAATGCAAACCGGTTTTTTGTGATTTGCTTCAGGCCGCACATACTTCGTAAAATGTTAAAAAACAAACACACAAACGAGCAAAGTCTAGATAGGCATGAGGGTACTATGTGTGAAAGTGAATATGTGATACTGAATGTTTTGTAGTTTATTTTACATCAAGTTTCCCCTAGAGTTCATTGGCACAAGTGCCAATGTATAGATTCTTCTTTGGGGGCTCTGTTTCTTTTCTTTATACTTTTGGAGGTAGCAAGTTGTCTTTACCAACAGAAACTTTTAGAAGGTAGAACTCCACATTTTTGTGGTGGAGATCTTACTGGGACAGAAATAGGCAGACTAGTTAAGTTTTTGAAATTGTCAAAAGCCAAACTCTGTGTAGGAACCAGAACAAATTCCTTCTGCAACCTCAGCTAGGTTTTTCTGAGACACTTCTTGGTGCAGATAGCACCAGAATATTCCAAAAATATTCTTAGATTATTAAAACTGAAGTAGTTTGGCGAAAGAGGTGGAAAGTTAACCGAAGAACTAACACTCCTCCCCGCAAAAAAGAAAAAAGTCTGTGTGCCAGGCTTTAGAAAACCTAGATGTGTCAAGCTGTTTTAACCTTTGCTAGCCTCCTCCCATGCAAAGGTGACAAGGTCCAGATCATAATATGTCCTTCAGTATCTTCCCAGTGACCCCCAAATTGAATCCTGCTAGTCACTTAGCAGGAAGTTAGTAGTTTATTTTAGTTTCACCTTATCAGCTTGACTTCTTTTCCTAACCTTATTCCCCTGTCACCCTCAGATGCCAGACCCCCAAAGGGGAAGATTGACAGGTAGTTCCCATAGCTCAGTTTTACCCTCAAACAACAGGGATTTAGTTTCTTGTGCCTTTGCCAATGTTTATGTAGTCAAAGTTTAGAGCTTGCCTTAAGGAGTCTCTTTTTTACGCGTCACTGCAATAGGAAAGCCACAAAGAAGTTTTTGAACAAACCCTTGCAACTGGAACCCCATCTAGTGTTCAGTTTGATTCATCCATGGGAAAGACACTTCCCCCTTTCATTTATTGTGTACATTAGGTGGGCTTGGATCACTATTTTAAAAGCAATGCCTCGTCCATGTTATTTTTTCAGAGATTTCACTTGTATTCTTCCACTAGAGAATACGCTAATCCCGGTCAGAACAGTGAGTGAACTTGGAGGGTACCAGGAAATTTGTCATTTAGTGGCATATCACATCGAGGAAACTTTAGACATCACAGAAAATATGCACAGCATATGTCGTAGTGTTTAAAATTTCTTTGGAATCTTAAGTTGGACATTTGGATTCAGACTTTTCCCAGGTTGGTGCAGAAAAAAAAAAAAAAAAAAGATAAAAGACCAATCAATCAAATATGTTTGTGATAAGAAAAGGAACAGGCTGTTAAAATTAAGGACTCCAAAACCACTGTCATGAGCAATTCTATTAAGAAATGTAAATGCAATTTTAACATCATGGGAAGTACAGTGAAGTGTCTTTCTGAAGAGCTCCAAAAAAGAAAACTAAATCTGGTAGAGTAAGGTGGTTGTGTTTGTGTTTTGTTTTGTTTTTTTCCTTTCCTGGCTGGCTAAACCTTTCTGTGTGGGGCATAGTTTTATTTTTATTTTCTCAGTAGACAGATATGGTAGAACACTTGAATTTTCTGCTTCCAATTCTGCAGTTTGGTTCAGAGGATGAAAAACTGACAGATTTGAATTAGGCACCAAGTACCTAAATAGTACAACAGGAACTAAAGCATCTAGGATTTTAATATAAATTTGGTGGAGGTATAAGATCACTCTTCCCCTCCCCCTACCAAAAGGCCCAGAAAATTCCAAATATCTGTTTGTGTGTACATACTTAGAAAACCACTGCTTCTTAAATTTTGGTATCTGACTAGGGTTGCTTACAAAATTAATCTGCATGCAAAATCCATAGAAAAGGAACAGGAATGTTATTTTCACCATAGTACAAGGAACAAGGCAACTGTATTTACTATAATGGGGTCACCAGTTGCAATCCTGTGTAACAGATTACTGAGAGAGATACAAGATAGCAGACAATCAGAAAAATGAATTAGAACTGTTCGTATGTGTGTGCGTGTGTGTGTGTGTGTGTGTGTGAGAGAGAGAGAGAGAATGTGTGTGTGCGTGTGTATCTTACTACAACTTAAAATATTCCCTTTGGTAAAGAGTCCAACTAGTCCTCATGTTTTGTCTTTTTTTTTTTTTTTTAAATAAAAGACTGTTTCCTTGGAGTTTTGTTCCGAATGCAGATAGATTTAAAGTTAAGAATTATTACAGTGTAGCGACACCTGCTTTTGAAATAAATCAAAATAGATACCAGTATTTTGGGGGCATGGGGGTGTTCATAAACATCAGGAAATTAAATTAGTTCACTCTACAGTGAGATCAAATGTCAGCTTATTAAAAATGTTGTGAAAACCTAAGCTAAAATATGGGTAACTTTTTAACACATCTCTTAAAAGCAGGCAGGCATTTATTTTTAAACATCTATATTTTCCATCCAGTTAGCACAATCCTAAATATAAAAAGGTTCAGGTTGAAAAACTTGAAAATTCTCAAGTGAGTCTTGAGGCAGCACAAATGCAGAATTCGAGTGCAGGAAAGTAATAATCAGCTAAATCCTATAGAGTAACCTGCCTTTTACTTTCTCTATTTATTATGAGAATATCAGATGTTTGCAAGTTATAAAGAATTAAAATCTCTTTTAATCGTGAGCACAGATGTGCTAAATATTTGAAGCAACTACATTGTAATGTGTACAATTGATGAAGTCAGTTTTCTGATTTCCCTTGCTAGTTATTTAGTTCTGAATCTGTCATTATTTGTCTAAGCCCAGCTGACCAAGCAAAACTGTGTTTTAAAGTGGCTTTATGTTTTGATAAATGTGAGCTGGTTGAAAAGTATTTTCCACTGAATGCAGAGCTTAATAGAACATGCTGACATAATAGTTTTAATGCATTTTGTTGAAAATGTGTGAACAAACAGAATAGCTTTTGTTCCTTCATAATTGGCTGTAAAAGTAGATGGAAACATAACCATTACATATGGAAATGTGCAAAGAGAAAGAAATAACATTTCTGTTGAATATATTAGGAATTGCATTTCCTAGTTTAAAATAAGCATCTGAAATGGATGCATCATTTAAAATTGGTTGTCAAAATAAGAAGCTTTAAAGAGAATTTTTTGTCACATTATTTTTGTCCCAAGTTAAGCAACATAACTTTAGCAAATTTCATCTAATATTTTGTTTATATGATTTTAAGGCAAGAGGAGAAGCAGAAAGTGCTTAAAACAGCACCTTCCATGTGCATAGGAATCCAGTGCCAATTAGGATGATTAAACATTAAATTAAAACCAAATCATTATTGGTATTTTCTGCTACAACTAAGATTTGTTTGGTGGTGTTAATGCATTTTGCACTATACCCTTGTGGAGATTAAAAGATGGGTATTAGGAAAGCTGGCTTGTTAAGTATAACTTAGCTACTCAAATAACACTCCCAGTGAATAAAGTGTGCGTATATTTGGCATACTTCACCAGGGATTCTAATCAACTTCGGCATCACTCAAGGCAAATAGAGTTAAGGAATTTCCAGAAGTTAGTATTTAGGTATTAATTTTATTTTCTGGAATGCAAAACTAGTCAAGTTTTTAAAAATATTTACTACAAAAAGGCAAACAGCTGACACTTTCCAATGGACTTTAAGTTTACTGAAAAAAAAGCAGCATTTTGATTTTACATTTATTCATATCTGCAATTACTTTGTTTTATGCAAGTTTTCTGGGAGATTCAATTTGGACGTCATGGAAACTACCTATTATCTGATTCAGTTCTGCAGAAAAGCATGCAGGGAGGTAATCCTTGAATTAAACAGTTTTTTTTTTTTTTTTTTTCCACAGCTTTCTTAGATGACCACACACCATTTGTACAACAGAAGTTGGTGTTCCCCATGCTGGGCAAACAATGGGAAGCCATCCTGTCTTTGAATAGGATGTTAGCTTGGAGTTAGAGATTTTTCTGTTTAATTTACAAATGGATCTTAGTGAGAAGACATCTGAGCAACCAATGGAAACAAACATGAAATAAAGGGATTTTTATAATAAAAGGTTCAGGACAATCTGTTAAACAATTGCTAACAGTTAAGAGCAAACTGTTTTTAAAGGCATTCAGACAAGGAGAGCTGCAAAGCATTTCAAACTCTAAACCAAGAATTATTTCTTAGGAGATGGGAGCACTTTTCAACTGCACATCCTTCTTGAAGTTGATGTTTAATCAGAAATGTAAATCTTGTGCCAGATTTTATAGACATAGAGAGCACTTTTGATGAAATATTTAGAGGCATAATGTTGCCATTCGGAGCATAGTGGCATATATTCTTTGATTAGTGGAATGGTAGCCAGAGTTACATCTTTAATTTTAAAAATAAACATGCCAGGGAGTGATATATAGGTGCCAGGCAAGCCTTGTAACGGATTATGATCATTGTGTTTCTCTTCATTGTGTGTGTTGCCGTTCCTTTTGTGTTCAAGTGAGTTTTGAGGAGCGGTCTGGAGGATTTGTTACTGATGTGACTAAAGTGTGTTTGTCACGGATCAGACTTAGCGCAGGTTCGAGGTAGGGGCTTGAGGTGATTTTCAAGTTGTCAGTCTACAGCTTGATGATATGCATTTTTTTTCCCCCTTGTCAACAACTGATTGGAACCTGAATGACTACAAATTAGTTTAGTGACAGAACAAACTGTCACAGATATCTTTGAGTCGGTTGAAAATGAATAAGGTTGACAGAAACTCAAGAGCCTAATAAGTCCTCAGAATGGTTTGTGGACCCTCTCCGGACAAGTAGACAATAAGGTGTATAAAAGATTGGAAATCAATATTTTGCTATGGAATTTCATCGTGCACCAGTGTTTCCCATTTGTAGTATTTTGTATTTTGATGAATTATCTGAAGGCCACGACTCTCTGAGATACCGGATGGATAGAATTCCTCCATACCCTTAAAAATTAATTATGGATGTTCTTAGGTAATATTGATTGGTTTTCAGGGGCTACAGTTTTGAGTTTTGCAGGTAAAAAACCATTGATTAGCCTTTTTTTTTTTTTTTTTTTTTTTTTTTTAAGTCATAGGTGACTGTGTGTCCTGGCCCCTTTACTAACCCTGCACCTTTTTGACCTTTGTAGGAGACACAGAAAAGGGTCAACCGAGTCGCCCTACTAAGAGCAAGGATGCCCACGTCTGTGGCCGGTGCTGTGCCGAGTTCTTCGAATTATCAGATCTTCTGCTCCACAAGAAGAACTGTACTAAAAATCAATTAGTTTTAATCGTAAATGAAAATCCAGCCTCCCCACCCGAAACCTTCTCCCCCAGCCCCCCTCCCGATAATCCTGATGAACAAATGAGTGACACAGTTAACAAAACAGATCAAGCGGACTGCAGCGACCTTTCAGAACACAACGGACTTGACAGGGAAGAGTCCATGGAGGTGGAGGCCCCGGTTGCTAACAAAAGCGGCAGCGGCCCTTCCAGCGGCAGCCACAGCAGTACCGCCCCCAGCAGCAGCAGCAGCAGCAGCAGCAGCAGCAGCGGCTCCTCCACAGGTACCTCAGCGATCACAACCTCTCTACCTCAACTCGGGGACCTGACAACACTGGGCAACTTCTCCGTGATCAACAGCAACGTCATCATCGAGAACCTCCAGAGCACCAAGGTGGCGGTGGCCCAGTTCTCCCAGGAAGCGAGGTGCGGCGGGGCCTCTGGGGGCAAGCTGGCCGTCCCAGCCCTCATGGAACAGCTCCTAGCTCTGCAGCAGCAGCAGATCCACCAGCTGCAATTGATCGAACAGATTCGTCACCAAATATTGCTGTTGGCTTCTCAGAACGCAGACTTGCCAACATCTTCTAGTCCTTCTCAAGGTACTTTACGAACATCTGCCAACCCCTTGTCCACGCTAAGTTCCCATTTATCTCAGCAGCTGGCAGCAGCAGCTGGATTGGCACAGAGCCTCGCCAGCCAATCTGCCAGCATTAGTGGTGTGAAACAGCTACCCCCAATCCAGCTACCTCAGAGCAGTTCTGGCAACACCATCATTCCATCCAACAGCGGCTCTTCTCCCAGTATGAACATATTGGCAGCGGCAGTTACCACCCCGTCCTCTGAAAAAGTGGCTTCAAGTGCTGGGGCCTCCCATGTCAGCAACCCAGCGGTCTCATCATCGTCCTCACCAGCTTTTGCAATAAGCAGTTTATTAAGTCCTGCGTCTAATCCACTTCTACCTCAGCCAGCCCCCGCTAACTCGGTTTTCCCCAGCCCTTTGCCCAACATCGGAACAACTGCAGAGGATTTAAACTCCTTGTCTGCCTTGGCCCAGCAAAGAAAAAGCAAGCCACCAAATGTCACTGCCTTTGAAGCGAAAAGTACTTCCGATGAGGCATTCTTCAAACACAAGTGCAGGTTCTGCGCGAAGGTCTTTGGGAGTGACAGTGCCTTGCAGATCCACTTGCGTTCCCATACCGGAGAGAGGCCGTTCAAGTGCAACATCTGCGGGAACAGGTTCTCCACCAAGGGGAATCTGAAAGTCCACTTTCAGCGCCACAAAGAGAAATACCCTCATATCCAGATGAACCCCTATCCTGTGCCTGAGCATTTGGACAATATCCCCACGAGTACTGGCATCCCATACGGCATGTCCATCCCTCCAGAGAAGCCAGTCACCAGCTGGCTAGACACCAAACCAGTCCTGCCTACTCTGACCACTTCAGTCGGCCTGCCGTTGCCCCCGACCCTCCCAAGCCTCATACCCTTCATCAAGACAGAAGAGCCAGCCCCCATCCCCATCAGCCATTCTGCCACCAGCCCCCCAGGCTCAGTCAAAAGTGACTCTGGGGGCCCTGAGCCGGCCACGAGAAACCTAGGTGGGCTCCCAGAGGAAGCCGAAGGGTCCACTCTGCCACCCTCCGGTGGCAAAAGCGAAGAGAGTGGCATGGTCACCAACTCAGTCCCAACGGCGAGCAGTAGCGCCCTGAGCTCCCCAGCGGCAGACTGCGGCCCCGTGGGCAGTGCCACCACTTTCACTAACCCTTTGTTGCCGCTCATGTCTGAGCAGTTCAAGGCCAAGTTTCCTTTTGGGGGACTCCTGGACTCAGCCCAGGCATCAGAGACGTCTAAGCTTCAGCAACTGGTAGAAAACATTGACAAGAAGGCCACTGACCCCAATGAGTGCATCATCTGCCACCGGGTTCTCAGCTGCCAGAGCGCCTTGAAAATGCACTACAGGACACACACTGGGGAGAGGCCCTTTAAGTGTAAGATCTGTGGCCGGGCTTTCACCACGAAAGGGAATCTTAAAACCCACTACAGTGTCCATCGTGCTATGCCCCCGCTCAGAGTCCAGCATTCCTGCCCCATCTGCCAGAAGAAGTTCACGAACGCTGTGGTCCTGCAGCAGCACATCCGAATGCATATGGGAGGCCAGATCCCCAACACCCCAGTCCCCGACAGCTACCCTGAGTCCATGGAGTCCGACACAGGTTCTTTCGATGAGAAAAATTTTGATGACCTAGACAACTTCTCCGATGACAACATGGAAGACTGTCCTGAGGGCAGCATCCCCGATACACCTAAGTCTGCAGACGCCTCCCAAGACAGCTTATCCTCTTCGCCTTTGCCCCTCGAGATGTCAAGCATCGCTGCTTTGGAAAATCAGATGAAGATGATCAATGCTGGCCTGGCAGAGCAGCTGCAGGCCAGCCTGAAGTCAGTGGAGAATGGGTCGGTCGAGGGGGATGTCCTGACCAATGATTCATCCTCAGTGGGTGGTGACATGGAGAGCCAAAGTGCTGGCAGCCCAGCCATCTCAGAGTCTACCTCTTCCATGCAGGCTCTGTCCCCGTCCAACAGCACCCAGGAGTTCCACAAGTCACCCAGCGTTGAGGAGAAACCACAGAGAGCGGTCCCAAGTGAGTTTGCCAATGGTTTGTCTCCCACCCCAGTGAACGGTGGGGCTTTGGATTTGACATCTAGTCACGCAGAGAAAATCATCAAAGAAGATTCGTTGGGGATCCTCTTCCCTTTTAGAGACCGGGGTAAATTTAAAAACACTGCTTGTGACATTTGTGGCAAAACATTTGCTTGTCAGAGTGCCTTGGACATTCACTATAGAAGTCATACCAAAGAGAGACCATTTATTTGCACAGTTTGCAATCGTGGCTTTTCCACAAAGGGTAATTTGAAGCAGCACATGTTGACACATCAGATGCGAGATCTGCCATCCCAGCTCTTTGAGCCCAGTTCCAACCTTGGCCCCAATCAGAACTCGGCGGTGATTCCCGCCAACTCGTTGTCATCTCTCATCAAAACAGAGGTCAACGGCTTCGTGCATATTTCTCCTCAGGACAGTAAGGACACCCCCACCAGTCACGTCCCGTCTGGGCCTCTGTCTTCCTCTGCCACATCTCCAGTTCTGCTCCCTGCTCTGCCCAGGAGAACTCCCAAGCAGCACTACTGCAACACGTGTGGCAAAACCTTTTCCTCGTCGAGTGCCCTGCAGATTCACGAGAGAACTCACACTGGAGAGAAACCCTTTGCTTGCACTATTTGTGGAAGAGCTTTCACGACTAAAGGCAATCTTAAGGTATCTTGCTCTGTCTGCACCATACCCACTCCATCAACCCTGTCCCACTGCCATTGATTATCTATAGTGCATGCCCCCAGAGTCATCAGCCCAGATATTCAGGGAGAGAGCTCTTGCAAGGGAACCTGCTGCACATGGTTGATGGGGGAGAAACGAGGGTGCCTGGGAGGGTCAGGATCGTGGCAGGGACAAGGGCAAGCTGCAGCTCACTGAATGTCAGTGCACATTGAATAATTTGGTACCTAAGCGAAGGAGCGGCCTCTGTGTTGTCTTGCTAAGTGCACCAAATGAATTGCTTTACCTACCAAGGAAGACAGCCTGGCGTTGCCATGGGATATTGATTAAAGACCTCCATGTGGCCTGTGTGCTGACCGTATCACTTAATAATTAGGGCTCTCGGCGTTTGCATCTATTTTTCATAACTACGCAGTCCAGCATGGTTTGTTTGTCTAAAAACAATAACGTCACTGCTCTGCTAATGGGCATTACGATAATTGATTATACAGCATTTCCTACTGATATGTGTTGGAAATAAAGCAAATATGCTTAAGTTCTAGAGCAACAGTTGAGTGCTCTTAGTATGTACATTTTTGTGTTGACAGAGTATTTCTCTGGAGATTGCTTCCAGTACTGTGAGATGAATAATTACTTTCTGGCTTTTCTCTCCACACGCAGGCCCTCCAATGGCCAGTCAGAGAGGGATACCTTCTTCCCATCTGAAAAGGACATTTATAGGGTAAAGGGTGTCAGATACAATACTTACCATTGCAATGAGAGTGGACATAACAATTCTAACCCTGAAAGGAGCTCTCCGCCACTGCCTGGCTTGCTTGAGGCCATTATAAGCTAAATATGGGTAATAAAAAAAGAGTAAGGAAGGCATCCTTTCCCAGGAAGAGGGGAGACAGCCCAGGGCTGCAGAGAGTGAGCACATTATTACTAGACAGGAGGAATGCATGGTTCCTGTTGCCTTCACTGTCTGTCACATGATGAGAATAGGCATTTAGGCCACTTGCTTTGTGGACATTTGGGATATGAGTTGAGACAGATTCAACTATTAAGCTTCTCTCCCCCTCCTCTTTCCCCCCCCCCTTCTCTCTCTGTCTGCCTGCCCTCCCCATATCTCAGGTACACATGGGCACTCACATGTGGAATAGCACCCCTGCACGACGGGGTCGGCGGCTGTCTGTGGATGGCCCCATGACATTTCTAGGAGGCAATCCCGTCAAGTTCCCAGAAATGTTCCAGAAGGATTTGGCGGCAAGATCAGGAAGTGGGGATCCTTCCAGCTTCTGGAATCAGTATGCAGCAGCGCTCTCCAACGGGCTGGCGATGAAGGCCAACGAGATCTCCGTCATTCAGAATGGTGGCATCCCTCCAATTCCTGGAAGCCTCGGCAGTGGGAACAGCTCACCTATTAGTGGGCTGACAGGAAACCTGGAGAGGCTCCAGAACTCAGAGCCCAATGCTCCCCTGGCCGGCCTGGAGAAAATGGCAAGCAGTGAGAACGGAACCAACTTCCGCTTCACCCGCTTTGTGGAGGACAGCAAGGAGATCGTCACGAGTTAAAGCAGCTCGGGCTGGAGACATAGCATTCATTCCTGTTCAGAACGCGACCTGTGGTGGCCTCCTACTCCTTGCCCTCCCCCCCATCCCGCCCCTTCCTTCATGTTCCCCAGATCTATGAACTACAACATTATGAAGACATTCTTTTGTACCTTGTTCAACTTTAGAGTTCTAAGAAAGCTTATTTATTAGTGATATAACCTTGCTTTGCAAACAGAATGCAAGCGTTAACTTTGGTCTTCTGTATTTTGGACTAAATACTAATTGACTAGAGTGCTGTAAACTTGCTGTAACATTTATGGCAATTGCAAGTTGCCCTGCTAGGCAGTTGTAATCTGGCATTAACTTATTTTCTATATCCAGTTTAATATGAATCTGGTGTTGATGCAATGCCTCAGTGATGCATTAGATCTCTAATAAAGTCTGTATATACATGTACACTTTGATCCTGCTGGAAAATTTTATCAGCAAACACATTGTCTAATCTTTCAAAACAGATTTAAGGAAAAGACTTAAAGTACAGACTGAACAGTGTGGGTCTTTGAAAGGTTTGGTTTTTTGATTTTTATTCTAAAATTCAACCTTTTTTTTTTTGTAGATTTAACCATTTCCATTTTGAACTGCTATTTGTGTCGTGCTTTTTACTTGAGTCGTCTTCAATGTTAATAAGTTTCTGTACAGTAATAAGCACGCAGAATTCTTTAGAGAAAAAGAAAACAAGTGTTGTTTTGGTAGTTGAAACTGAGACGTAACATTTTGCCTTGTAGGTATATTCACGATAGAAAATGTGTGCTGGAATTTCACAATGCTGCTAAGTATAGCATCTTGAACAACCTTCAGTGGAGAAAATGTAGATGCTCTTGTATATACAATAAGAAATATCACTTTCATTCAAATGTACATATGTTCCTTACAAGAGCAAATGCTTCTTGATCAAGAGAGCAGGTATAGTGTTTGTTTATTTTGTATTAGGTATGGAAGAAAAAAATTGGACTGTTACATGCACTTTCTTGGAAAGTTGAAAGGAAAGGGGGGGTCCAATTTCTTTAACATTTAATACTTACTAACAACAGAGATACTGTAATTTTACTCAAGTAATCAAATACATTTTTTTTTTGCAACAGATAAAACAGAATACTGTGTCTGTGTTTTTAGAGTGCATTTCCATTTAGCCAGGCCCCAAATGCATTTTAACATTTCCCCAGGCAGCAGTCAATTGTGTATGTGAGTGTGTATCCCTCTTTAAATGAGGAATTGTAAAAGGCATAACAGAAATGGCTTTGCATGGGCCTGCGTTTTCTTTTATTTTGAAATTTGGAGGCCCTAGATATTTTCCCAGTATCCATGACTTATTTAGGAATGGATTTTATAGACTCCACTACCCGCCCCACCCCCAAGAAAAACGAAACAACGAAATGACATAAAAAGATGTTGGAGGTTTTATCCCAACAGGTAAGTTTCTTTTAAGCAAAATATTTATGCCGATTTAGATTTCACTTTTACTATTCTGGTTTTATTTCACTTAAAGCAGTCACGTTTTTTCAGGCAGCTGAGAGCCACATTGCTGGGGAGTTCCTGATGCCGCTGGGTTATATAATCTGACTCAAACTGGGCCTCGACCCAGAGAGGTCAACATGTTCTTTATTTGATTGGTCTTTTAGGCATTTAAACGCACATGCATATTTGAAAGAAAAAGTCTATTAGAAAGGTTATGTAGAGTCAGCTGGAATATTTCATCATGCAAATTCAGATGGATTCTTCCCCTCTCCTGGTTGTTCTGGGGTGGAGGGGGGCACAGGCTTTCTTCCTCCTGAGCGCTATTTTGAGGTGAGCAAACAACTGAAGGGAAAGTTGTGTCCAAAGGGGTCGCCGAATTTTTTTTTTTTTTTTTTAATTTTTTTAAAAAATTGTTTAACGCTGTGAACCGCGCATCTGGCGGTTGTGCCCAGGTAAGGTAGAAAGCGTCAGGCCACTTCCTGCAGAAGTTTCCACCAGGGCGCGGCCCACTCGGGGCCGCACTCCCCCGACCCTGTCGTTAGACCTCTGTGCCGAGGGGTCGCCCTCAACCCATGCTTGGCCTCCAGGTCCAAGTCCGGCGTTCCGGAAGGTGGGCGCTGACCTGGGCCGTGAGAGTTCAGGGGAGGGGATAGGAGCCCCCAAAGACAGAGAGGGAGGCGGGGGGTGAGGGAAGGGGGTTGCGCGACGTCGTGAGTGATGCTGAGAATCACCCCGAAGGCTCCGCACCCGAACATTTAGAGGGGCAGATTTCTCGGTCTCCCCTCTCCTGTCTCGTCCCCTCTGCTCCAGGAGTGACCATTTTTCCCCAAGAGTGGGGACACGGATTGAAGGCCGGAGTTCCAGCCAGAAGCTCTAGTTCTGCGCCGGCCAGATGGAGCTGTTTCCGTTGCACAGACGACGTTCACACCTTCCCATCGCTGGGCTTGGCGAGGAGGGGCTGCCCCGGGCTGCGCGCCCTTTGCGCCCAGGGACAGGGCCTGGGGACATCAGAGGGAAGTGATCCGGGGGGCTGCCGCCCACCGAGAGGGGCAGGCTTCGACAGTGCCCCCCTGCTCCACACGCCCGGCGCCTCACCGGCCCTCCCCAAAGGCGTCCAGGCGGCTGTCCCGCATCACCTTCCACCGAGCGTCCGCCAGCAGCTGGACCCCGCTCTCCAATGGTCGTCGCTGCCCGGTCCCCGGGGCTCCCGCACGCCGGACCAGGCGCGAAGGTCACCGCCTTGTACCACCTTGGGCTGCCCGCCCATTTCCAAGAGGCAGGCGGTGGGGAGAGGGGAGCGGGGACGCTGTGTTCCCTTCCCTCTCATCACCACCCTCCCACCTTCCAGCGGTTTCTGAAAGTGAGTTAAGGGAAGCAAAAGTCACTCTTCTTTCCGGAGGCATCAGAAGCGTTTAGGAAAAGGTCGGAGGGTCTCTTTGTCTCTCCGTCTCTCTCTCTCTCTCTCTCCAACCCCCTCTTCTCCTCCCTTCTCTCTCTTTCTCTGTCTCCTTTTGTCCCGGCCTATCCATTTATTATCTTTCTAATGTATTGATTATTACCTGCCCACTCATTCCCCTTTCCATCCATTTCCAAAATAAGAAATCGCCCTCTGCCCTGCTTCTCCTCCCAGTGTGAAACATACACTCAGCCTTTGGGCTCGGCCCGCAGAACAGAACTGGTTTTACATTTATAAAGCAACAGGGTTGAGGTGAAGGCAGCCTAGGGCGCGCACCCCTTCCTCACCTACTCCCCGACCCTTGCCCCGCTATGCCTCGTGGTGGTATTGGAATCACCGAGAACCGAATTCACTGAATTAACGAAGGATTGTGGCTGCAACTAAGTTCACAGAATTTTTTAACTAAAAATACTCACTTTGGTGACAGTTTCCCCAGCTTTTTTAAAAAAGGGAGAATTGTAAAAATACAGAACAGCCCAGAGAAGAATTTAAGAAACGCCTTGTGCCTATCACTCAAAATTTACAAACGTTAGGAACTTGTAGTTTATTCGAGGTGTTTTTTGTGTTGTTGCTGTTCTCCCACCTCTCCCTAGGAACTGCGTTTCCTGTTCTTCCTCTCTGCCTGGGTAGCGGTAATTCTCTCATTCTCTTCTCTCTCTTTCCTTCCTTATATTTCGTCTTCCTTTTTCTTTTTTCCTTCTCCCTCCATCTCCACTACCCTTCCTTTTCCACCCATCCCCCACGGGCTTCCTTCTTTCTGGAAAATATACTTGGAAGAGCAGTTTGGTGATTGACAGGGACCTGGGGAGGGAAAAAAGAGAGAGAGAAAGAGAGAACCAATGACAGACCCAAGCTGCCCGAGATGACCCCTCCCCCCACCCCCCCAGCCCGGGTCTGGTTGGGGGAAGGATGGGTAGCGTAAGGGAGGGGTCCTGCAGATCAACTGGAGATACCTGAAGCTGACTTTGCGCTTTGAGTTTTCACATCCCAATCTTCACAGGCCAGGTCTATTCCAATGGCTTTTTAGGGAGTGGCAGGAGGCCTTTTTTTTTTTTTTTTTTTTAATTATAAGAGAAAAAGGTCTTCAAACAGAAAATTCTAAATGATTTGCAGTTGACATAAATTTCTAGCAGCAGATTATTTGCTTATTATTTTTGGCATGTCGTGAATGTCAAAAATGAGAGAACGAAAAAAAAAAAAGCTCCCACTCTGTTAAAACTTAGCAGTCCTGTTAGAAAAATAAAGCAATGGATTCTTTACTAGGAGTTACACACTCTACCACGAATGAAACAAATGTCAGAGGGGGTAACAAAGTGGAAAAAAGTGTAAAGTGAATTTCAAAGGGCTCCATAGTAAAGCGCAATCTGAGATTCACAGAGAAGTAGAGACGGATAAGACAGGAATTAGGTCATCTCGTCCAGACCCCAGGAAATATGTCTAGATCAAAGCCTGCTCTGTTAGAATAAACAAAACAGGACCCATTGGGCCCTACCAATATTTTCATGTCCGTGCTAAGAGCTGCTAATCTAACCAGCTCTATTTGATGAAAGGGGGTAAAAATTACAACTGTAAAAATGACGACGTAATAAATGTCCTCTCAACTCTTAAAGGAAGATAAAGATTTAGATTTGAGCTAAAAAGTAACAGGATCCAGGCCCAGATCAACACAAACTTCCTGGAATTTTAGCAGTAAGTAAATTATCTAATCCTAGCTATCGTTCCCTCCCTGCTGCCACCCTCACCCCCACCCATCCCGTGCACCCCATGCAATTGAGTATGCCAGATGATTTACATTAAAAATTTGTTAAATTTTAACTGCAGTCTGAGGACATTGCAGGAGGCCTTTGGGGTTCACTTCTTTTGCATTCCTTAAAGACCCACCGGTTTTCTGTCCCCTACCAACCCCAACGTGGCCTGCCCCCCAGGCAGTTGTTGGGGTAGCAGGCTGGACTTCTTTGTGTGGATGCTTTAGTTAAGCCCAGTCTTAAAATTTGGGCTCTCTTTCCACTGTGAAGGGCAGATGGACAGAGGCCTGGCGCGTGTGTCCCATCAGCCTGGCTTGGGGTCCACACAGTTCGGCAGCTCATTGATACTTTCGCAGCTAAGCTCAAGTACTGTGTAAGTACTAGGTAAGGCTTTCTTTCACCACTGACTTGATGGCCTTCAACCAACAACCAGGGAACATTCGATAGATAGAAACATCTACAAAAAAGGACAGGAAATCCCAGAGAAGGAAAATTGGCCCAGGCTAAATCCCGGGTTGTAGTAGTTCCTTACTGAGCTGGGCTTCCTCTTAACTGTTTAAACATAGGACTTGGCTCCTCTCATGTTTCTGTGTCCATCTGAGCTCAAGTTGAACAAAGACTAGTGGGCCGCGTGTCAACCTGGCTCCAGTGCTTTCTGAAGCTAGGGACTACAACAAAGGGGGTGGTGAGTGTGACTGGCTTTTCTGAAGGCCACCAGGAACAGACCATTTTCTGTGTGTGGCCCCTGGCTGCTCACCTAGCCAAGGGCAATTCCAGGATCTGCTTTTTACTTACATTCTGCAGAGGGCTTTGAAGACAAGTGAAACTGCATTGGAGGCCACACACAAGTCAATCCTTCCTTATGAGACCCAGACTGGGACCTAGTCCAGCTGTACCAGGCGTAGCTGAATCCTGACACAGTACAGTCTGTTAGGTCATAGATGACATCATCTTGTCATCACAACTACGTTCAGGATGAGGTCCTGGAAGTCACCTGGAAACATGGGTAAACATGTACACATGCTCCTGAGATTAGGGCCAGACAAAACATAACTATACTAATCAGCCTGCAGACCTGCTTCTGTATTCACAATTTGGAATTCTCCGTATCTCATCTAGCTTGTGATCATAACAATCCCTTTAACCGATGACAAAACTAAGGCCCTGAGAGCAAAGAAGGAACACTTGGACACCAGGAGACCTGGAGCTATCACTAGCCTGAATGCTAACTTTGGGCATTTGGCAATCATTGCCTGATCCATGGTACCATTCCCCAAACTGTACCATGAGAGGTTAGACTTCCATCAATAGGCTCCAGTAGCTTCCTTCAAACTCTTGCCATGTTTATAACTACATTAGTGGAATCTCATCTTTACTTTCACTTATTTAATAATTTAAGCTAACTCCCCTTTTAAAACTTAAGTATATTTATTTCAAAAGGAGTGGGAAACATTACATTCATTTATCTCCAGTAGTCTTTCTAATCCTGTGCCAGAGAAACCCCTATCGCGCAGAATGGCTTTACACTGGTGATGTGCCCCACATTCAAAGTAATCTGAACAGATCCTGCTGCTTCATTCATCGACGCCCTTTCTGGGTTCTCTTCTAACCAGCTGTCTCTTGTTTCAGACAAGCATGAGGTCTGTAGGTCTTAAAGAGTTTTATTTAAGCCCCATCTCCCCCTGCCCATATCTGTCAATACACACCTTTGACCTGGCCCAGAGTTTTCCAAACTGCAGGATGTGACCCATTAGTGCAATAAGAAATCAGTAGAATGTATCATCACTAGAACTATTTTTTTTAATGTAATAGGACAGAAAATATCAGAGTATATCACATGTAGTAAGGGTAAGTGGTGTCTTGTGAAGCTTTTGTTTCAGTTATATATATGTGTGCACTGGGCATGGTGCCATCTTAGCGTAAGTTGACATCCCAAAAGTTTGAGCCTGGCATGGTGGCTCAGGCTTGTAATCCCAGAACTTTGGGAGGCCAAGGAGGGCGGATCACCTGAGGTCAGGAGTTCGAGACCAGCCTGGCCAATGTGGTGAAACCTCATCTCTACTAAAAATACAAAAATTAGCCAGGCGTGGTGGCGAGCACCTGTAATCTCAGCTACTCAGGAGGCTGAGGCAGGAGAATGGCTTGAACCTGGGAGGCAGAGGTTGCAGTGAGCTGAGATTGTGCCATTGCACTCCAGCCTGAGCGACAGAGCAAGACTCCGTCTCAAAAAAAAAAAAAAAAAAAAAAAAACAACAACAACAACAACTTTGAAACAGGCCAGGTGCAGTGGCTCATGCTCTGTAATCCCAGCACTTTGGGAGGCTGATTGCCTGTGGGCAGGCAATGTGGGCAGAATGTGGGCAGATTGCCTGAATCCAGGAGTTTGAGTTTGAGACCAGCCTAGACAGCATGGTGAAACCCTGTCTCTACAAATAATACAAAAATTAGCCTGGTGTGGTTGCATGTGCCTGTAGCCTCAGCTACTCAGGAGGCTGAGGTGGGAGGATTCATTGAGTCTGCGAGACAGAAGGTGCAGTGGGCCAAGATTGCACCACTGTACTCTAGCCTGGGTAACAGAGCAAGACTCTGTCTCAAAAAAAAATTTTTTTTAAAGTTTGAAACATAAAGAAATGAGAAATATTTGAGATGATGGATATGCTAATTACCCCACTGAGATCACTATACATTATATGTATCAAAACATCACTATGTACTCCATACATACAACTATTATTTATCATTTAAAGAATAAAAGCTACAATAATATTAATTACACATAATTCTTGGTTTAAAAAAGTTTGAAAGCTATTGACAAAGACTCTGAAAGATATGGTTCTCCTCTCTGTTTCTCAGCTGAAACACAGAACCAGGATCCTCAAGAGAGAGGACTGACACTCAGGTTTTTGAGGATGGAGAGAGCAGGGGTGAAGACACAGGAAGACGAAGTGGGTTCCTGAGTCTCTTTGCCATCACTCATCCACTGTGCAGTTTCCTAGCTGCTGCTTCTGCAAGGAAAGAGGCCAGCGCTGGCTCCTGGCGCTGGCTTGTGTGTGTTCTCCCCTCGTCGGCTGCTTCCACATGGAGGATTTTAATAGCAGTTTGTCATCAAGGGGATTTCTCCTTAAACACACACTTGAGTGCAGAAGGGGAAACAAAAACCTTGAGCAGGAAAGCTTAATGACTGCAGCAAGCAGCACTGTCTCTTTAAGATCCCTCCCCCATTGGTAATTGGGCCCAGCTCTTGGGTAACTAAGATAACATCCCTCCCAAATCCTGCCATTTCTAGGCATCCTTAGTCACTGTGTTAACTGTAGGGTTTAGCATAGCCTAATAGTATAAAGTACTAAGAAGTCATTCCTAGAAGAGTCCTTTTAGAAATGCTGCTCTGATAGGGAGGTTGTCTGAGGACTTCAACAAAGATAAGATTCCACCTCTAACACACACACACACACACACACACACACACACACTTATTTACCTAAATGTCCAGAGCTAGGAGTGGCCAGGGAGGAACTTCTTTGGATATATAGAGGTTGGTCTGAGTTGAGGCCTGAGTCAGTTAGAATTACCCCTCTCAATCTGGGAGCAGAAGTGACTTACCCAAGGTCAACTTATGAGTTGAAGATAAGATACAGTATCTCATTCTTGATTCTCAATTCAATACTTCCTGTTTAAATGACAATAATAACAATTAAAAAACAAAACCACACCCTAGTAGTTCCTTTATTGGCATCAGCTCTTCAACCTCTTTGATCCATGCCCTTTGCCAGGTAACTTACAGTCCCTCCCCACTTCCCTGCCTCTTTGGGTTCGACTATGTGACTTGCTTTGGTCAGGAGAGTGAGGTCGATGCTATGGTATGCCAGTTCTGAGCCAAACCTCAAGAAGCCTGCATGCACCTCTGAGAAGCACATGGCATGAGAAGCACATGCCGGCTGCTCTCAGGAAAAGAGTGGAAGCCCTGTGGAGCAGAGCCATCCCCAGCCAACCCCAGCCAACCCCAACTACACAGTGCAGCTGGAGTGAACCCAGCCACACAGAGTCTACCCACGGCTCTGTAGGAATGAATGGTGCTTGCTTTAAGCCACTAGCTTGGGAGCGATTCCTTACTTGGCATCATTGGGACACAGTTAACCATTTCAATAAGATGTATTTAGTAATGACAGTAAAATGTGTGCAATGATAGCCATGTCAGACATAGCTTTAGATGCTTTATTTGAATTAACTCATTTAATCCGTGTAACTAGGACAAGAGGTAGATGTTATCATTGACCCCATTCTATGGATAAGGAAACTAAGGCGCAGAGAGGTTAAGTGAAATGTCTAAGGTCACCCACCTGGTAAGCAACAAGAATGTGAACCCAGACCGCCTGGCCATAGAGCACACATGCTGGTTCTTCATCACTATGCTGCTATTTTGCCCTATCTCAAGTCTCCCCAAGAAACCTGTTGACAGTCCCTCCCTAACTAAACCCCAAGTCTGGAATTATGAAAGAAAGAAAGCTCACCCTGCACCTTCCCAACTCTGATGTTCTTAACTTTCTCTACTTTATATATAGGTCTCCAGAAGAAGAATCTTCAGCAATTTACAGGCAAGAGATTTGCTCTCTAAACCCCTCCTTCTGACAGAAGAGCTCTCCTACCCAGAGTCCCTCATGCTCGGCATGCAGTGAAGACAGAAATAGCAGCAATCTACAGGAGTTGTGGATCCACGCACTCATTTCAAGATCTTCCTTCAGTGAGCAATGAATGCTTCATGCATGTGATCCTCGCTACCTACCCTACAAAGACCTTGCTAATGCTTAGAGATCGAATTATTCGTGTATCTTTTCAGTAGAGGAAATGATCTATCCACCTAACAATGTATCCCCTCCTTCTTTTTCCCTCTCATGGGAAAACAAATCAACTGTTTTTCCTTTTCCTTCTCACAGACCACAAGTCACGCTGTCTTTCACCGAGGAGGAAAAGTTGCATCTGAGTTATCGCTGTGAAGAAATGGTTTGCAGGCATGAGCAGCTGGCATCTTTTTGTCTCTATGTGAAGAGGATCGATGCAGTTCATGTTTTCTTGTTCGCACAAAGCTAGATTTGAAAATCCCTGGAAAATCAAGGAAATGTTTAGAGAAGTTGTTAAAATGTGGGGAAACTTAGGAAATGTGAGAGGAAGTTCAGGTTTTCATAGTCTGGATGTGCTGTGGGAGAAGTGAGAAGGGGTGGGAAGATGGGTAGGGGGAGCCTCCTTCTTTTCTAGGCGCTCATCCCCTGATTGGCCAATGTGCTGGTTTCCTAGGGCTGCTGTAACAAATAAAGCAATAGAAATGTATTCTCTCACTGCTGGGAGGCGAGAAGTCTGAAATCAAGGTGCTGACAGAGCGGTGATCTCCTTCATGCCTGTAGGGGAGAATCTGTTCCATGCCTTTCTTTTTTTTTTTTTTTTTTTTTTTTTTTTTTGTATTTTTAGTAGAGACGGGGTTGGGTTTCACCATGTTAGCCAGTATGGTCTCTATCTTCTGAGCTCGTGATCCGCCCGTCTCACCTTCCAAAGTGCTGGGATTACAGGAGTGAGCCACCGCGCCTGGCTGTTCCATGCCATTCTTTTAGCTTCTGGTGTTGCTGGCTGTCCTTGGCACTCCTTGACTTGCAGACACACTCCAGTCTCTGTCCTCACCATCGCATGACAATCTCCACCTCATCTCCGTCTGTGTCTGTACCTGTCTCTGTGTCTCTTCTCTTCTTAGAAGGACATCAGCCATACTGAATTAGTGCCTACTCCACGGACTTCATCTCATCTTGATTACATCTGCAAAGACCCTATTTCCAAATCAGATTCCTACCAGGTTAGAGAGAAGCTGTCACAATAGCTCAGGTGAGGCACGATGAGGGCCTAAGAAGAAAAGGAAGTAGGAAAAGAGCTTTGGGTATTTTTATTATTTTTTTTAAATCAGAGTTCACAGTTCAGAAAGACCGTGACTCTCAGAGCTACAAAGGTGCCCAGAGCCCTCAGGCCACAAATCGGAGACTCACAGACTGCTGGGCTCACAGGTGTGTTTTAGTTGGCTCGGGCAGCATAGTTAACAAATTTGAAAGTGTTGCCAATGTTTAAAAGTCAGGAGGTCTCCTATAAAAGTTCAAATTTCCAGATTTTATTTTTTTCCGAATGTCAGATGATCTAGTGTTCTTGCCTTTTCACATTTCAACAACGGGCTGGCACAAAGGCGTGACCATCCCCTTTGGAGGGAACAAATCTGCTCTCCACCTTTTCTTCATTCCCACCCAGCCATCTCACTCATCCACCCGCCTGACGACCTCTGTCAGTTTTGACTTCTTGTAAGGGAGGAAAGGAAGGCCGAGAGACAAAGACTTTGCTTCCGTGATGAGTGCAACCACAGATGAGTCCAGCAGGGGCAGGTTGGCGTGGAATGGCCCCAACTCAGACACCTTCAAGGTAAAGAGACAAAGATACCAAAGAAGGCAATGCAAGGCCTACAGGTAATTTCAAGAGAAGGACTCCACCCAGAAGCCAACCTTTGGGTTCAGACAGGACCCTGGGTTTCCTGCAGAATTTCTTGCCAGAGATGCTAGAGAGAGAAAGGGAGAAAAATAACACAAGGGGGAGAGGGAGTTTTGCTGATGATCCTTTGCATGCTGAGGCTTTGTGCTTTAAAGGGAATTTCACATTCTGTTTTTATTAACTGTACAGTGCAGAGCAGATGGCACCACCATTCCCTCTTCACAGGTGGGGTAATGTAGGTCTAGAGGATTTACTGTGACCTCTCTGAGGTTTGATAGTACGTGATAGGGAGCTATTTAAATTCAGGATGTCTCCCTGTGAGCCCAATGCTCTTTCCAATGAAACACCTACTATTTTTTTTTTTTTTTTGAGGTAGGATCTTGCTCAGTTGGCCAGGCTGGAGTGCAGTGGTGCAGTCATAGCTCACTGCAACTTCAACCCCCAGGCTTAAGTCATCCTCCCACCTCAGCCTCCTGAGTAGCTAGGACTACAGGCATGCACCACTATGCCCTGCTAAATTTTTAAAAATTTTTTGTAGAGACAGGCTATGTTTCCCAGGCTGATCTTGAACTCCTAGACTTAAGTTTTCCCCACACAGCCTCCCAAATTGCTGGGATTACAGGCATGAGCCACTGTGCCTGGCCAACACTCACTATTTTGAAAGTTGTATTTGTTCTCTGGCCACAAGGCTGTACCTCATTTGTGTCTGAAGTTTCAACTCAGGCCTGGTCACAACGAAAGCTAAAAAGGTTAGCTTCCCCCAGAAGGGACTGAGTTATCTAAAGAGAACAATCTCTAATTAACCACTTACCCAGACCCTCCCTCCCACCTTCCCTCTGCCCTCTCCTGCTTCCTTCCTTCAGCAAATAGTAAACTATCAAACACCTCCTAAGTGCCAGGCGGTTTGGTAAGCACCAGGATTGCCCTCTGGTGCTCACAAAGCAGTGGTGATCCCTGTGTGAGCTCACCGAGTGCAGTGAAGTGTTCTAGACGTACAGAACACTAAAACGAAGCCACAGAAAGGGAAAGGGGCCCAGGAAGGCCTTCTCAGGCCCTGGCAATGTGCCTGACTGACCAGGTGGAGTTCATTCATTTATTCAGCAAATATTTAGTGAGCATCTACTCTGCACTGGGCACTGTTCTAGGTGCTGAGGTTCATCAGTGCCCAAAGCAAAATAAGTATCTGCCCTCAGGTTGCTTATACTCTTGCGAAATGACTGGAAGAGTAATTTACGTGACTTTAGGCAGATCCTTTTCTAAAAGCTATTGCATTGCCCAAGTGGATTATAGATCCTCATAACAGCAATAACTGCTGTAGATATATTTACATTCTGTATTATTAGGGCACAGAGCAAGGCAACAGTCAATGCGGTGAGACGTAGACCAAACAACAAATGGCCATGAACAAGCTAAATAAGTGACCTCATTTCCTGAGGCTTCTGCTTCTGGAAGTCTAGAGAACCAGAAAGTCCTACTGCTGTAGAAGTTCTAGATGCAGAAAGAATCCTTTTCACAAGAGCGTAACCGAGACAGTCACAGGCTGCATCCAAAACCTGAAAAAAGCAGCCCCCATCACGGTTCCGGGGGGATTATTCCTCCCCAGGCAAGGTCCACTTCTTGTCTAAGTTACTTCCAACCAGGTAAGGGGCAAAGAGCAGATTTTTTCCACAATAAATGTCTTTATGATGATACGGGAAAACAAAACAAAACAAAACAACAACAACAAAAAAAACCAGTAGCTGTCCATGCCCCCAAATAAACAAAGAAAAAGAAAAAAGAAAGGTAGCAATCCTTATCTATGAGTCCTCATTCATCACGTAGAGTAAATCTGAGAAGACCAGTGAGTAGGTGGACTTGACCGTCACAGGGAGAAGGGGCCACTCAGGGAGCATGCAGAAGTCACGCTTTGCTTCTGCTCTCAAACCTTGTGGCATCCTACTTTAGTACCCTTTCATAAAATAGAGTGCTGATAGAAATTGGGACTTTAATTCTAGTTCCCTTTAACAGAATCTAGCAATTTGGGAGAAAACAGAGTGTTTATTCTTGAATTAGTGATGGTCGTTAGAATAGTTATCGGCTTCAAAGGACAGAGAGATAAAGTTAGGAGCCGTGGTCAGTTGAAAGAAACATTTCTTGATTAGAGAGCTACAGCATACACACGGGGCTTGGATAAACGTGGTCTTTTTCTGACCACTGAAAGAAAAGAAGCAAGACCTGTCCTAAAATTACCAAAAGCTGTTGCAATCAAAAAAAAAAAAAGTCCATGTTAACTAGAGAAAAAGAGAGAGACATTTTACAGAGTAAAGGAAGATCACATAGATGACCATGCCAAGGAGACGTGTAAAGTGTTGCAAAGTATCATGGGGAAGAGGAAAAGGGCCATGAGTAAGATTCATGATTGTTACGGGTTAGTGAAAGAAATCTCCACTGATTCCACAGTGTTTGCATTTGTCTGTTTTTTAAAATATGAAATACTATACAACATAGTAAATATGTATGCTTAGTTGCATTAATAAAGAACATTCCCTGTCTTTTAAAAATAATCTAAATGGGCTGGGCACTGTGGCTCACGCCTGTAATCCCAGCACTTTGGGAGGCCAAGGCGAGTGGATCACCTGAGATCAGGAGTTCAAGACCAGCCTGACCAACATGGAGAAACCGCATCTCTACTAAAAATACAAAATTAGCCAGGCATGGTGGTGCATGCCTGTAATCCCAGCTACTCGGGAGGCTGAGGCAGGAGAATCACTTGAACCTGGAAGGTTGAGGTTGTGGTGAGTTGAGATCGCGCCCTTGCACTTCAGCCTGGGCTCAAAAAAAAAAAATCTAAATGGTAAAACAAATTTCAGGGTCTATCACCCACTTGAATGAACCTTTCTAGAGCCAATAAGTTCAGATTTCAAGGTTTCAATTCAGGCACTACAGTTCACCCAGAAAGGCTAAACATAGGAATAACCTGTGGCCTCCTAATTCCAGAGCAAAAGTCAAAGTACGATCAGGTATTTTGTTACTCTCTGATCATTTATCACTAAAAATCACACAGCTTCCATTTTCTTCTCTGTCAAAGCTTTATTGTGATACATTGTGCTGGTCTAAATCAATGTTTCTCAGATTTTCTCGTATATTTAAATGACATAGAATGCTATTGTCGAAATACAGATTCTAATCCAGGAGGGGCCTGAGATTCTGCATTTTGACAGGCTCCCAGGTGCTGCTGCTGCTGTCGCTGCAGGCATGTGGACCACAGAGTTAGTTCACTCATCACCTCTGTTCCAGCCACCCCCACAAAGTTTGAGTAAGGGAATACTCTGGAACTATGATCCTCAAAATTTCCAGTGCATCCATATCACCTTGGAAACTTGTTGTAAAATGCAAATTCCAGGGCCTTGGCCCCAAAGATTCTGATTCGCTGCTGCCACCTCTCTATGTGGGTAGATCTGAGCCTGGCGGCATCAGGACCATGCAGTCAGGGTCCTGCCATCTTCCCAACCTGGCCTCCAGCTTTTCTTGCAGATCTCCAGCTTTGATGGACTTTCTTCTCTTCTCTGAATGTGACATGCTTGCTCTGTATATGTGAACTTTAAAAAATCAGATCAAACCTGGAAAATTGCCCCCAAATCTTCCCAGCTTCCTGGTGACTCTATCTTCTTCTTTTTTTTTTTTTTTTTCTCCCTGAGATGGGGTCTTGTTCTGTCACCCAGGCTGGAATACAGTGGTGCAATCATAGCTCAGCTCACTACAGCCTTGACCTCCCAGGCTCAAGTGATCCTCCTATCTCAGCCTCCCAAGTAGGTAGGACTACAAACATGCACCACCGCGCCCGGCTAACTTTTGTAGAGACAGAGGCTGGTCTCCAACTCCTGGGCTCAAGCTACCTGCGTGCCTCGGATCCCCCAAAGTGTGGAGATTACAAGCATGAGCCACTGCATCCCTGGCTTCCTTTTGTTCTTCAGTTCTCAGCTCAAATGTCACCTCCTCAAAGGGACCTTCCCTGACCACCCAGGCTAAAGTAGTGCCATCTCCCATAATCTCTCTCTCTTTTTTTTACCCCGTAGTCTCTCTACTGCCTTCACAACCCCTATTACTCTCTGGAATGATCTCATCTGTGTGTTTGTTTATTGATTCACTGTCTGTCTTCCATGGGAGCAGGGGCTCCACCTGCCTTGTTCCCCTCACTGAATTCCCAGTACCTCACACTGTGCCAGAGAATTGAATGAATGAAAGGATGCGTGAGTCCACCCAGGTTGGGAAGCAAGGTGTAGAATAAAATAAACAATGTCATGAGCCCTGGCCTTAGAAACTTCAGACTGCAGAGTGAAGCAGATGTGAGGGTTTAATGAGGAAAAGGATCAGATGAGTAGGAAAGGAATTGCTTTGCTTCCTTCAGGGTGTGGAAGAAAATTAAATTAGGAATAGAGGATGGCAGTGTGTTGCAGCTTTCTTGTTCATGTGCTGTATAATACAACATTCTTTGTCCTTTTTGTGTGTCCGATTTTGAAATCATAAAAATACGTGCTCATGGTAGATGATTGGGGAAAACAGAAAAAATTAAATAAGAAAACATTGATGGCATTGTCCTACCACCCACAGAGAGCTATGGTTTTCATTTTTGTGTTTTTCTTTTTAAAATACTTTCTGTATTTTCAAATTTGTCTATCTTACAGAATTCATATAGGGCACATATAATTCCATGTTCTGCTTTTCTCTCCTGCCTATAGTATCTTTACAAACATGTTTTTAAATGATTGCTTAATATTCCATTATATGGATGGAAATACATCATTAATTTTATTTATTTTACTCTACGTTCAGAAAAGCATTCTAACTTTGTGCTAGCTCTCTTTTAAGTGGAATAGAAGCATCTAATAAATGAATTTTCCCCTTGTTCAGAGTAGTGGTTCTCAGCTGGGATAATTTTGCCCTCCAAGAGACATTTGGTCACGTCTAGAGACATTTTCGGTTGTCACAACTGGGGAGAGGAGGGTTGCTATTGGCATCCAGTGGGCAGAGGGCAGGGTTGCTACTAAACATCCCACAGCACACAGGACAGCCCCCTAACAAAGAATTACCCAGCCCAAATGTCAATAGTGCCGAGGTTGAGAAACTCACTATCTAGAACAGTATCAGGGTTAATATTCAACATCCACTTAAAATTCAAATTAGCCCGCTACCATTGAAAGTACAGGACTTTGCCCTGGGATTCTGCATTAGAATCATGTCTCAGTTAATTAGAAGCCTAGTTACTAGAATCTAGAATAACTGAGTTACTAGAATCTAGAATAACTGATATTTTACCTGCATAATTCTTATTTTATTAGAAATTTTAACATATCAGTTATTCCAGTGAAACTGGAAAGTGAAACTAGAGATTATCTTTTTAAAATTAAGTTGCAGGAATGGACTTACCGGTTCTGGAATTCATCCTCGATTGGGTCCATACTTTCATGTGAACATTGCTGCATAGAAAGGGTGTGAAGCCAGTCCCAGGCTGTTAGTTGATTGAGCTCAGTAGAAAGCACTTTATAAGACACAGAAGTGATTTGGCCATTAGAGAAATTAGATCTCTAAATTCAAGAAGGAGTTTTGATGAGCGCTTAGTTAAGTGTGGATGTTTGGAATCGTGTTCCCTGAGCCTTTCCTTGAGTGGAGGTTTCACAACTGTATAGCTTTTGCAATATGTGAATTTGCTGGGGAATTCCACATTTAGTGAGCAAAATCACTGAAACCAGCCCCCTTCACTTCTGTTGAGAAATGTGCTCATCCCTTTTATCCCAGACTTAGATCTTTGGGACTTTACCCGACCTTTGCACAGAGACAATTGGTATTGAGACAATTTGTTATGATATACCTCCTGGGTGATCCAAATACCACTGGTTAAATCCAGAACAAAGAGAATGTATGTAGCACCTTTTCTCCCATCAGATTCTTGCTGGGGTTTATTGTGAATAGAAGAGGAGTTTACCTTGGAAATGTTTGGAATTGTGTTTCAGATATTCAGAAGATTAAACAAAAAGTCTTCCCAAATGGATGCTGGGTAAGAGATACAAAACTCAACAGAATCAGGAATTGCTGCCTGAGCTGTAACAATGGAAATGCAATCTTTAGTTAACAGGGACTCAGAATTTAGGGAGGGTGAGCGTGGGCTAAGGTCAGTGATTCACGCCTTGAGATCGATTCGTGCCTCTGACTAGATCATCTCTGTGTGCTGTGCTTGTTGGCAACTTTGCCTTCTGCAGTATTTTATGGGGCTCATCTGCAGAGCCTCAGACTGGCAGTGAGGGGTCAGTGGAGCCTCACTTGCTATCGGACCATCTTCTGAGGGAAGGCATTTTCCCTTCTCCTCATCTCCTCTCACCAGGATTGGCTGAAAACAAGAAGTTTTTCTGGGCTCTAATCCACAGCATTGGCTAATGACACAGACTGTATCATTTGGGAGGCCTGAGAGAAGAGGGGGGAGCTGGGGAAGAGAGACAGAGTCCTGAGACTGGAAGACAATTTAAAATAAGCAATCTTGGGCTGAAAGAGAATATGTTGGCTATAAAATAAGTGCAAGAATAAAAGAGATGGATGAGAAGTCAATTCTCAGGTGCAGTATTTTATTTTTTCTGCTTTTAGTCAGCAACCTTTGGTTTCCAAATACTCATTTTCTTTGTAATTTTCCATTAACACATTGATTCAGATGCTGAAAATGATATCGCTAATGCTTAAGATTTGCAAGGCTGTAGAAAGGCAAGCACATTTCTCACTGGCAGAATATATGTATGCAGACATAAAAAAGTACCAAAGCATGCAAGTGGCCACACAAGAACGTACTTTCTCAAAACACACATGCACATACAGTCCAACTGAGGAAACCCCAACTGGAGAGGACTGTAAACCTAGGCAGTGTGACAAATGGGATTTGCTCATAGTCAATTGAATCCCAGATTCAAACAGTTTGGACTAGAGTTGGCTTGTTGTGGTATAGGTATTAAGAATAAGTGGTTGAAGGGAATAAACTTCAAAATGTGGACAAATGTGCTTCCAGCTTCAGAATTTCTCAAAATAGTGCCTCCAACTCAAGTAGAAATCTCCAAGTCAAATCTTGATTCAACAATTCATCTTTGATTCAACAATTACTTAGGCAGCGTCTATCTGCCTGCCAGATACCATGGCGAAACCGTGTGAATATGATATTAACATTGCCCTCAAGAACTAGAAGTCTAAGTGGGGCATAAGACAACTTACAAATAGTTGTCAAGTAAGTCATCAAGTCCTGGTTCAAACGGACTTTGCAATTCTAAGAGCATTAAAATTGGTTCCTAAGATTTCTTTCAAATAGTTCCATTAATGAAATAGGCCTCCCAGTAGAACAGAAAGTCCAGGTTGTGGTTAACACTTTACCTACCCATTAATAATGGCGTCTGTTATTGGATTCTTTGTTAAAAACAAAAGGGGCTTTCTTATCAATGGAGTTGAGGGTAATACGATTCTAGAATTTTTAGCCCTAGAACAATTTGCATCACACTAAGGGAAACTGAGGCGTAGAAAGGGTAAGTGATCTGGCCAAGGTCACATAGCCTGTTATTTGAAAGAGTTAGGAGCAGAATGCAAGGTTGTAGATTTTGAGTTTTCTATGATCTTCCTGTTCTCGCATGCCTCATTCATAGTAGAACCCATGCCTAGAAATCAAGTCAAACAAAGACACTTGCTGTGCTGGGTTTACATGCTGAAAGATGTATCCTGATCCAGGCAGGAAAGACAGAAGAAGATTCTATTGAAATAAACCATGTAAAGTGCACAGCAGAATATCTGCCACATAAGAAAGTTCCATGAACTTAAACTACTATCCTCATCTTCATCATCATCATTACTATCATCATTTTATGTCTTACTTTAAGCAAATTCAATCTACAAAAACCTCTACTTTAGACCAGGTGTGGTGGTCCATGCCTGAAGTCCCAGCACTCTGATAGGCCGAGGAGGAAGGATCACTTGAATTCAAGAGCTAGAGACCAGCCTGGGAAACATTGTGAGACCTGTGTCTACTGAAAACAAGCAACAACAACAAAAAAAAAGTTAGCCAGGTGTGGTTGCACACCCCTGCAGTCCCAGCTACATGGGAGGTTGAGGCAGGAGGATAACTTGAGTTTGGGAGTTTGAGGCTGCAGTAAGTTATAATCCAGCCACTGCATTCCACCCTGGATGACATAGTGAGGACCTGTCTCTTAATAAAAAAGAAAAAGAAAACCTCTATTTAAAGAACTAGTAAATTTACTTCTTATAAAGATTCTTCACTTTACGAAGGCATCTTTAATAGTTTAAATTTTGATCTGCTCTCCGAAAAATTTATGCAAGTGTAATACATACCTTGTCAGGTAAAAGAAAATACATTTACTCTCAACTCACCTACATATTTGCATATAGCATGAGAAATGTTAATTAGATTTTCATTTGTATTGGCTACATGACAGTGATAATAAAAGATGTCCCTAAAGTCTAGAAATATAGTTATTATGAGTTGTTTTTATGACTGAAGATGTCTTTGACCACATCACTAAATATTTGTCTGTTTCCAGACTTCATGGGTACCCTGTAGAGCATAAACATAGTAAACAAGAATAAATTGCTTAAAACTTTGGAGGAATTCCTAATGTTTTGTGTGCTTGGTTTTTTAAAAAAACACACTTTTTTTATGAGGGAATCTCTGTGATAATAAACAAAACCCCAAAAATTTACAGAGAAAGAAATCATTTTGACTTTATTACTCAGTATTGGTTCTATAAACCATGACCAAATTATGACAAACTCTGACTCAAAGGAGGATTGAGTTATTTTGTTTGAGTTAGTTTAATATGTTCAGAACTGGGCAATTTTTTTTGTTTGTTTTTTGTTTTTCTAAACTTTGTCCTTCTCCGAAGTTTTACAATTAAATCATCAGGGCTAATTTTTCTTAGGCATTTCTGAGGTCTACAATATGGAGAATTTTATCCCATAGAGTTTTTCTTTTAGTCTCCTTCCTTAGGTTCATGCTGGAACTAAAAACAATTTTAAGGATAATGCTTTAAAATAAAACCCTAAAAAAACGCACATACACACACAGAGAACAGATTACTTTCTAGTTTGGCTCCTAATATGATCAGGGGATTATCTGTAGGTATGGAAATATGGGGCTATTTCTCAGTTTTCTGTGCTCAAATTAAACTGGTTTCCAGCTTCTGCGATGACAAAATCATAGCCTGGGTGACCATCTGCTTGGTCAATAAGTGGCCAGCATTGGCCTGAGTCAGCTGATTGTGCATAATTGGGATTATGTCGCAGGAATGGCAGTCGCCTCTCCAGACAAAGAAAATCACGTTTGTGCTGTTTCAGGTGACCACTGATCTCTCCTGGCCAGTGACAGCAGAAACTTGGGTTGTTGCAAAGTCTGTCTCTGCAGACGGCCAGGACAGTAGGGATGATCAATTCTGGGATAAGTGCAAGACAACAGGCAGTGGGGGAGGGGAAAAAAGGAGAAAGGCGCCGGAAAATAAGAACAACACCAGGGGAAAAAATCTAGTGCTGGAAAAATTATTGTCACCCAGCTTCTAGATCCTGAAATACAGGCACATTTAGTGTCTGATTCCTGTATTTGTACTGCAGAATCTGCAATGATTTTGCAACGGTTCTGAAATGAATCAAGTCAGATACCATGGGGGCCAAGCGGGAGCATGACAGGCAACCCTCAGCAAGTAGGTGACTGGTTGTTGTTTTGGAGCGGCACTCTTCACCCGGGGTCTTGGGGAGAGACTGTGCTCCCGTGGCACCAGAGCAAGGGCCTGGAGCTGTGGCAGCAGCAGCAGCAGCAGCAGCAGGAACAGCAGCAGCACACTGGGGACAATGGCTGTCCGTGGTAAGCAGGTGGGAGGCTGGAATAAAAATCCTGTTCCCCAGCCATGATATTATAGTGGAAGAGGAATAGGGTGTTTCAACATTCCCTAAACCCCTTTTAGAGAGAATGTCAAAGGCACTGTAGTTGACGCAGTGACAGCAGCACTGTAAATTCTGGAAAGAAAAAAGTTGGTGCAGCCTCAGCCCAAGGTCCCTCAAACTCAGCACCATTGTCGTTTGGGGTTGGACATTCTTTGTTTTGGAGGCTGGTCTGTGCCTTGTAAAATACTTAGCAGCATCCCTGGCCTGTACCCACTAAATACCCGTTGCACCCCTTCTACCTCCTCCCTGCCTTCCAGGTAGTGGCAACCCAAAACCAGAAAGAGCCTTGCCAGCACTTGGATTACCTGGGGAGTCACACCTTCCTTGACCTGGCATGGTGTGTGTGCCCGTGTTCACATGTGAGGGTTTACATGTGGCTGTCCATGTTCTACTGACTACCCGAGAATGTTCCAGGAGTCAACCAGCTCTTGTTTTAAGTCAGTCCAAATGCATGGGTGCAAAGGCCACAGGTGGAGCCAGAGGGTGTACAAAGAGGCTGCCCATCTCAAGTCCTCAGAGAAATTGCTGTGGCTGAGACAAGAGCCTGTGGCTTCCAGGCTGACCCTACAGACAAATCGCTCCCAGATCCACCTACTCACCCGATACCTATTAGGTGATGGTCACTAGTTCTCAGGACACAGAGGGAAGAAAGCCAAACAAAGTTGCAACCCTTAGGGGACATACATTCCAGAAAGTGGAGGCGGCACGGAAATGTATGGGCAATTTCAGGGAGCATGGCCTTCCTCTGGCTTAGAATCCTCCAGAAGCCATGAAGCTCCAGCTTTGGGGTCCCTGCCCACCAAACTCCCTCTAAGACCCCGGAAGGATCTTGGCAACGTGTTCATATATTTTTATGAAATTTGCAAAAGTATGATCATTTTTCTTGAAGAGCGCCTCTCCTCCAAATTGCATAAGCCACAGACCCCAGAAAACCAGAATCTCTCCCTGATTTTCAGCTTTCTGTACATTATAGAATCGGGTCCTACTCGAAATGTATCAAGAAGGAGAATGAGAAGCACACATCCACTTTTACTTCACTGACAGTGCAGCATAAAGAATACAACATCATCACAAAATAATGAGAAAATAAATTGCAGCTGGCCCATTGCATTGGGTGGTTACTAGGGTGCTGAGTGCAGGGACATGGTTGCTCATATTCACACACCCTAAAGTCGAGGAAGCAGTAGGAACCCGGACCTCCTCACTAGAGGGATGGGGAGGGAAGCTGCAGTCTCTGGTTGGGAGGGGAGGAGCAGCTGGCCAAAGGCCCTTTTGTAGAAACTGGCCATGCTGTTGCTCTGGGCGGGAGGCTCCATCCTGGAGCTCAGGGCCTGCCCCTGGCTTTCTTCTGGCCTTTGTGAGCCTGTATTGATCAGGCCGGGAAGCAATAGGGCTGCAGCAGCTGAAGCTCTAGGGTGGGCCGCATTGATTGGGCCCCCGCCCCGGGATATTTATAGGATGCGCCGGTCTAGCAAATAATCGGGGAGAGCTTGTTTAACGAGGGTTCAGGGTGCTCTTCGCTAGCTGGTTAACTTTAAGTATTGGAAATGGAATTGATGCGCACATAATAATATTATGATTCATACAAACCACTTCTCAGGCAACTCAATATATTTCATTACCTCCTTTCTAGCAAATGTATTGATTTCTGTTTTGCGGTTTTATAACACAATTTCAAGGCTGTTGTGGGCTTAATGAGCCGTGTTCTTATGATGTTTAAAAAGATTTGAAGGTATTGTTGAAATAAATATTATGGATCACCCCCTCCTGAGGCCCCCTTCCCTCTCCCGGCTCTCCTCGCTCCTCGCCCCCACCCCCATCCTGCCCCCTCCCTGGCCCGGGAAAAGTCGTCCGCAGAAAGCCGGGGGCTGCAGCTTCGCGGCCCTTTGTGGCCCAGATCAAAGGACCCGAGCGCCACAAAGGCGGCCCCACTCCGGCCGCGCGGCCACACACAGCCGCACCTGCAGCGCGGCCAAATGTCATTGTCGCTTCTGCGGGGCGAGCGCGGGGGACGCACCTCGGAGACGGCAGATGACTCTAATAACGCTTGATGGGAATTGATGGGGAAGGAGGCGCGCCGTGCCCAGAGCTTTTTATTAGCTGCCTCGACTTCTCAAGCAGCGGCCCGAACGTCTGCACCTGTGCACCCCCTTTCTCTCGGCCTTTATGGAAGTTGACAGATTTTATTAACTTTAAGGAAGAACTTTCCAGCGTGCGCAGGGCCGCAGTTTATTTTGTATTCATGCGAAACGGAAACCGAAAAACCCACGTTTACATATTTACCGGCCTCCATGACCTCCCTCTGGGGCTCCACAAGTCACGCTACAGATTAATTTTGTCATAAAATTGACTGGTGTGCTAAGGGACGTTAGGTGGTTCGGGGATGTTGTTGGATGTGAGGTTTTTTTGTTTTGTTTTGTTTTCCGATGGGAGAAAGCTATATTCAATTATCTAATATCTCCAAGGAACCCCCCAAAGGCTCTCCAAATCGTGCAGAAATTGGAATTCTTTTGAAGAGCGTTTGCTCGTGGCGAGAGAGCATTTGTAGGGCAACCCAAGTAGGCTCCGCGCACAGCAAGGTTTCCCAAATCTTTTTGATGACCTAGAAACAAAAGCAGGCACCAGAAGCATCTTCGAACTTTGTGAGAATTGATGCCCCTTGGAGATTTGGGGATGGGGGGGTCCATGCACATGTCCTGCTCAGCTGTTGGGGCTAAGTCCCAACACATTGAAAGAACAAATTAAGATTCATGTAAAAAAATGATACGCTTGGTCAGGGAAATATTGTTACATAACCCAACACAGTTGTATAATTTCCACACTCTCACTATTAGGAAGAGCCTAACTGGGCAGAGGATTAAGATTTTGCTTATATTCATAGCTATCCATGGCTCTCCGAGTGCTTCCAGGTTTTATGTCTCATGACAAACAGAAGTCCACGGCTATGAAAATTCATGTGATATTAATGGCCAAGTGTTGAAAATTCAGTCACAGAGTCAGCTGGGTACACTGCTTATTAGCTTAAAAGCACAAAGCTTTCTGGAGCTTCTTTTTGTGAGCCAGATAAACTTCAGATGAACTGAGGATCATTTTGCAGGAAACTCTGAAGTTGAGTAATAATAGAAAGTAGTTAGTAGAATATTACACTTTTCATTTGGGCAAACAGATGGGATGCCTGCTTTTAGATTTAATCAGGGGCTGACAGACAGGTAGGACGCCGGCATATTTTAGTTGGAGTCTCTTTCTTTTCAGGAAAGAATGAAACTACTTAATATTCAGTGTATCCTCCCCCCGTCACCCACCCAGCCCCACTATTCCACAGTACCTCATGATCTCTCACGCCTTTTTCTCATTTCTGATGACATTACAAAGTACAAAGGTCATCTAACTGCAAGCAAATCCATTTCTTAACATATCTTTCACTCTATTCTTCCCTTATACAAAAAAGTTATAGAGGTGTGCAGGTATGTGTGTGTGTGTGTGTGTGTGTGTGTGCATATATGTATGTATGTATATAGTTAGAAAAATAAAACAAGGGTTGTTAAATCACGAGAGCACACCCAAATCTCCATTTACATAGACACAGACGTAAATAAACGATTTAACAATTTGGAGTCATGAGTCCCTGACCTCATGCTTTCTCAACTAACCTTTTCAAAAGATTTTGATATCAATTGTTTCTCTTTTTTCCCCAGAAGCATAATACATGGTAACCTTAGCATGCACAATCTGTTTCAACAGAGGGATACAGACAAGTGCAACCAATGGTGGATTTTAATGTCATGGTAGAGCTTATATTACCTTGCTCGAAACAAAATCTTCCCCCACCCCCTTCAAATGCAAGTCCCTTGACACCCCCTTTGGAGATCATTTGTTATGCAGAGTTTCGTGAGGCAATCAAAATTAATTCACAGTGATCTTTTCACCCAGAGCCTCCAGCTTCTAATAATGGTCTTTCTCAACAGGTGTTCATTGTGGCAGTCTGACTTCAAATTGCCAGACTAAAGGTTTTATTCTTCAGTCATTTCTTTTTTAATCTCGAACTTGTAATTTACTAATCTGCAGCAGCTGCCAAGAAGGGCGCAGCTGCTTACTGAGAAGGGAAGTGTACCTCCGAGGAGGCGAGGGCAGGGAAGAACGTCACCTCCAGAAGGGGAGGAGGAAGAAATTGAAATTCATGGCCTGGAGACAAGGTACAGTCCTGGGACTGGAGACCTAACATTGTCTCCACAATACCTTCCTCTACGGCTGGTCCAAAATTGATGATACCTGGTTCAGATACCTTTGGAAGGCTTCAGAAATTGGCTGGATTATGCACAAGTGCGTAGAGAAGGGATTTTTAATAACAGAAACCACAACCACCAGAAACATACTATGCAGAAGAAAGGGACTTTTAGAAACTTGTATTTGTCCATTGGGCCAGTTTAACTAGCTCTTGCTAACGCGCTGTCTTTATCGACTTTCAAATCTGCCTCCTTTTAAGGTAACTTTAAAGAGAGATGGGAGGAATTAAGTTTTACTGTATAGATTCTTGGATTTCATGGCTCATCAGTATCATGTTGGCTGAAGGCGTGTGAGAAAGCATGAATCTAGGCTCCTGATTTCCAAATTGCTACAACTGCAGATTCCAGAGCCCCAGCTCCAGAGCTTCTGTTGTGGTGGATCTTGGCACAGGGCCTAGGAATATGCATTTTAACAAGCACCATGAGGTTCTGATGCATGTGTTTTGGTTTAGTGGGTAACCCACAGAGAAAACTGAGAGGCCTTGATTCCCTTTGATCACAGTTAGTTGCTCCACTTGACTCAGTAATCCTGTCTCTACAATGGGTTCTTGCTCTTCAGTCTCTTCTCAATCACGTGGTTCTCAGAATTCAACCTCTGAGCAGGTAGGTACACGTGGGCAGGGCTGATCTCTGAGGCTATCTCCTGGCAGAGATAGAAATAGGGACTTTGGACAAAGATTGAAACTGAAGCAAATCCTATCTGACATGTGGAGACCTGGGGCCCACTGAGGGTTAAAAGAACATTTGGAAGCATCACTTGTAGCCTTCAGCCTTGTCTTAGACTAGAAGCCAGCTTTCCACAAGGGGTCAGAAAGGAAAGAGAGTGAAGCTCAGATTCCTGTCTGCCCCTAGACTTGTAGAAAGAAAATTTGGATTCTTTCTGTATTTAGGAGTACACATAGACACAAGCAGCTTCAGAGTCAAATCGGAAGTCACATGAGAATCCCAAGCTATAGTGGAGAGTCTTGAAATGCTAAGCTCTCAAGGATTTATTGGAGACCTCATTGTCTTGTCGGCCACCCCTCCCTTGAGGCCATGCCTCCATGGAAAAATTGTCATTTGAGAGACAGGGTGTCCCACTAACAGGGCTCAGGATATGATTTCTCCTTGGCCTTTTAGCTTGGTTATTCCCTTGTGAAGGGCTCTCCTGGATCCCTTCAAAACCTAATTATGGCTGTAAAAACTGTGCAGAGAGCGAAGCAGTGCTTATGTGGATGTTGGGCGGTATCTGCTCTGGCACATTTGTTCACAGGTGGGCCAGCCAAGCAGCTCGGCACTGATGGACATTGATTTTGTAATATGTGAGCAACTACATTGGTTCCGTTCTCATAGACTCTTTTGTTTTGGAGGGAGGGAGTGAGAAGATTTCTTGAGCTCCAAAGACCGGATAAGCCTCTCTCTTGCCAGTAGCCTAGGGATACAAAATTATTTTGTTTCCCAGTCTCATTTTTGTGTAGTACAAAGCAACCCCCATATATTTCAAATCGCAAAGGATGCTCACCAGCTTCTCTAAGAAAATGTGTCTTTATTCTTGTCCTCAGTGGGGGTCGTCCTAGGGTCAACATTGCCTAAGGGCACCGCAAAGAGGTTTCTAAGTGGGAATTGCCATGCCAACTGCCATGTGGCTTTCAGGACTTGGGTACTGAATCTTCACCCCAGTGTGACTGGGGGTGGTATTATTTTCTAATTTCCTGCTCAACAGGATGTATTTGTGCAACTTATTAATACAGAAATACATACTTTATTATTATATCCCAACCCCAGGTATGGAAGGTACCAGAAAAGATTACCTTCATTTAACAAATGATGAAGCTGAGGCCCAGAGAGGAGAAGACTCTTGCTTGAGATCACACAGCAAATTTGAGACAGAGTGTATTGCTCAGAGGGTAGGAGTCATCTTTTACCTATGCATCAGAAATTAGAATCTGTTGAACTATGAAACACTGGTGGAGCTAATAGACACTAAGGAAATAATTACACAAAACTATTTATAGTCGTGATAAATAATGTAGAGACGGAATCCAAGGTGTTACGTAAGGACTTGCCCAAGCACGAGGAGAGGATGGACCCATTAGGGCAGGGTGGGTGTATTAGGCAGGTTAGGTTAGGTTTTGCTGTGTAACAAATAGCCCTCAATCGTCATGGGGTTAACAGGGGCTATTTATTTCTCTCTCAGGTAGGTCAGAAGGGACATTCTGCTTCTTACGTTCACTCAGAAACAGCCTGAGGGGGCTTCATCTCAACCCTGCTTCCACAGTCACAGGGGAAATAAAAGCATGTTTCTTCCTATAGGCAACACACATCACTTCCGTCCACATTTCATCCCCAGTTGAAGTCACATGGCCACACCCAACTCGAAGGAGAATGGGAATGGGCAATCCCCCATGCGCCTAGAAGGAGGAGATCCAGAATACCTATTGCATAGATTTAGAGAAGGCTTCTCTGGTTTAGCTGAGATCTGAATTGTGTGAAAGAGTTAACTAGTGACAGGCTAACATGAAGGAAGAGTGGAGGAGGGGTTAGGAAGTGGTGACAGCCCATGGACAGGGGAATCCTAGCCTAATGGAAGAGCAGAAGGAAGCCCAAGGAACCAGAACTCAGACTGCAATGGCCCCCTTCCCAATAAGGCACAGTCAGCATAACAGTCAGGCATGGTGGCTCATGCCTATAATCTCAGGATTTGGGGAGGCCAAGGTGAAAAGATCGCTCGAGCTCAGGAGTTCAAGACCAGCCTGGGAAACATGGCAAAACCCCATTTCTACAAAAAATACAAAAATTAGCTGGGCATGGTGGTGTGTGCATGTGGTCCCAGCTACTCAAGAGGCTGAGGAGAGAGGATCTCTTGAGTCCAGGAAGTCGAAGCTGCAGTGAGCCATGATTGTGCCACTGTACTTCAGCCTGGGCAACAGAGTGAGACCCTGTCTGTGAATTAATTAATTAATTGGAATTATTTTTTAAAAATTAAAAAATAGAAGTCAGCATAAGACTGTTAGTCTATATGCCTGGGGCAGGAGAGAAGCCATGATGAGTTTTTTATTTCATTTTAAAGGTTTCAGTGTTTAATGTTTATCAAATTTAATCTCTACAGCTAAGCAGGATAATAGATGAGTTAATGGAACTCAGACCACATTTAAGAGCATGTGTATTGGGCAATCCCAATTAAACCACAAGCCAAACAACTTCTAGCATTTCCCATGCTTGTACTTTCTTCATTTTCACCTTTGCCTAAGTCATCTGGTTTGTCATGGACACCATTGCGTGGGCAGTGATGGAATAGTGTCCTGAGAGTGAGACCAGAGAATCTTCAACAAATACATTGGCGACCCCATCTTTGCCAGCAGTCACATTACCCAAGTCTCCAACCTGCCTCTCTTGATCCTTGGCCCACTGTGGTTTTTGTTTAAAGGATTAAAGTAAGGACCTGCCCTGGTACAGCCTAGTGTATTATCTCCAAACTGATGAACACGAAGTCTGTGCTGGCATTCAGTCAATCCTGTAATGCATTCTGACACCAAAAATGGTTCATTTTCCTTCTGCCCAAAGTGGATGGTGCCCTGCACTGGGCTCTGGCCCTTCAACGTGCACATGATCTTTATCATTAGGACTCCAGGGACCACACTCTGGTCTGGGTTCTGAGAGGTGCGAGGGAGACAGGAGACACTGCAGGAGATGGCAGCACATGCTGAGTTTCAAATGATGAGCCCGTAACACAGATCACTTTGGCTTCAGTATAGGAACAGGTAGGTAAAGAGAGGGGCTGCAGCAGTGGACACTTGTGTATTCCATCAGACTCAGGAGGTGGGGAGAATGCCACTATATTAGAAGGAAACTGTGAGCCAGAGAAGGTTAAAGGGCTTTGCCCAAGGGTTGCAGCTAGCAAGTACTACAGCAGGATTCGAACCCTCTGTCTCAAACTCCAACCTTGCATGGTCCTCACAGTATTCACCAGTGGCCTCCCTGCTGATGCTGGAAGAATCTTCAGCATCCTGCCTTCTCCCTTAGCACCTCCCGGGGCCGGACTCACATTTGCAAGGCCCACTTGAATTTCATCGAATGAAATCTCTGGCCAAAGCAAGTTATTACATCCAGATTCCCAACTGCTGAGGGGCTCCTTTGTGCCAAGTGTCTAAGAAGACTTCCAAAAGATGATATTTGTGTGTCAACAAGGGTGAAGTGTTGGGGACCTCAAAGAGAAGTTTCAGAAATAGCTGCTGGAGAAAGCCGAGAAGATTTTCCCATCCTGAGCACCCTTTTCCCAATTAGCATACAAAAACATTTTTAAAGGAATAACCTTTACTAATAAGATGCTGTAATCTCAATAAGACATTTCAGCAGGGGAATTATTAGATATTAATTCATGCCTAGTTGCACTGACAGCTCTCAGCCATCAACGTTAGCCCTAATAGCACACTAGGTGAGAATTAATATGCCATAATTCATGCTCTGTCATGCATTATTGCTTAAATAAGATACATGAAAAATAACCTATTCTGGTGAAATAACTGGGATCCTTAGAGTTCTCCTGGCCAAGTTATAAATAGTTATGTTAGGATCCAGAATTTTTTTCTATTACTAAATTTGAAATAAATTGTAGATATGTATCTTCATCTGTAATTACCGTGAACATTTTTCTTAAGTACTAACATTAAGTTCAGTCATATTCCATGTTTTAAAATTGAACTTAAGCAAAATCACATAATTTTCTTGAGACCAAAATAGAAATTTCTTTCCCCCATATATAATTGTGTCTGGTACTCTGGCATACTATCGCTCACAGAAGCTATGACTTAGGAGCAGCAGAATGGGCCCGACTTAGAAAGGTACAAAATAGAAACGGGGGAGTGGCAGGGGCCTGGAGGACATTCCATTTGTGTTAATGAAGAGTTTGTGTCTCTCTGGATAATTATAGTTACTCATGAGTGCCTACGGTTTTCCCAGCAAGTGGGGAGTGGGGAAGTGGGAGGCAATCTCTGTTCTGCAGAAGCTTCGAGCCTCCTGGAAGGAACTGGATTGATGTAGATGACACAGTAACCTTGTCCTCATCAGCTAGCAGGTGAAAAAATGTTAAGACATGAAGAGGAAGACCATGAAGAGGAAGAGTGAACTGAAAGAATTCTGTAGACAAAGTAGTAGACTTACAGAGTTATGAGCTAAATTGGAAAAGGAATCATTCATGCATTGATCATATTTTTATTTGATTTTTTTAGAGATGGGGTCTTGCTCTGTCACCTAGGTTGGAGTGCAGTGGTGCAGTCATGGTTCACTGCACCCTTGATCTCCCAGGCTCAAGCCATCCTTCTCTATAGCTGGGGGCCACAGGCATCACTACCACACCTGGCTAATTTATTTTAGTTTCTGTATAGATGGGGTCTCCCTATGTTGCCCAGGTTGGATCCTATATTATTGAACACCTACTCTATGCCAGTCTCTGTGTTGGACACTTAGCACACAAAGAAGCTGGCAGTCCAGTGAGGGACATGGACACTTACCTGTGATGCCACAGGATGCAAGCCAAAGCCAGGTGATGCCAGAGCTCAGAAGAAAGCTATGCCTATATCAGACTGGTGATGGGTAAGTTGATCATAGAAAGCTTCCTGGAAGAGGTGATACCTGAGATGAATCTTAAAGGATGAGGAGAAATGAGCCAGGTGACAGATATCAATAGAGAAATGACAAACAGAAGCCAGATAGTGGCAGATCTCGCAGACCACGGTAAACGGCTTGCATGTTGTCCCAATGTGATTAATTTTTCTCTTCAGATCCAGCTACTGGAATTTTGATACCAACATCTCCATTGCAGGAGAAGTCAGGGCTAAAAGTCAGAACTTCAGAGTTATCCGCATTTGAAACCTAGAACATCAGAGTTTCAAGGGTTATTAGAAATTGTCTTACCCAACCTTAAAATACCCTTCTCCATTTTAAAAATGGAGAAGCTGAGTTCTGGGAAGGGGAAAGACCTTGTCAAGATTACAACAGGTCTCTGGGATCCTTTTCCAGATGATTTCGTCCTTTTCGTAGAAGGTTTTCTATGTGAATGATCAAATAAGGGAACTAACTACATAAGCAGAGGAGGGTTAGCCTAACTGGAGGAATGAATGGCTTACAACAATGTTTTCTAGACTTCAGGCATTCTCAATCGGCATATATAAATTTTACCATGATCAATGACTTGATATTTTTACTGACCCCATTTTTTTTGCTTTAATGTATTATTCAAAAGAAAACGCTTACATCACTTCCTTAAACGGAAGTTGACCTTCTGTTGCTATATAAAGATGCAAACCTGAAAATTAACTCCATGAACGTCATCCTAAAATTCTAGCCAGATATGGTTGCTCACCTGAGGCCTACTCTCTCCTTTTTAAACAGAAAGATCATCAAATTTTGGAGAGGTGCTAAAGATATATTAGCACCAAATTGAGGCTTTTTGCTTGTTTTTATACGATTGGAAGAAAACAGAAAAGAGAATAATTTTTTTTTTACTGTGTGATCAAGGTTATTAAGTAACGTCCCCCAGTATCATCTAAAATATGTCATGCTTTAAATAATACTGGACTAGAAGAGATGAAATAAAATGTGTTATTACCACATGCCCCAAAAATAGGATATTGCAAGGATTTACTGATGTAAAAGAATGAGAAAATGCCAAACTGGCATATATTTGTTGAAAACTTTATTAAATAATCAGTCAAACCTATTTTAAGAAACTCTTTACAAGAACACTTTCAGTTTTGCTCCTCTGGGAATGAGGGTAGTCCCCTGCCCTGCACCCTGGGATGGTCATGAGGCTTAAATGAGAATGTCATATGTCCAAGGGCTGTGCTTGTACCAATGAGCTGTCTCCAGAAATTTCTGGATCATTTCTCCCACCACAGGAAGGAAACAAGGCATAGTCCCAGAGCAACACCTTCTGGGAAGTGAAGTCTTCTTGTGATGTGTGGGGCATCTTAAGGGCACAGCACAATCCAAGCTTGATTTAGGGTCAACCAGGTATCTGTCAACTCTGAAGTGCATGCACTTGGAGGGACTCCTGGTCTTTTACCTTCCATAGGTCCTAGTTTGGGTTCTCCAAAAGCAGAACCTAAGACAGGGGCTGAGGTGCAGGCATTTTGTTGAGCAATGATCCCAGGAAGCAGGAATGAAGGAGAAGGGAGAAGAGAAAAGGGAAGGAGGGGAAAGAAAAAGTGATTTGGTGACTGCGTGAGTTTGAAGAATAACACAGAATTCACCTTAGTACTATCCTGCCCACAGAATGAAACTAAGATTATATGCACACTCCCATGCCCATTGGTGGAGGGTGGCCTTGGGTGTGGAGAGATGCCACAGGCACACTGGCATTGGATGTGGAACTCTCTACCACCCCAGTGCTGAAATCAGGTGGGCCAAGGGGACATGGCTCAGAGCACAAAAATCATTGCCTCCCTCTCCAACTGTGACAAATTTGGGGGCTATGGAAGTCAAAGGTAAGTTGCAACCCAAGAAGCAAACTTTTTTTTTTTCTTTTCTTTTCTTTTATTTTTGAAGACAGAGTCTCGCTCTGTCACCCAGTCTGGAGTGTAATGGCGAGATCTCTGCTCACCACAACCTCCGCCTCCCAGGTTCAAGCGATTCTCCTGCCTCGGCCTCCCAAGTAACTGGGATTGCAGGCACCCACCACCACACCATGCTAATATTTGTATTTTTAGTAGAAATGGGGTTTCACCATGTTGGCCAGGCTGGTCTCAAACTTCTGACCTCAGGTGATCCATCCACCTTGGCCTCCCAAAGTGCTGGGTTTATAGGCGTGCACCACTGCGCCTGGCAGCAAAGTTTTGTATCTTATTCTTAATGGTGGTGAAGGAAGGTGGTTGATGGAATGGATGGAGTCTTGCCTTAGAGTACTCTGACCTCTCTCCACACCCCACCAGGCCTTTCTCAAGGAAGCTGTCTCACCCTTCATCTTCTGGGGACATGTTCCAGTTGGAGAAACCTTTCTTTGGCCTGCCAGGACTCCACTGTCTATTTCAAGCTAACATTGATTTCTTATTTCCTTTGCTATATACCCAGGTGGAGAGGGCTCTTTAGGGCTACTGACTTTAGGGCTCAGTGGCCTCTTTCCACTTGTAATTTGGGATTTGAGCAAGTTGGTCTTGGGGAGTGGAAGGAAAGGAGAGGAAATTGATAAAAGGCCACGGTCAGGACTCAAGGAGGAGCTACTTGTGCACCAGCTTCATTGTCTGTGCCTTTGAACCTCCCCCTGATCGTGGCCCTCTGAGCTTCTGAATGTTTAAAGCAAGGCACAGGTGGAAACCGCATGAGGTGAGGGGTGGGGGCAGGTTCCCTTTGCAAGTCTCCCTGCCCGCTTCTCTTCCCTCCCAGCATGTCTGAAAAGGATGCGGAAATGTCAATTGTCTCCTGGCTCTGTTACTTTGCTAACCCAATCCATCCATATGAAAAGCACAGATTAAATTGACTGATCCTCATATATTTAATGATTGCTGCTATTTGACCAGGATGCGTTTCTCAGGAAGTGCCTGTCACAAGCTATCGATGGTCTTTTAATCCCGAGTTACTTAGTGTTGGGCTTACTTTCTCCCCAAGATGGCCAGTCTCGGGTGATTCCTCAGCTTACACAGCAAAAAGCAAGATGCCAAATGGCTCTTCTTGATATTGGATGACTGGGTTTACTTCCTGGGATATGGATTTGTCAGCAGACACAGCTTCTTGCACATATAATTCCATTACTTCCCACTTTACCTTTGAAATTTCTAAGAAGGTGTCTGCTAATGAGAAAGGATGCTATGAGATTCTTAGATAAAAAAAAAAAAAATTCTCTAAATTTGTCACTATTTGCAATGCTATTATGTGTGTTATGATAATATTAGCTAGTATTTTTGAAGTCTTTGTTTTACATGTTTTATTTGATTTTATAGCCACAGAAAACCAAAAAGGTTGATATTTTTATTATCTCTATTTGGAGATGAGGATACTGAGGTAAAGAGGTCAAGGAACATTCCTGAGGTCACACAGCTAGCTCGTAGTGGAACTAGAATAGCGACCGTGCTAAACGGCTGCACATACTGAGGGATTCACCACTGCACGAAGACAATAAAACGCACCTACACTACTGACTGCTATGTGTGATGGCTGCAAGCCCTGTGATGAGATCTGATCAAGATGCCAGGTTTCACAATATGGTAGTTACAGTCTCCTTTATCCCTGAGGTTTCTCTCTCTCTCGCTCTCTCCCTCTCTCTTTTTTCTTTTCAGATGGGGTCTCACTCTATGCCCAGGCTGGAGTGGTGCATTGGTACAATCACAGGTCACTGAAGCCTCCACCTCCCCGGGCTCAGGTGATCCTCTCACCTTAGCCTCCCAAGTAACTGGGACTACAGGGACAAGCCATTAAGCGCAGTTAACTTTTGTTATTTTTTGTTTTGTTTTGTAGAGATGGGGTTTCACCATGTTGTTTAGGCTCGTCTCAAACTCCTGGGCTTAAGTGATCCCCTGCCTCGGCCTCCCAAAGCACTGGAATTACAGGAGTGAGCCACTACATGCAGCCTCTCTGTCTGTTTGCAGCCTTTGGAATACAGAATTCCCAAGAAGGCCTGATTCCTGGTGAATGACTTAATTAATAATATTTTAGGAACACTTGTTTTAGTCTGTTCAGGCTGCCATAAAGTATCATAGCCTGGGTGGCTTAACAACAGAAATTTATTTCTCACAGTTCTGGAGGTTGGAAAATCCAAGTTCAAGGGACTGGAAGGTTCAGCGTCTGGTGACAGCCCAATTCCTGGTGCACAGATGGTGCCTTCTCTCTGTGTTCTCACAGGGTAGGAGTGAGGGGACTCTCTGGGGTCTCTTTTATAAGGGCACTAATCCCATTCATAAGGACCCCATTCTCATGACTTAACACCTCCCAAAGGCCCCACCTCCGAACACCATCACCTTGGGGTGTAAGATTACAACACAGGAATTTTTGGGATACACAAACATTGAGTTCATTGCCAACACTTAATTGCACCATGTATATTTCTACCTTCTCTCCCCATCCAATCCACCCACTTTCTGTCTCCTTCTCTCTCTCTGCAACTGAGTCTGGTAGCACACCTTCTTACTCTCAATGTTTTAAAGACCTGTCTCATATATTCACTGAACAACAATTTACCAAGCACCCACCCCATGCTGACACTGTGCTAGGAAAAAGAAAGACATGGTTCCTGCTCCCAGGAAACCACAGTCTAGTTTAGGTGAACGTGTAAAAACAGTTGTGGTAGAATGTAGGTCCTGTGGCAGAGACCTGGGGTGCTGTGGTGGCACTGAGGCAGCAGGCTTCATCTGGGCCACATGGAGAAGTCCTCCTGGGGGAAGAAGTGTTCGCAGTAAGTCTTGAAGAGGGGGTGGCAATAGGCAGATGGAGAAAGGTTTGTATTCAAGGACAATTGGTTTATTTGGAAGCATGGTTCGTTCCTTTAAGAAGTTTAGAATGGGGGCCGGGTACAGTGACTGGCTCACACCTGTAATCCCAATGCTTTGGGAGGCCAAGGCCAGATGATTTCTTTTTTCTGTTTGTTTGTTTAGACGGAATCTCGCTCTGTCGCCCAGGCTGGAGTACAGTGGTGCAATCTTGGCTCACCGCAAGCTCCACCTCCCGGATGCATGCCATTCTCCTGCCGCAGCCTCCTGAGTAGCTGGGACTACAGGCGCCTGCCACCACACCTGGCTAATTTTTTGTATTTTTAGTAGAAACGGGGTTTCACCGCGTTAGCCAGGATGGTCTCGATCTCCTGACCTCATGATCCGCCCTCCTCTGCCTCCCAAAGTGCTGGGATTACAAGCGTGAGCCACCGCGCCCGGCCGGCCAGATGATTTCTTGACCCCAGGAGCTCAAGACCAGCCTGGGCAACACAGCAATACCCCATCCTTACAAAAGATTAAAAAACTAGCTGAGCATGCTGGCATGCACTTGTAATCCTAGATACTCAGAACGCTGAGGTGGGAGAATTGCTTGAGCCCAGGAGTTTGAGGCCATAGTGAGCTATGATTGTGCCACTGCACTCCAGCCTGGGTGACAGAGCTCCGTTTCTAAAAAAAAATATTAGCTGGTGCACAGTGGCAAGACACGGTGGGAGGCTGGGTAAAGAAGGACGGAGTGGGGAGCTCTAGGAGACAAGACTGGCAGGTTAAGCGCATTGGACTTCCATCCAATCCAGAGATCCATGGAAGAATTGTGGGCATGGCAGTGAGTGAGAGAAAGCGTACAGCTCATAGCTGAGCATATGGCTTCAGCCATGGAGGTTCAAGGCTGGACTCTCACTCAAGAGCTGTGTCACCATGAGTTAGTTAGTGTGTGTCACACCTCACTAAGCCTCCAAGTCCTTATTTGTCAAGTAATAAAGGCATCTCAGAGGGTAGCTGCAAACACCAAAGGAGATAGAGAAGGTGATTTAGTACCAGCATTGGAAACATAGTTAGTGCTAAATAAACAGCAGCTGCTTCCATGAGCAGATTTGCATTTTAGAAATTTTGTACTGGAAGGGATATATTAGAAGAAATCCAGGCTGAAAGTGGGGAGATAAATTAGGATCCCAATAGGACAAACAGGCATGAAATGGCAGGAGCCCGAGTGAAGGCATCGGCAGCGAATGGAGATTCTGTAATAGTCTGTTCTCACACTGCTAGGAAGAGCTGTCCGAGACTTGGTAATTTATGATGAAAAGAGGTTTAATTCACTCCCAGTTCTGCATAGCTGGAGAGGCCTCAGGAAACTTACAGTCATGGCACAAGGCAGAGGAGAAGAAAGGCACCTTCTTCACAGGGTGGCAGGAAAAAGAAGTGTGGAGCAAAGCCGGGAAGCCCCTTATAAAACCATCAGATCTCATGAGAACTCACTATCATAAGAATAGCATGGGGGTAACTGCTCCTGTGATTCAATTACCTCCCACCAGGTCTCTCCCAGGACATGTGGAGATTATGGAAACTACAATTCAAGATGGGATTTGGGTGGGGACACAGCTAAACCATATCAGTTACTAAGGAGGAGACACAAAGCAATGGAGATGTTAAGGGGTCAAAGTGGCCGTCAGTGGTGAGAAATCGATGAGGGAGATGGAGGCATCTAGGGTGACTTCCTCATTTCTGGTCACTCCCTGAGACAGTTATTATGGAAAAAGGCACAGTCTAGGGAGCAATTTGAAGAGTTCTGACTGGGAGGTGTTGGGTTTGAGGCACCTGACGGCTCCTCTGGGATGCTGCCCGAAGACAGATCTGGACTCCTGAGAACCTCCTCCTCCCTAAAGGGTTGAAAACTCCTCCTGGCCTGGGGCACAATTTGTTCTTCTTTTGTACCTTCCAGAGAATGTCCCTTAGGGCTGGGTCTATCCTGTAAGGAGACCCTTTAAGGAACCGATGGCCACCTCCTGCAAGAAGCTTCTCTGATCATTTACCAGCTCAGAGCTCTCTCTCTCCCCCTTGGGCTCTTACCACGTGGCTTCTTCTTTAGGGGCCGTTTTGCAGGTGTTACCCATGGGCATGTTTGATACTCCTGTGCCTTGTCTCCACTAGATTATAAACTCCTGGGTGGGGGAACGATTCCTTTTCTCTCACATTCCTCCAACCCTAGTGCAAGGCTGGGATCTGTCAGCTGCCAACTGACTTACTGATGGGTGAATTCTGTCCCCCGGAGAAAACTCTGAGGCTTTCTGCTTTGTCTTCTGCATCTACAAAAATAGAGAATTTGCCCTTAATCCATGTGGAAGGGAACATCTGACCAGGAATGAGAGCCATGGAAAAGATCCTGAGACATCTGCCCTGAGCTTACAGGACCAGCATTGTTAACATGGTAGCTGACAGCATGGAGGTCCCCAAGCCCTCCCCAGGGAGCTCTCAGAGGCAGATGCATTTGTAGCTCAGCCCTGACTCCTGGTTTGTAAACACACAGTTGTAGAGTCCCAGTTTCTGAGAAGGCGAAGACCATGTAAGAGCTGCTTTGTTTTATGGCTTTATCCCACCCTTTCTTACCCTGACCTTCCATACATCATTCTTGACTCCACCCACCCCACATTTCTGCCTTCTGTATTTGATCTATGGACTATAAGTAGATATAATGAAATGCCAAGTTTCTTTAAAAAGAATCCTCCCTCCCCTGCTCACTGCCAACACCAAAGATTTGACCTGGGGATCGTCCAATAACAGACAATAATGCTCTGCTCGCTTGTATTGGGCTGGGGCATGTTGCCTGCCTAAAGTCTTGAAGACCTGGAGTCCCTGTTTGCTACGTGGTTTCGCTAACCATTTCTCTTTACCTGTATTTATTTTCATTTTGCTCACAGGAAGCCACAAATAACTTGTTTAAAGGTAACATGAAAAACTGAGCAAAGAGGCTCCCTTCCCTTCCCTAGCTGCTGCTTCAGCAAAGAGACAAATCTGGAGTAAGAAGGATGTTGGTCTTGGTCCTTTCTGGCTTGCAAATGTGACTCCATCAGGTCGCATGGAAGAGCTCTGTTCCTTTACTTGTGGGGAAGGTGAGCTCCAGGGTCCCATGAGCCTAGACTGTCTGCTCCTTTCTAACCCAGGACTTTAACCTTCTTCATTAATCAAATTAATCAAAGGGTTACAAGGTCATCTCACATTTCCCTTATCAGGGCTTCCACGTTCCCTTCTGTAAAATAATGGATTAGATCAGGGGTTCCTATTGGAAGAGTTTACATATCGAAACTGACAAGCAAGAGAAGGTTGGCAACTTCTAGAGCCCTCTTTCTTCTGGCTTAATTTAGAGGTGGCTCCAGGAGCAATGCTCTGAGGTTCCATGGAAGTCGTGATCTTGCTCTGCTCCCAGGCCACCTCTCCTGCAAAGTCTAACCAGACCATTAGCTGCAGGCCACTCCCTCACCCCTACCTGTGCCTATACAATTATCTGTCTGTAAGAGAGTTTCTCAACCTTGACACTATATTTTGAACCAGATAGTTCTTAATTCCTTGTTGTGGAGGCTGTCCTATGCATTGCAAGATGTTTAGTAGCATCCCTGGCCTCTACCCACCAGATGCCAGTAGCAGCTCTCCCTAGTTGTGACATCTCCAGACATTGCTGAATGTCCCCTGGGCAGGGGGACTGCAAAATCACCCCTGGTTGAGAATCATGGTCTATAACATTATTGAATCAGGCTGTACTTATTATTTGTCTCTTGCAGCAACTCTGGGCCCAGACTGTGATTATTCATTTCTGTGGCACAGAGTAAGCCCCTGGAATTAATGACACTGGTGAGAGACAGTAGATGTCTGGATCAGATGAACTTTTTGTACTTCTTGCACCATAGTCATCCTTTTATTAATAAATATTTGTTCATCACTGGTAGGTGCCTGGTACCTCTGTTCTGAGGGCACACTACAGAATGTGGCAGTCAACGACAAGGACCTTGTGGAACTTTCTTAAAGTCCAGTAGGGATAGGGTGGTGGCAGGAGATATGCAATGAATAAATAAGCAAGATAATTTCTAGCAATAATTAGCCCCATGAAGAAAATGTTTAAAGGGCCAAGGATAGAGAGTGATTAGGCTGCAACTGTCTCAGACTAGGTGGTTATACGGGTCAACTCTCTTGGAAGGTGTCATGTGGGCTGTTGCTAAAACTTAGGACGGCAGAGGTGCTTGTAAAATATTCACCTTTGCTATTCATCCATTTCCTAGTACCTGGCACTTAGTAGGTGTTCAGTAAATGTTTGTAGGTGGGGCGAATGCTGTCTCTTTTCTGTGCGAGGAAATGAGTGCTGCCGATACCCATTGCCCTTTGAATTCTAGTGTAAGTTCTAGAAACATCAGCCAAAAGGGTGTGAGTGTACAATGTCTGTGGGCAAAGTCTGAATCAACCCCTGAATCATCCTGTCTCCATTAGGTTCTGTTTTTACAAAAGAGAGTTTCTTTGAAATAGACGGGACAGTAATCGCCTCTCCAAATCAATCGTTTAATCATACGTCAATCATCGTAGTTATTTAAAACCTGAAACCGCATCTATACACTCTGGCCATTTCCCGGCCCAGGTGTGAACCCCAGGAACAGCTGCGGGAAATATTCGAGCTTCCCACTCAGTCATCTACCTCGCGATCAAATGCGCTCTGAGGATGGGGTAACAAGACTATTGTGCTTGGATAAGAAGATCCCCATCCCGGCCCCCACCCCGCAGCAGGGGGGAAGGAAAAAGAGCTTAATCATTAATAACACTAACTTGCATTTCTAGAGCCTTGAAAATGAGAATTTTGCCCTTTTTTCCCTGGGAGTAAATTGGGTCAGAGTGTTCCCAGAATTTACATTTCAATTAAAAATACAATAATAACACATTGTGCTAATAGTGAATGATTCCGACTCAGGGGAAGATGACACCGCCCGCTACTTTGTTAATGAAAAGCCCCCTTCATTCGGACGGGCCACACATCAGCGGTAACAAATCCCCTGTCTAGTTCTGGGTCTCGGGCCGGGTGGAATGGGCAGGGAGGGGTGGGGCTGGGGGAGGTAAGCGAGTCACCACCGCCCTGCCGGGGCTTCCAGGAGAGGCAGGCGAAACAGGCTGCCCAAAGCTGGCCTTTGGTTCTACCTCCAAGTCTAGCTTTCAGAACTAAACCTGACTATGCTTTGAAATCAAAACTTTAAAAAATTAAATCAATTGAGATTTTTTGGGTTTGCATTTTGGGTTTGTTTTTGTTGTTTTTATTTCAGCTATTGCTGATGGCATCGGAGAGCTGCCATGGACCCCTCCCCCAGGCCTTTGTGAGTGGATTTAACTTTAAAAACATCTCCCATTAGCCTCTGAGTCAGGAATCTGATAGAAACTTCAGCCCAGGGCTGCAGGCAACCTGAGTGCCTGGTCTTGCTGCTTCTTTGAGAAAAAGCCACTTGTCTGCCCAAGATCGTGGTGGTGAAGCTAAGGCCGTGGCTTTTTTTGAGAAGGCCCCTGCCACACTGGTTTTTAGAGTTGGTCTACGAATCCCCCAGGCTTGTGTCCTTATCCAGATGTAGATGATCTGGGAAAGTAAAAGCAAAGAGGGCCCCAGCAGGAGGGCCCCTCGGAGGCTGCTGCCTCCAAGCAGGAAGGGGGTTTGCCTCAACAGAAACAGGTGGAAGATGTTTGCTCACAGATTGTTTCTGAAAATAAATAATCCAGTTTAGTTCTGTTCTCATTAAAAAATAAACTTATTTTCTATTTTTTACTTTTTCACGATGGGGTCTTGCTATGTTGCCTGGGCTGGTCTCAATCTCCTGGGCTCAAGCAATGCTCCCTCCTCAACTTCCCAAAGGGCTGGTGTGTGGGAGAAAGACTATCACTCAGCACTCTCTCTCCAGGGGAGGGAGGACTTCAACAGCGTGTGTACATGCAGTGGGCTGGCAGCCTTCAGGGAACCATGGATGTCAGGACACAGACCCCAAATCAAACCAGGTGATGTAACAGAACCCTGGCAGGCCTGGCGTCCCTATTTTTCCCGTGGGCTGGGCCAAGTAAAGTAAGGGGAACATCCTAGGATACGTTAAATGCAGGCAGCAGAGGCAGCTGGTGCCTTCCATTGTGCATTATTAAAAATCTCTTAGTAAATTAAAAAATATGTCTATATAAAGAATGAAGATGAAATGCCTCAAATTCCTAAGATATTGGAAACTAGAAATGCACTCTCCTCCAAAAAACAGGCCAGGCGTGGTGGCTCACACTGGTGATTCCAGCACCTTGGGAGGCTGAGGTCGGTGGATCATTTAAAGTCAGGAGTTCGACACCAGCCTGGCCAACATGGTGAAACCCCTTATCTACTAAAAATACAAAAATTAGCTGGACATGGTGGCCCGCACCTGTAATCCCAGCTGCTAGGGAGGCTGAGGCAGGAGAATTGCTTGAATCCGGGAGGCAGAGGTTCCAGTGAGTTGAGATCGTGCCACTACACTCCAGTCTGGGCGACAGAGCAAGACTCCATCTCAAACAAACAAGCAAACAAACAAACAAAAAAACTAACAGTGAGTGCCTTGCACGTCATCTGCAGCCCAACTGACACGGGATGGTCCAGGAACTGGCCTTGACTGCAGGCTCCTCTTCACCTCTGTAAGAGAACTACAGAGCTCCCCTATCCTGAGCCTGGGCCTCTCTCTCTCAGTTTCTGAATCACTGAAGGAAGACAAAGGTCACCGAGGTTCAGGTCCTCAAGTCTGAGGTCTCATCATTATCAGAGTGTAATTAGCACTCTCAGATAGTAACACTCAGTTTGCTATACTTCTCATTTTACCCCAAAAGGTAGGCCGACGTACCCTGAGTAGAGATGATACAGGGAGGTGGCATTAACTAACGTTGGTCAATTATTTCTCTTTCATCATCCTTAAGAATCCAAGCCCCTACACTGAGCTTGGCCCTGAGAACCCAGCCACACCTCACCATCTGATAATATTTGAGGAGCCAGAGTTTGACTCTTTCTGTCTTTCTGATCACCTGCCTGGGTGAATGCTAGCTTGTCTTTGATGCCTCTCTTGTGTTTTCCCATCTCGTTTTTAAATAAATATCAGGTCCCAGGCTCAGAGCTTTGAACAGGCAACAATATCCAGTGAAAATTAAAACAAATTGTTTTGTGCTAATTGAATTATTTTTAATTCATTGCAAGTATGATGTCAAAATGTACACGATTGTTGTTTCATATATAGCTGAATAGTGCAAGGCTCATAGTGAACGAGGCTTATCATAAACAGCAGGCCCCTGGGGTTGACCCACTCAACCCCAGAATGTTAGTTCCCTGAAACAACCACTGTCAATTTTTATAACTGTTCCTTCTGTATTTTTTCCCTCTGTACTTTTAAATGATATGCTTATACTACTCTCTCCTGATTTTCCGGACATCACAGGTAGATATTATTAATTTCCCAACATGAATGAGTGGTTGTGTCTTTCTCATATGTATCTCCCCTCTTTCCAACTCCCCACCAAAAGTTTATTGCATTTTATTTTAGTATTAAATGCAGATTTAGTGTTTTATTATGATGAATGGGCAGAGACCATTCCCAGCTTAGTTGAGTAGTGTTTTAGGATGTCATTCTTTCCTGGTCCCTGCCTCCTTTTGCTGGGCTTTCTTTGACTGTCTGGGTGACTCTTCCCACACCCTCCAGGAGCTCTGTACAAAGGCCTTCAATCCAATTTTACACCCGGCCACCCCTGTCAGTTAAGCTGTCAGCTCCATTTTTTCCTGGAGACATCCCTCCTGGAGTTGTTCATCCTATGACCCCATCCGATCTCAACGCTCCCCAGGCCTACAACACAGCTGTCGTCAGGGACTTCCCTCTGCTGTTGTTCTGTGCAGGAGCCCTTACAATCGGGACCCATGTCTTCAGTTTTCTTGATTTACTCCTTTGTTTTGGTGGAGCATATCCTCTGATATATTCCCCATAAAGGGTGTTTTGGAGGGAAATTTTCAATATGTTACATACCTACAAATAAGAATTATTAATAGATTATATTGGATTGATAGTTTGGCTGTGTATAAAATTCAAGGGTCAAGGTAATTTTCTCTCCAAATTCTGTAGCCACTATTCTAGTGGCTTCCAGTGTTGCTGAGGAAAACTCCATTGCCTCACTGATTCTCAGTTTCTTATATATGTGACCTGGGTTTTTGCTGTTGTTGTTGTTACTGTTTAATTTTGATCTTTGTTTTCTCTTTGGAAGATTTTGGGCTTTTTGCTCTATTCCTGGTGCTCTGAAATTTCACTGGGATACTCCTTTGGTGGTTGGTTGTTCATTTGTTCCGTTAGGCGCTCAGTGAACCCTTTCAATCAGAACACCAAAGTCTGTACTTTCTGGGAAGTTTTCTTGCATTATTTCTTTAATAATTTTCTCTCCTCTGTAGCTTTCTTTCTTTTCTTTTCTTTTCTTTTTCCTTTTTGGTCTCTGGACTGGAATATCTATTTTTCAGATGGCAAACCTAAATGAATCCACTAATTTTCTTATCCTTTCTCTGCTCTCCTCCATCATTTTTGGCCTTTTTTTCTTAATTTCTGGGGGTTCCTTTTTATAGTTTTGTGTTTCTATTTCATGGATGGAATATCTTTTCTTATCTGAATTCTAACAGAGGCTGCCCACCAATGTCCTTTTTGGGGTCTTACCATTTTAGTGCACACAGGCCAACTTCTCCTCACCTAAGGAGAGTGTGACACCCGGATAATAAAACACCAAGAATTGGTCACTGTTGTTAGTTGCATTTTCAACTTTTACAGTGTTATAAAATTATTTTGATGGTGGAAGGACTGATTTCATTATCAACCTCCCCAAATAATAAATATTCCATCTTCTGAGAAGCAAGAGGAGTGGTCCCTGGCTGGAGATGGTGGTAGAGGGACTCCGATTCTAATTCAGACTTTCTGTCAATCCACCTGACTTTAGCCCTACCTTAACTCTCACCTCTCCAGAAACTTTTCCAGGGTATCATGGATCAGAACTGCTCAATTCTTTGCTTCTTTTTTCCCAGGCCTACATGTCAATCTAAATCCATTTTCTCACTAGCGTCCAAAATTTTGTTGATATCTACCATTTGCTCTCTGCTCCTATTCTGTTCTTTTTGGCACTGTGGATTTATGCCTTTTTGTTTTTCATTTCTTAACTGTCATTTTATGAGGTTTTGGGAATGTGTAGAGTAAAACGTTTGTGGCTAATCCACAGTGAACTTCCCTTGGGCTTATTTTTATGGTTATTGTCTACTGATGAGGTGCAATATTCATCTTCCAGTTTGGGCAGCAATAAAAAGTTTTCTTTAAAATAAATACTTTCTTTTTCTACAAAAGTGAGTCAATTCATTTAAAATATTAAATATATTGTGGAATATGGCCAAAATCATGATGCTACGAAGAAAATGACAGGAATGGATTTACGGAATTAGAACCTAGTATTCTCTTGCTGTGGCAGATAAGGGAACCCTCTGTGGGGCTTTCTTCCCTGGAATGGCCACTGACTCTGATGCTGAGGTGCTCACTGAATTCATAATCAGAGATGGCAACAATGTCCCATAAGTCAAGGTTAGAGTAGGCCTGGGAATGTGTGACCCCTAAAGACTGACTAACTTCAAGACTAACTTCAGGATGGGCCCATGGGGAAGGGAGTTGAAGTTGGGAGCACAGCCAATATGTGGTTTCTGGCCACTTGTGATAGGTCACTGCCTGGTCATCTGGCCTGAGGTCAGTGTTGTTCCTGTAGCAGTGTGACTCAATGTGATCCTCTGACTGGGGAAATGAGGCTTGTGCCTAGGGCCCTGCTAACAATACTCCTGGACACATTCAAGCATCAGAGTGGACTACAGAGGTTGATGCAGGGGCTGTTTCTGAGTGGACCTGGTACTTCTTCGTCAACCATGCTGATGACCCAGGCAGCTGAGCAGTGGAGATGGAGCATTCTCATGGTGTCCACCTCCCAGGAGCCACTTCATTTTTACCAACATCTCAGGCACACTGGACTGTATCTGCTACCTCTACTGGCAGAGAACCCCAGCCAAGTGAAGTGGGCCGATGTCCTCGCTCAGTTATTGCACTTCCATACTTCAGCAGGGTGGAAAGGGGGGATTTCCATCCTGTGTCGAGTAGATGTCCAGAAGTAGGGACTGGTTGGGGATCTGTTTGTGCTGTTTGGGCATGTGGTGATGTGAATAAAGGGCATTGATGAGTCTTTGTGTCTAATGAAAGGAAATCATTCCTGCAGCTCCAGAGGTTCTGGCTGCAGATGGCCTGGGGGTTATTTGTTTATTTAAGTGAACGAAGTAATGGACAGTGCAGATGTCTGAAAATTGCCAGGTTTGTTCTCTTTTTTGCTTACCTGGCCCTCCTGGGTACCATTACTCTTCAGCACCCACTGCAAAGGTGATTTCGCCAATCTATCTCTGTTAGGTTAAATCAATCCGCTCCCAGGCTGGGTAATGGGAATGGAGAGAGAAGGAGGTTTCCTTGGTCTTTAGGCACAAGCTGGGGAGCCAAGAAGGAAGCCCAGTCCTGGGACTCTGGTTCTCCTTTGAGGGTATGCAGTTGTCAAAGCAGAGAAGGTTTCAGTTGGAAGGGAGCTTAGAGGCTAGGGTGGAAAGGAGAGGCTGAGTGGATGTGACTTTGGGTTGTTTTTATTTCAAGATAGCAGCTTCATTGTTATCTGTTTTACTTTTTCATTTATTTATTTTTTGTTTTTTTGAGACAGAGTCTCACTCTGTCACCCAGGCTGGAGTGCAGTGTCATGAGCTCAGATCATTGCAACTTCTGCCTCCCAGGTTCAAGCGATTCTCCTACCTCAGCCTCCCGAGCAGACATGTGCTGCCACACCCAGCTAATTTTTGTATTTTTAGTAGAGATGGGGTTTCACCATGTTGGCCAGGATGGTCTGCCTCTATCTCTTGACCTCGTGATCTGCCTACCTCAGCCTCCCGAAGTGCTGGGATTATAGACGTGAGCCACCGCGCCCAGTCACCTGCTTTACATTTTAAGTTTCTGGAAAGGATTTTGATAGATATAGTTGCTATACATTAATTTGAAAACCATTGCCCTGACCCAACCTGCTCCCTGTACAGAGCAGATATCTGATGCTTTGAGAGATCAGTGTTGTCATACCTTGAGCCTGGTTTTTGGCTTATTGAAGATACAAAGTGTGGTCAATTGTATTTTACAAAAATGGCAATAGTACCGGTTCAGGTCTAATATGCTCTTTCCACATTTGGTCACTCACTGTCAAAATATGGAGGCTATTTCTCTCCCCTTGAACCTGGGCAGGCCTTTTGACTGCCTCAATGAATAGAAGGTGGTGTGAGTGATGCATGACTTCTATGGCTAAGTCAGAAAAAGGGCTGTGACTTCTTCCTGGCTCACTTTCTCTTTTTCTCTGTCTCTTTGGATATTGTGCCTTTAAAGCCCTGAGCTGATGTGTACAAAGTCTGGTTACCGTTAAGCCATCATGCTGCAGAGACCAGCTAGGGATCAAGAGGCTCTGGCAGCCCCGGCTTTCCCAGCTCCAGCTAGCTGAGCCCATGCACCAGGCAAGTGAGTGTGGAAGGCAGCAGGATAATTCCAGCTCCAGCCAGTCTGACTGCAACCCTTGCCCACCCACCCACCTCCCATGCAAGAACTACCCAGTTGAGCCCAGTCAACCCCTAGGTGCATTGAGAGAGAATAATAAGTCATTGTCATTGCTTTAAGGAGCATTTTGTGGTGGTTTGTTAAGCAGAAAGAGACAGCCAGAACATTAGCAAGTACACCATGGTGAGATGGGATGATCCAACATCTTCACCTTCCGGAGGAAAAGATCTAAGATTTTCCCTCTTCTTCATTTTCTCCTCTCACATCTGAAAGATCTGTCCCATAGGGATCAGTTCAGTCTAGAGCGTTGGACTTGATGAATACATTTCTTCTATGTCTTTGCTTGTTTCAAAGGGAAAGAGTCTGGCTGAGCTGGATATTAAAGTTATCATCAGTGTCAGTGTATTTCGTTGGGTTGCATGAAGGCTGGCCACAGATGGCTCACCTTCAGCCTGTAAACTTTTTTGCTTGATAGGGGTCTATTGATTACTTGTTACCTTCCTGCCACTGTGCTGCTCATCCCCGGAAAGGAAAAGTAGGTGGAGCCCAAAATCTACCTTCAAGGGGCTTTTCGTCTTACGGGGGAGATGAAGATCACAAGGACTAACTTGAAAAGAGGGGTAATGGAATGAAATAAATAGAAAGACAAGCCTGGTGATGTGCAAACTTGGAGTAAAAGATAAGTTTTACTTGGGACTTTTGGGAAGACTTGAATCTGGCTTTAGAGCCTGATA